>NC_136428.1:109411265-109978765 GCF_052849685.1 Lactuca virosa
TACATTATTTTACAGTACAGTATTCTTACAATTCTAGTCTTGGGACTTAAGACTTACAGCTCATTTTTAAGAAAATATTGGATTTTCTGGAAATATACACTGTCATTTTCACGAAACTGTTACAAACCCTTTTCATACAAAATGCTTATGAACTCACCAACTTAATTGTTGACACTTTTCAAAATCACTTGTATTCTCAGGAAATCGGTAAACAGGTAGTCAAAGCAAATTTTTGGAGGATGGGACGTCGTCACTTCACGTTATTCATTTTTGTCACATACATCTGATATCATGTAAACAATATTTGAATACAATGCAAACTTATTACATATTCAATGCAAAGGTTGTAAATGCTTTGTTTCATTTATATTCAATTGTTATAATACTGTACAATGACGTCATCTGTCCCCGGACGTTTCTGTCGTTCCGGTTCGGGGGTGTGACAGGGTCGAGGGTCAGATTTTATTCCTGTCTTTTTAAAATCAGAGCTCGAGATTGGTGGGAGGAGGTAGATGTTGCTTTGGGAGGCGAATCCATTGAGACGATGATTTGGAATGAGTTTGTTACTCGATTTAGGGCGGAGTTTTCCCTAACCATTGAGGTGCAGCGGTTGGCAAAATAGTTTTAGGACCTTCTCCAAAAGACTGAGACTATGGAAGAGATCACTTCCAATTTTACGGATAGGGCTCGTTTGGTTCCGCGGTATGCCACAGACAAGGAGATGAAGAAGACAAGGTACCATGATATATTGCGAGACGATATCCGAGAATTTGTTAGCTTTCCAGCTTGTTAGACTTTGGAAGACATCATAGCTAGAGCCCGAGAGTGGGAGATTGATTTGGAGCACCTCGAAAAGAGGAAGTCAGAGCAGATTCAGATCGTAGTGGGCCAGGCGAGGAGGCCCAAGACTCATGATTCGCGTTTGGGAGGCTATTAGGTTCGGGGCCATTGTGCCAAGTGTGGGAGGACCTATGAGGGTAGTTGTCAGGAGACAGGAATAGGATGTTTAGGTTGTGGTCAGATAAGTCATTTCAGCGGGGATTGCCCTCATGGATCGGTTCCGATGTTGGGGGTAGATCAGTGTGTGCACATGCTCCAGTTACTTTGAGTATCATTGATGGTCGCGAGGGCAGAGTGGATGTTCGGATGGTGAGGAGCGGAGCATTGCAGTCACAGGTTGAGGAGATCCAAGTTCCACCAGTTGACGTCGCATGTATGTGTTGCATTTTTTTCTTCATGCTCTTGTTGTTTGTGTTTGTGATGGTATGTTGTGTATGAGACGTTATGTGCTGTTTATCTAAGTCTCCACCTAGAAATTAAAATTTTCCTCATGATGGTCTACAAATTTTATTTTGATAATCTTCATATACCATTTTACATACTGAGAGTCGTGCTTAGAGGATATTCGGGTGAGCCAGTTTTGGATTTTAATATAGGAGGCATTAACCACCGTCAGAGCAAGCTTTAAGTGAGAGAAGACTAGCATCCAGTTCGATCTTTGGTGGTTTTAGCATGGAACTCAAGGAATCCGCAAGGTAGGCATGTTGGGTTTGAATGTAGGATTTATAGGGATATTTCGGGGATACGAGGAAATGAGGAATTGGTTTGATCGTGGGTGTAAGATCAGTATATGTCAATTCATACCTTTAAAGTATGGCTAGTTGCAGGTTCGCATGGGAATTAATGTAGTGAAAATATGTCATTGAATTGGTTGGATACCCGTTCGATAGTTGAGATTTTGTTCTTTGTCATCTGATAAAGTCGTTGAGGACTTATAGTGGATTCGGTGGAAAGTGCTCGGGAATATTAAGCTCGTTGAGATTTCGGGGAGTATTCATTCGATTTTGGCAGGTTTGTGTTCGCTAGGATTGGCTAGTAATGGAACGCTAGTACTTCTAGGCTCAGGTTGTCGACATCTTCGAGTATTCAGGTTGTGAGCTGGATTGGAAATCTATCAATTTTGTGGTTGGAATAGCACAGTTGAATCTAAGTGCGGGAGAACCGCTTGGACTAAGGGATTGCATATGGAATGAGGTTTCAGGTTACCTTGCGCATTAGTGGTGGCTCATGGCAGGTATGTAATTAGGTTCAGGTGAAGGGATCATGTTAGAGCCTCTTTACATGTTCTTGTCTAATGAAGGCTTTGGGGTTTGAAGCATAACCCAAACACCCGATTATCCGGATGTGGTTTCAGCTCATGATGATTATGGTTGGTATGGTAGATGTACGGTAAGACCATAGGTTGGTTCCATGGCAGTATGGAAGTGTTGGAAGACTGTGGGGGTGGCCGTAGCATTTACTAGGTTAGCAGGTAGTGATAGAAGTGTTGTAAGACTACGAGGTGGCCATAGCATACACTAGATTGGCAGGTAGTGATGGAAGTGTTGTAAGATTGCGGGGTGTCCGTAGCATTCACTAGGTTGGCAGGTAGTAATAGAGGTGTTGTAAGACTGTGGGGTGACCCGTAGCATTCACCTGGTCCATGAGCAACTGTGAGAGTGTGGTGAATCCATAATTTGAATTGTAGTTTCCTCTAGGTGGGATTAGATCATAGCAAGATGGGTAGTGAGACTGTGGGAAGGCCAAATTATTCGTGGAATCAAGGAAGGTTGTGGGACGTATGGGTTCGGTCGTGATGTAGGATTATAGTTGGACGTGTAGAATTCGTTTAGAGCAAAGTAAGTTACATTGCATTAGTGTGATGGTTGGTGGTGATATCCCTAGTTGGAACAGGGAGTTGTTGAAGCCTTATATAAAAGTAGGTTAGGGTAGCTTTTCCAGACAGACTCTTGGATAGAGTCTCATGGTATAGTCATTTTAAAGGATGTCAGTTTCAACGTCCGGTCACGAATCGGGTGCTTCAAATAATTGGTAGATCAGCTCGGAGCTCAAAAGATCTTGGATAGATCGAAAATGCAAATGTTTGGTCAGCAAAATAATTTAGGGTGGTAAGGATTTCATTTAGATTAAAGGGTGAGGAGAAGCCATATTGGATGTAAGTCAAAATGGTTTTGTATGTCAGGATGTCAGATAAGGTAATGGATTCTGGTATTTGAGTAGAGTAGTGGTGGTTGTGCATTATTGGTTAAGGTCAACGGGAGCAAGGATTCATTTGTCGCTAGTATGTGAGTTCTGCTAAGGATGGTTTCCATTATTAGAAGGCCATCGTATGTTAGAGTCGACTTTTATCAGGGATCTGGCAGATATGGTCGGATCGTCTGATTGCTTGGAAAGTAGCAAGGAGTGATTTCAAGGACGAAATCTAAATTAAGTGGGGGGGGTTTAACACCTTGTTTCGAGTCGTTTCATAATTCGGGACCGTGACCCGAAGATCAAGTATCATAAGGATTCGGGATTTGGGAAAGAGACGTTTAGACATATTTGGATGTGGGTAATGTAGATTACAGGATCCAAGAGTTTGGTTGGTGCTTTGGAGTCAAAGGGTAAAATGGGAAAAGTGGTGTTTCAGACTTCTTTTATGAATTAAGGAATTTAGTTCGATGTGTTTTGAGTCAAAAGTAATTAGATATGGTTGTATAGCTCCTCAACACCTTTTCGTGGATATAAAGATCATTGAAATCGGAGTTGAAACGAAGAAGTTGTGATCGTTTGAAGTTGGGGCGGTTTTGGGTTATGACACGTATGATGGACGTACTTGGCATTCATAGAGTACGATGGGCGTACGAAATGACCAAGCCCTATTTTTGTGGTTTGAGCCATATTTAAGCTCCTTAACTCCCCCAAACTCATTCCATTGTCAACCTCCACCTCTCCAAAACCCTCCCTTGAAACCCTAAACCTAGTTTGAGCCTTGTGAGCAAAAAGAATGTGTTCTCGAGTGCTTTGGAGTGTTCTTGGTGCATCTTGGAGGAGAAGGAGCTCATTGGAGAAGTGTTGGTTGCATTGGAGCTTGTAGATCCAGACTTGGTTCACCTTGATCTTTCTTCTAGAGGTAAAAAGCTTGAATTCTGATGATGCATTTGTTAGATCTAGCTAGTTTTCGGTGTTATGAGCTTTTGGTCACTTTAGTGCATAAAGTTTAGATATTGAAAGTTTGTTACCTTGTTATGGATAAAGTTGGAAAATATATCCATCTAAACATCATATTGATTCAGATATAAAGGTTGGAGACTTGGACTTAATGGATTAATTTGAAAAAGATGCACTTTTGGTCCCTTTGAGACTTAAATACTAGATCTTGGTTGTTTGGATCATTCTAATGGATAAAATTAGAAATTTTATCCATTATGGAGTCATTAGGAACCATAAAAATGTGACCTTGGTCCCTAGTTTTCCTCCATCCATGGTCTTGGATGTCTTAATGGGTTAAGAAGTTAGGGTTTTTGGATGTTTAAGACTTAATAGCCATGCAAGACCATAAAGTTGGAAACCTTATGGTTAAGGATATCATTTGAGGGTTAGATTTGGATTTTGGATGAAAGAGCTTAAAGGATTTAGCTCTTAATGGATTGAGAGGATGGCAGCTGTGTACACTAGGCATACCAAAGGGTACACTGTACATACTTGGTCAGCCCCTCGACTTCTAGTCAAGGCTTAGTACGCCCCGCGTACGTGTTGAGTATGCTCATCGTACTCAACTGAGTTGACCCAGTCGAATCCATTGACTTTTAGCTTTGACCAGTATTTTGACCAAGTTTGACCTAAGGGCATTTTGGGTAATTTGATTTATAGTTTGAGATTTGGGTTCCTGTTAATTGTATAGGTGATCGGTAGAGATAGCTTTTAGAGTCGTGATCGGTGCAACTATTCTTTCAGAATATGAGGTGAGTTTTCTCACTATATCCGTGGGTCGAAGGCACCAATGTTGGCCCATTACTTTGTTATGTAGAATGCTAGTTGTCTTTGTGATACTTGCGTGAAAGACGAGGATCTGGCCCTTGGAAATTGTATGTAAGACTGGAATTTGGCCCTCGACATTGCATGGAAAGACCATAAGGGTAGCCCATAGCAGTTGTATTTGACCGGGATTTGGCCCTCGACATTGCAAGGAAAGACCATGGGCGTTGCCCATGACACTTGTATGTAAGACTAAGATTTGGCCCTCGGCATTGCAAGGAAAGACCATAGGGGTAGCCCAATGCACTTGTATGTTATGGTATGTGGTACTTTGGGGAACTCACTAAGCTTTGTGCTTAAATTTTATGTTTATGGTTTCAGGTATTTCCGGTATGAAAGGGAAGGGCCCGGCGTGATTGCACCGCATCCACCAGAGTTTTTCCGCATTGGCAATTTTCAATATTTACTCTGATGTTTAAATAATATATTCACCTTGATCGGTTTTGGAACAACTCATTTGTATGGTTTATTGTTTTAAAAATGAAAATCTTACTATAAATTTTTGGGATGTTACACACATGTTCGTTTTCAACACAATTACGAATGAAGTGGTATCTTGTGTTTATGTGTTTACTTCTTCCGTGAAAAACAGGATTTTTCATGAGCTCTATTACAGACTTGTTATCCACCCTTAAGACCACCTTTTCTCGTGGTGTGTTCAAGATTTCTCCTAACATATCTTGAAGCCATATTGCTTGAAATGCAGTTGCATTGGCTGCCATGAACTCTACCTCACAAGATGACAATGCAACTATATCTTGCTTTTATGAACACCATGTTATTGGGGATGACCATAGTAAAATATATGACCAGTTGTACTTTTTCCGCCATCTGGATCAATATTGTGACTGTTGTCACTATAACCCACAAGCTTCTTTTGTCTCGTCCTCTCATACTTTATTTCGTGTCAGGTTGTCCCTCGTAGATACCTTAGAATTTTTTTGATTGCAACACCATGTGATTCTCTTGGACTTTGCATATATCGGCTTATAACTCCAACCGAAAATGCTATATCGGGTCATATTTGCAAGAGATACCTTAAACATCCTACCACCTTCCTGTATCGAGTTTGATCAATTTATGGTTCATCTTCACCCTTTTTCAACTTTCTTCCAGGTTCCATTGGAATGTGAGTTGGATTGCAATCATGTAAATCGGTTTCTTTTAGGATTCTTTGTGCATAAGCTTCTTGACTAATTGTAATTCCAGTTTCTTCTTTCTTAACTTCTATACCAAGGTAGTAAGTCAACTTTCCAAGATCTGACATATCGAAATTCTTTGACATTTCGATCTTGAGTCTTCTAATAATGCTCAAGCTTGTACCTATAACAAACAAGTCATCAACATAAACTCCCAAAATTAGTAAATTAGTCCCTTCATTTTTTCGGTACACCAATGGTTCTTTCTTCACCTTTGAAATTTCATATTCTTCAAAATTCCATCAAGATTCATATTCCATGCTCTAGGTTGCTTGTCTTAGACCGTATAGTGCCTTCGTGAGTTGATATACCTTATGCTCATTTCCTTTCTTTATATATCCTTCCGGTTGTGATACATAGACGGTTTCTTTAATTCACCATATAGGAACACCGTTTTGACATCTAAATGATGTAATTCACATCCATTAATAGCCGCTATAGCTATAAGAAAACGAATTGTTTCAATTTGAGTTACCAGAGCAAATACTTCTTGAAAATCAACTCCCGGTTGTTTCACGTAACCTTTAGCAACTAACCTTGATTTGTACTTGTTTATCGTGCCATCCACATTCTTCTTTATTTTGAAAACGCATTTAAGAACAATTGATTTCACCCCCGTAGGCTTCTCCACAAGCTTCCATGTATTATTTTTATTTATTGAGTCGATTTCTGCATTCATGGATTTGACCCACTCCTATTGCTTCTTTGCTTCTTCGACCGTTACTGGTTCATCATTGGTTGCTAATAAAAGTTCATCGAGTTCATCAATATCAAGTACATAATCTTGAAATCGTTTTGGAGGTACAATTGTTCTTGAAGGCCTTTGTAAACCGGTCACTGTTTGCGTTTTTTGTTGCAATGGTTTTGTTCATTATTGGATAAACTTGGTTGATCTTCATCTTCTTGATCATTCGATTCAAACTTTGTTTCATTGTTTGGATCTATCATATATAAGTCATCACTAGCTTCGATATTTTGGTTGTCCCATGGTATCGTGAATGAACCAAATTCTTCAATATTGGTTCCTGCATTTTTAATTCAATCTCACCCTTTGGTTTCATCAAAAATAATGTCTCGACTTACAATTATTTTTTGAGTTGTTGGGTTAAGTATCCGATAGGTTTTCATTCCCGGCTCGGAACCAAGGTGTACAAGTGATCTTTATCTTTCATCCAACTTCTTTAGATTCACCGGTTCTACTTTTGCATATGCGAGACACTCAAATATACGAACATTTTCTAAATTCGGCTTCTTTTTCTTGAATCTTTCGTACGGAGTTTCATCAACTAGGACTCGTGTGTACATGTGATTTATCAAATTTTTCGAGTGATTTACTTCCTCCCCCCCCCCCCCCAAGTAGTTTGGAAATTTCATAGCCTTCATTATGCTTATTGTCATTTCCATAAGTGTGTGATTTCTTCATTCCACCACCCTGTTTTGTTGAGGTGTGTATGGTGCTGTAAGATGTCGTTTTATGCCATGTTGATCACAAAAATTGTGAAATTCGAGTGATGTGAATTCTCCACCTCGATCACTTCTAAAAATATTCAAAGTCTTTCCCGTTTCATTCTCCACCAAAGCTTTGAATTTCTTGAAGTTTTCAAACGCTCCACTCTTTTATTTCATTAGATAAATCCACATGTATCATGAGAATCATCAATTAATGTGAAAAGGTACCTGTTTCCTCCCATGGTAGCTGGAGTAATTGGTCCATATAGATCATCGTGTACTAGATCTAATGGTTGATTTGCTTTGTACTTTGTCATGGTGGGGAACGATTTTCTAGTTTGCTTGCCCACCAAGAAAGATTCATATAATTGATTCTCATAATTGAAGTGTGGTAACCCTTTGACTAGACCTTTCTTTGACATTAATTTCATTAACTCGAAATAAAGGTGCCCAAGTATTGCATGCCATCTCCACGTATTCTAGCTTAGCTTTGAGTGAAGGCAAATAGGGATTCCAATTGTTAATTTTATCTTGTAGAGATGTTTTGGAGTTCTTTGAACCTCCATAAGCAAGCAATTGTTTTCAACGTGCATCATTAGATCATTGTTTTTCATCCGAATTTCGCATCCAACTTTCGTTGCTTGTCCAAGGCTAAGGATGTTAGTCTTGAGATACGGTATATAATAGATCTCCGTCATCAGTCGTTGTTGTCCCGACTTTCCTTGAAAGTGTTAGTGTAAAGACTTCGTTTTTCCTCTTGAAAGTTTCTTGTAAAGAAAAAGATTAATAGAAAATGTGGTGGCTGAGGCTCGAGTTGGACTCGATTCCCTTAAACAGATTCGCCGTCTGTTCCCAGGGTACAACAACCTTAACAGTGGTGTACTGCCGGATATTTTACTTGCCTGAAAGAGTCGTCGGAAGCAGGAGTACAGAGAAGGAGGAGAAAGAATAGTATTTTCATTTGTGTGTTGAATGAGATGGGAAATGTCTCATTTTATACTTAAATCGTGTAATGGAAACAAATCAATGATTGAACGATAATGCCAATAAATGCCATTAATTACGTAATTAATGCATCCGTTACAAAATTCAAAATAGGGACCAAAACTGTCAAGATTAGCAAAAATGAGGGTAGCGCTAGCCCGAGTTTTCGGAGCTGCATTCGTGTCCGCAGGTCGCGCCCATGCACAAGTTCGGTGTTTTTGGTCTACGAAATCCAAGATTTGCAACCCCCCCTGCACGCGGGTAGGAAGTGTAGTAAAACCATAGACACAAGCTTGTAAGCCTTTCATGCATTCAAGCTTATAAACCTTGTTGAGTTTGGTCTTTCTACCAATGTGGGACTCATTCCCACATTCATCTCTTTTTGCTAAATTTATTCTCAAATACCCTTCTTTGAGTATCGATATCTCATTCACATATACTCCATTTTGGACATATAATATATCGTTTCGAAGTCCTCGTGGAGGAGAACACAAACCCACTTAGAGTTAGTTATATATACAACATATGTATATATTTATATATGTCCAAAGTTAGTAAAATATAAATATTTATACTAAACTTTCCAACAATCCCCCACATGAATGGAGATCGATCTATGCACATGTAATTTCCAAACGAAATTTTCAACAGTTGAATCCTGCATAGGATAGGTAGGTATTACCCTTTGAACCCTCCCTTAAGATGTTACACTTAATCTCCTAGCAGTTAGTAGATCTCGATGTCTTTGAACTAAGCTGCCATTTATGTAGACGACAATGTAAATCTCACAGGACTCTCCCTGACAAGGCCATATCCTCATAGACATGTTCATTTTGGTCATGAACACTAACCTGGTACTGCAAGAGCTTTAGGAATTGTGCCCTTATAATTCCATTTGAAGAGACCCCACTTCTCTCTTACATAGGTGATTCCATGAATCATTAAAAACCATATGTTTAGCCTAATTTTGTCACTACATATAGGAATGGACTAGGAAGTATTGTTAACCCCCCCCCCCCCACACACACACACACACACACAGTGACCTGCCTCACTCATACAATTAGGTTATCCTTATGAACCCAGATCTTGGGATCTCCAGTCTTCTGGGTAAGGTTTCCTTTGCATGAATTTATTCATTCATGAGCTTTAGTCCCATTCCTCTTGACGACTTATAAACTACATCTCTACTCAAGCCTTTTGTAAGCGGATCTGCAATGTTATCCTTTGACTATACCCAGTCAACCGTGATAACCCCCGTAGAGATTAGTTGTCGTATCGTTTTATGTCTACGTCTAATGTGCCTTGATTTCCCATTATACATTGTACTTTGAGCTCTACCAATTGTCGATTAGTTATCACAATGTATACATATGGCCGTTACCGGCTTAGGCCATTTAGGGATGTCCTCTACAAATTGATGTAGCCACTCTGCCTCTTCAGCACAAATATCTAAGGCGATAAATTCAGATTCCATCGTGGATCTAGATATAGTTGTTTGCTTGGATGATTTCCATGCTACAGCATCACCTCCAAGTGTAAACACATATCCATTTGTAGATCTAGAATCTTTTATGTCAGATATCCAATTTGCATCTGTGTATCCTTCGATAACTGCTGGATGTCTGCCATAATGCAGTCCATATTCTTGCGTGTATCTCACATACCTTAGTAACCTAGTAATACTCTTCCAGTGTTCAGAATTGGGTTTACTAGTGTATCTACTTAGTCTGCTCACAGCATATGCTAAGCCAGGTCTGGTACAACTCATAAGATACATCATACTGCCAATAATTCTTCAATATTCCACTTGATTAACACTATCACCTCTATTTTTACGTAGATGTTGACTAGTGTCAGTTAGAGTTCTAGCTATGCTAGTATCTCCCTTAGAAAAAATTTCAAGAATCTTATCCACGTAGTGTGTTTGACTTAAAATCAAACCACTTTGGGTTCTTGTGATCTTGACTCCAAGAATCACATCAGCTAAACCCATATCTTTCATGTCGAACCTGGATTTCAACATATCCTTCGTAGATCTTATTATCTTGTCATCACTACCAATGATAAGCATATCATCAACATATAAACACAAGATGACATACCTATGAGTGGTGCTTTTCACATAGATACATTTATCACACTCATTGATTCTAAAGCCACTTTCCATCATGACTTGATCAAACTTTTGATGCCATTGTTTTGGAGCTTGTTTTAATCCATATAGAGACTTAACAAGTTTACAAACCTTGTTCTCCTGTCCCGAGGCAATGAAACCCTCAGGTTGCTCCATATAAATTTCTTCTTCCAACTCCCCATTTAGGAAAGCAGTTTTCACATCCATTTGATGAACTTGCAGGTTTCTAATGGCTGCAATGGCAAGAACTAATCTAATGGATGTTATCCGCGTTACTGGCGAATACGTATCAAAGTAATCTAGACCTTTTGTCTATAACCTTTGATTACTAGTCTTGCCTTGTATTTATCAATACTGCCATCAGGTTTCATCTTTCTTTTAAAAATCCAGCGGTAACCCAGTGGCTTGCTACCTGGAGGTAGATCCACTAGTTCCCACGTATGATTTTGTTAGATAGATTCTACCTCATTTTTTATGGCTTCTTTCCATTGAGGTCCCTCAGAAGAATTAACCGCCTCTTGGTAGGTTTTAGGTTCACTTTCCACCACATAGGTGTAAAAATCATCACCAAATGATTTTTCAACTCTAGCCCTCTTACTTCTTCTGAGTTCTATCTATTCTTCCT
Organism: Lactuca virosa; assembly: GCF_052849685.1. Classification (NCBI taxonomy): domain Eukaryota; kingdom Viridiplantae; phylum Streptophyta; class Magnoliopsida; order Asterales; family Asteraceae; genus Lactuca; species Lactuca virosa. The sequence continues at coordinate 109,422,517 of NC_136428.1, forward strand.
CGGATTGAGCTTGTTCTTCTTCTCGAACAGCTTCGTTGTTTGGTAAAGATGGGCTTTCAACTTCCTTGTTCAAACAAGGAAACACATCTTCAAAGAATGAAGCATTCCTTGATTCCATTATGGTATTCTTGTGTATTTCTGGATTCTTAGAATCATGCACAAGGAAACGATAAGCACTACTACTTTGTGCATATCCAATGAATACACAATTCACTGTTTTAGGTCCTAACTTTTGTACCTTAGGCGGTGGTACTACAACTTTAGCTAGGCACCCCCACACTCGTAAGTACTTATACGATGGCTTTCTTCCCATCCAAAGTTCATACGGTGTTTCATTCTTTTCTTTGCGAGGTATCTTATTTAAAAGATAGTTGGCCGACAAAATAGCTTCCCCCCCCCCCACATTGACTGGTTTACACCCGAACTTATTATCATGGCATTGACCATTTCTTTCAAGGTGCGGTTCTTTCTTTCAGCAATTCCATTAGATTGAGGTGAATAGGGTGATGTGAATTCATGACGAATTCCATTTTTCGCACAAAATTCAGCATAGGGAGAAACATATTATCCACTCCTATCACTTCTAACTACTTTAATTCTCTTGTTGAGTTGATTCTCAACTTCATTTTTGTACAAGACAAACTTGTCTATTGCTTCATCTTTACTCTTAAGTAAATATATGTAGCAATATTTTGTGCTATCATCGATGAATGTAATGAAGTATTTGTTTCCACCTTGAGTAGGAATTGACTTTAAATCACACACATCAGTGTGAATTAAATCAAGAGGTTCGGTGTTTCTTTTGATTGTTTGGAAAGACAATCTAGTTTGTTTCGCTTCAACACATGTGGGGCATTTGTGATTTGAGTCAATATTAAGTTTGGGTATGTATTCTAGTTTAATTAATCGCTTAATAGAATTGTAATTTACATGTCCTAAGCGACCATGCCAAACATTTGAACACTCAAGCAAATAAGCAGAACTAGAACTTTCATTATTCATTTTGTTTGTCACCATTACATTCAATTTGAACATGTCATTCAAGGCATATCCTATTCCCACAAACATACCATTTTCGGACAAAACAAACTTGTCCGACTCAAACACTAGCTTAAAACCAAATTGGTTCAACAAACCACCCGACACTAGATTCTTACGAAGTTCAGGAACATAAAAAACATCCCTAAGCTTCACTTCTTTCCTCGAAGTCATTTTTAGAATGACATAACCAACACCTTTGATATCTGTGGTAGCTGCATTTCCCATGTAGAGCTTTTCACCATCTTCAACTTCTTTGTAGGTGTTGAAAACACTCTTGTCATGACACACATGACGAGTAGCCCCCGTGTCAATCCACCACTCCTTTGAATTTGTATTCATGAGATTCACTTCAGAAACCATAGCCGTGAGATCAGTTATCATGGCCACCAACTCCATGTTGTCATTCACCATGTTTGCTTGAAGGTTTTCCCTCTTAGGTTGTGATCACTCCGAAGCCTTGTGACCCGGTTGGCCACAGTTGTAGCACTTGAACTTCTTCTTGAAAGTTCCTGCCTTGGGTCCTAGGTTTTTGCCCTTTGCTTTGCCTTTGTGAGGTCCGTTGCTTTTGCTCTTGGAAGTTTGACCAGCTTCCACCATATGAACCTTTGAAGATTTAACTTCACTGCCTTTCTTTAAGGTCATTAGATTGTCTTCCTCAATCCGAAGACGCACCACCAGTTCCTCCACAGACATCTCATTTCGCTTATGCTTAAGGTAGTTTTTGAAGTCTATCCAACCAGGAGGAAGCTTTTCAACCATTGATGCAACTTGTAATGACTCATTAAGATCCATCCCTTCTGCATTGTTATCATGTATGATGACCTGAAGGTCTTGGACTTGACTCATAACAGATTTTGAGTCAACCATTTTGTATTCCAAGAACTTATCAACAACATGCTTCTTAGTTCCAGCATCTTCTATCTTATACTTCCTTTCCAAAGACTCCCATAGTTCCTTAGCAGTTGCAACTTTACAATAAACATTGTAAAGTGCATCAGTTAGCCCATTCAACACATAGTTGCGGCACAGAAATTCTGAATGCTTCCATGCATCCACTGCATTCACAGATTGAGCATCAGCCTGCCCCTCACCAATTACAGGAGCAGTTTCTGTTAGCAACTGAGCTATGTTCAAGGTGGTCAAGTAGAATAGCATATTCTGCTGCCACCTCTTGAAGTTGAGACCAGAAAATTTTTCAGGTCTCTCAGCATTATTGGCCATGATGTTTGGAACCGGTGCATTTGGGTTCACAGGAGGGGTAGCACCAGCAGCAGGAGTTCCAGTAGCAACAGGAGTTCCAGACATTCTGAAAGAGTCGTAACCACAGTAAAATAGATTACAGGAAAAAATCGATACAAAATCCATTTAGAATAAAAGAACAGAAAAAACGAAAGTTTTAGAACAAAATAGGAATCTGTTTAAGACTATTAGTGTAAAGACTTCGTTTTTCCTCTTGAAAGTTTCCTGTAAAGAAAAAGATTAGTAGCAAACGTGGTGGCTGAGGCTCGAGTTGGACTCGATTCCCTTAAACAGATTCGCCGTCTGTTCCCAGGGTACAAAAACCTTAACAGTGGTGTACTGCCAGATATTTCACTTTCCTTAAAGAGTCGTCGGAAGCAGGAGAAAGAAGAGTATTTTCATTCGTGTGTTGAATGAGATGGTCAATGTCTCCTTTTATACTTGAATCGTGTAATGGAAACAAATCAATGATTGATTGGACATGAGAGTTTGCAAGCGGGCTTCTTGAACACGTGTTGCTCCAACGTGCCTTGCCTTAATTGCATCCCAAAGTTTCTTGGTTGTATCTTGATCACCTATTTGAATGATCAAGCTCTCCAGAAGTGATTGGTATAGCAATCTCATGGCTAAGTCGTTTTTTCTCAACGTTTGTGGTGGTTCCTGGGTCAATTCGTTCCCAAGCTTTGTGAATCCTTAGCACTACCTTCATCCTCATAACCTAAACTGTGTAGTTTGTAGCTGTCAACATCGGGAAGTGAATAGAGGTTGCTCCGATTTCCTTTGATGGTGTTGAATTCGAGGACTCACCCGACATGGTGATCACTCAAATCAGAAAAGAAGAACTCGAAATCAGGAGACTGATTAATAGAAAGCAAGAATCTTGTTCTATGAAAAAAAACAGGAAGCAATCGATTTATGTTTTGTATTAAACAAAAAAACGATGAAGTTATTGTTCACAATTTATTGTTCATGATTTGAACACTATTTTATCGATTGAGGTATGAAAAAAGAAAACTGATAATCTAATGCTTTTGTTGACTGAACCAATTACCAAGTAATCGATTATACAAGAATTTACTTCAATTTATTACCCCTTTAATCAGAACGTGAATACAATAGGAAAACTAAATCGATCAAATAGTAATTGGAAACTTGAATTATGTATGATTGATTAAGAAAACAGTGATCGATCAAACTTGAATTCACTTCAATTAACTCTCAATTGATCGGGTATTCAGATAGGATGATGACTGAAATCAAATATGATAATGACTAAAATCAGATACAATGTGGAAGATCAACTTTTGTCGACAGAAATCCTTTATCGAGAACGATATTTTTCGATCACTTCCTTCCTTGTTTCAGTCGTTGGATATCTTTTTTATTGGCTCTGATACCAATTCAAGTGTAGAACACAAACAATTAATCAAACTAACTCTTTGATTAAGTGAGAAAATAACTCAAAAGTCAATTGGTTTCTGCATACATTAACATGACTCATTATCTATGTATATGTATATACTCCTAAACTACCAAACTTGTAGAATAAGAATAAGAGTAAGACTAGGAAACTTAAACCAACTTACTTAAACCCCAAGAAATTGGATCCTAGAGTCCTACTTGACTTAGGAATTCCAACATGTCATACAAAAATAAAATTCATCGATATGCATTTTTTGGGTTTCAAGGATAACAAAGAATACCGGTACTTTGGTTTAAGTAAAACTATGATCGTCCAATTTACATATGCATAAATTACGTATATCAAAGTATATTAGGGAGTAAAGGCGATAAGATTAATGGATAGGTCGAGTTAAAATGACTTCTCTGTTCACGTATTTTACTTTTATAAATAATTCATCCAATTAATATATTAAAAATATGTCATGGAAATAATAATATACTTTTAATAAAATATTAGAAAATTATAAGATTTAAATATCTTTTTGATAACTTCAGTTCATTTGAATGATATGGCCTGGTTACACCTCGTTTTACTTTTAAGCTAAATTTCTAAATTTTACTAGTATTAGGAATAAAATATAATTTAAAAGTGTTTTTAAACGATGCACATAAATATTATATGCGTATGGGTTCGTCTCCATACGCTAAACTGGGTTGCCTAAAACCTGTCTTGGACCTGGGCCACAAATTGGTATCCTGATTTAACTCGTCTTAAAATATGTCCCATATATAAATCGGTTCGAATTGGTTTGCCACAAAAACGTTTTTTTTTTTTTTTTTTTTGGTAAGATTTAAGTTATAACAATTATTTTACTCAAAGAAAATGTATTTATATCGTGTCAGATAATAAAATATAAGAAAAAAAGCAAGTTCGAATTTTATTTTTCTTCAACAGTTACGATATTCTTATGTTGGTGTAGTCGTATTGTCATCTTCTTCGCGATAATTTTGGTCTTTTTTGGTGCCTTTGAATTATTTTTCATCTTCCAGTTTGACATCTTCATCATAGTGATCGCCATAATCTGTAGTAATAGAGGCAACCTTTTTCTATTTCTTGTTCTTGTATCTCATTTTTAATATGCTTGTCTTTTTAACATCGCCTTCAAATACTACGTTATCTTAAGTTATCTTTCAAGCACATACACACTTATCATTGATTGCGGTGTAAGTTTTGTTCTCTGTTGTATATTACCATGAATTTTAAAACTACCGTAGAAGCTTAGATGGTTGTTAAATCTCAAACAATTGCTGCCAACATCGAAAAATTATGGTTATATTTCCACCATACCGACAAATTTACATTTTTTAATTCCGAATTACTTGCAAAGCTCATAAAAATCATGGAAGTTTTTGGATGTCATGCCCATGGCTTAATCAGCAACCACCTCTCTTCCTAATGTAAACAAAATTTCCATGTTTTTTTAACTAGATACTCGCATATTCAAAAGATTCTAGCAAGAAACTAAAACCAAAAGTATCAATTACAAAAGACATGTTAACCAAACATTCCAATTCACATTTAGTTTGGAAGCTCGATTGTTAACCCAATTAAAAAATAAAAAAAAAAAAAAAACTGTTGTTTTCTTCTTAGTTTATTATATAATTTTGTATACTTTTATCAACTTCACTCAACTCTACATAATTTTCTCTAAAAACTTTCCACTTCACTCAAATTCTTCGGTTACCTTTAATGAAATCCCGATGCGACCAATAAAACTAAAACTATCAACATTATTATTCAGTGCAACAATTATCATTATTATTATTTATAATATTATTTTAGATTTTTTTGTTTTAAACTAACAAAATTTATTTTTATTAAAAAAAATGTTATGTTTTATTTATTTTATATTTTCTAAATTAGTTAAAAAAAAAATAATGATGTAAATGGATAATTTGATCTGGGTTGGAAAAAATATGATATAAAAAAGCTAATGTTAGGTGAGGAGGGATGGGCTTATCCTCCCAAGGATCAACTATTTTAGCTAATTTTTTCGCTGTTCCAAAAAAAAAAAAAAAAAAAAAAAAAGCTAATTTTTCTTATAATGTTAAAGTGGTTTCAACTACAGTATTAACTTTCCATAAACTGTTCGATGAAATGCTATCGAACATGCACAAGTAATTGGTTGGACCACTTTAAATCCCAAGATTCAACACAATTTTTCCAACTCCAGTTCATAATCTATCATTAACTGAATCCACAAAAAAAAAACAAGTAAACAAAACCAACAAAAAATCTTCCAAAAGCATTCAAAACTTCCTACAAAAGAGTTATTATCAAGATAACAAAAGGACTCATAATAAACCTCATAACATCTCTCAAGCTTTTCATTCTTCATCATCCTCATCAGCATCTCCACCAGAAGCCTTCTTTGCAGCCGCCTTCTGGTTCTTCCTCTTCACTCTTCCAGGTCTGCCACCTCCAAATGGACTCGTGAGTGAAAAGTCAATATGCTTCTGTGAGTCAACTCTCACCATGAAAGAAGGCACATTCACAACTTGCCTTCCCACCCTACAAAAACCAACATCCAAATCATCATTAAAAAGTTAAAACTCTTCAACAATATATAAAAACTATGATCATTATATAAATACCTTATGTGTCTTTGCTTGATGAGGACTCTAGCATGGTGGATTGACTTTGCCATACCAGTCTTGAACACAAGTGTCTGAAGGCGACGTTCAAGGAAGTTTTCAACAGTCAAGGCAAGAACATAATCGAGCTTGTTTTGACTCTCATCCAAGAGTCCATATCTGTTCATCCTTCTCATTAGGGCTTCACCTTCAAAGATCCTACGTGGGTCTTTTTCTTCAAGGGTTAGAAGCATTCTTGCAGCATTTCGGATTCTGCTAAGTGCGTATTGCACCCTCCATAGCTCCCTTTTGCATCTCAAACCATACTCTCCTACTAGCTTCAACTCAGCATCCAATCGTTCCTTCTCATAAGGGCGACGTGGCTTCTTGAAGGTTTTTCCATCTGAAATAGATTTTGGTATTCAGTTGTAATCAGTTTGATAGTGCTTCAATGTTTCTTAGATTATCAATTTTATAAGCAAGAACTGAAACAGATCATACGATGTAGACAAAATCAAACCACTCAAGCAACGTTTGGTACTTTGATTGATGTGAGAATGAACATATACACTAATAGAAATTCGGAAATCCTAAATAAGCAGACTTCAATGAACAATAGATTATAGAACCATTGGCAAATTACTGAATCAGACATCAATTCAACTGTAACACTCAATCATACGACTTAAATCGACATATATTTTTCGTTCTAAGAAATAATTCTAAGCATCTGGATGTCAAATTGGACAGGAGAAATGGGTTCTCATGACTTAAAACCTAAAACGAACAGATGAAAAGATAGAATAAAATGATGTATGTATAGAATCCATATATTAAAGAGAAAGATATAAACTTACAGTTGCGGTAGAAAGAGACGTGAACCATCGTTGTTCAACGTCGATACGGCGGCTACTTGGTTGATATTCTCCTCACTACCGGCGGCCTCCTCCCTCTGCGCTGCTTCTTAGGTAGAGAAGGTCGTAATGAAACCCTAATGCAAATATATAACATTAGGGATGGGGGCAATGGCGTTAACAAATTTGATTTTGAGCCGTATGTGGGCTGATTGGGTTACTCCTTGGGCCTTCATTTCTACCATTCTAGTTTGAGAATGATAAGAAAAAAAAAAAAAAAACAATGTAAGATATTGGACAATAAGAAAAATTATCAGTATATTTATAAATTCATAAAGTTCGATTAGACGTTCCCAAAACTACATAATCGTCTTAATTGTGTTATTTTCAAGATATATCGGCGAATGTATTTTTGGAAGTTTTCAGGCTAACCGGAGTGGAAGCAGGAAGACGCATGAGTTGCTGACGTAGAAGGGTGCAAGACGCGTGAACACCGCCCCTAGGGGCGGTGCTCTGGGTGTGACGTGGGTGCAAGGATGGAAGAAGACAGCCAATGGGAGAAGAGGAACTTGGCAACGGTCATTTCGACCAATTTTCTACCGTTGCATACTAAAAAAAATCAATTTAAAAACCTATCAACTACGACTATAAATATCTACTATTTTACTAACATTTTACACTACAAAAACACACTCTTCTCATATATTCTTTATTTTCTACCTATGGATCCAAATCAAAATACCTCACTCACTCTAAACACTCCAAATGATCCATTAGCAAATCTTGGTTACATGCAATTGATAACATCTTCGATCAACAACAACATTTATTCACCAATCTTCCATATCATTCACACTACTACCAACAACAACAACCACCACAATTCAATCAACCCCAATTTCAAGACTTTCAACAACAACCTTCTCTGCAATTTCAATCCCAAGCTTCTCAACGTCAACAATTTCACGCACAAGCTTCACAATCATCTCAAGTCTCATTATCTTAATCTCAACCTATAAACCTCGACAATGAAGACGACGACGAATGGGTGAAGAAACACAAGCAAATCGTAGAAGGCAAAAAATATCAAAAGATCCAAAAAAAACTACGCATTTGACCGAAGAGGCAGAGAAAGCATTAGCTAAAGCTTGGATTTTCATATCACAAGACGGGATGTCGGCAACGCGCAAACGGGTCAATTTTTTGGAATCGTGTTTTAGACCACTTCCACGCTTTATTAGGAAGGAAAACGAACCGGACATACGACTCGGTCAATGCAAAATGGTGTGACCTTAGAGCGACTTGCACCAAATTTAACGACGTATTTGACAATTTTAAAAATATACATAGAAGCGGTAGCAACGATTTCAACATTTTATCAACCGCGTTATACCAATACAAAATTACCAACAATGGTAAACCATTCGACAACCAAAAAGCATGGGAAGTTTGGCGTAATGGTCCAAAATGTGTTATTTATCCCGAAATTGTGCATTCGGGATCTACCACCGGCTCCAACAAAAGGGCAAGAACTTCGTAGTCGGACATTGGTGTTAACCTCGACCTCAATGATGAGTTCGACGCCACCGAAGGGGAGGGTCCACCGGACGTCCAACTTCGTCGACCACCGGGAAGGGACAAAGTGAGAAAGGGGGCGTCTTCAAGTGGAAAATCAACCAACGAGGATGCGCTAGCGGACAAAATAGACAAAACTCTATGTTTTTTAGAAAAAAAAAATTGAATCAATGGAGGAAGCTCGTCGGCGAAAAATGGCACTCACCGATCTTCAAATTTCAAACACGAAGCCGCAAATATAGAGTTTCTAACGATTACGACTATAAAGGACAGGAGATGAATTAAAGAATCGTACTGCAACTGCTAAAGAGAGATCAGAGCACCCGGTTCGTCGTGAACCTTCTCTCATAGATTCCCTTCACCAAGTCATCGCCAAAGATTGGTTTGGAACTTTCTTGAAGCATCAAGCCTGGCATCCCACAACCAGCGTAGTCCAGGCGAACTCAATAATCTGATTTCCAAAACTGTGCCCAGCCAGCCTATCCCATATCGAGCACTTATCAACGATCGACGTGACATAAGTCAAAAGACAATCTAGTTCCAAGCGAAATGGGTGTCTCCCTAAGCAAGGTCGACTCGCTCGCTTTTTGTCTCCCCCAGGTCGACTATCGTGTATCCTCTCACGGGATACGCTTGTGTTTCCCTCCCAAAGTCGGGAAACTAGTTGTCATCCTCCTCTCAAAAGGGATCGCACTTTCAGTGCTTGGAATTGCTTGAGAGATCACTGAAACCGGACCTCGACCCGGAAAATTTAAGTGAATTTTTAAAAAATCAACAAAAAGTTCTCGAAAAATATCGCAACTAGATTCTATGTTTTTTATGTTTTTTTTAGTAATTTAGGTTTAATTTTCTATGTTTTTTATGTTTTTTTAGTAATTTAGGTTTAATTTTCTATGTTTTTTATGTTTTTTTTAGTAATTTAGCTTTAATTTTTATTTTTTTAGGTTTAATTTTCTATGTTTTTTAATTAATGTAATGTGGTTTTAATTAATGTAAAATATTTATTTATGTTTGACAAAACTTCATAAATGGTCCCTGTGGTTTCAAAAATCTGAAGTTTGGTCCCTAAGTTCAAAAAACCTAACAGATGGTCCATGTGGTTTCAAAACTTTTAACAAACGGTCCTTTTTGCTAACTCCGTTAGCTTTTAGCCGTTAACTATTTTTTTATTATAATATTCTAAGGGCATTTTTGTCATTTCACTTTTGTCTTATTTAATATATATATATATATATATATATATATATATATATATATATATATATATATATATATATTAAACCTAACCCCCAACCCGTTTTCTTCCCCACCAGACCTATCTCTGCCCCTGCCCTTCGTCTTCATCCTTAGTGACAAGAAATCGAGGGTTTGGTGTTTCGATTAACATCCTATGAACCATCCTATTAACATCCTTGACCACATAATCAGGCTTGAAGATATCAATTTCGCAAGTAACAAACTCAAGTGCAGTTTCGAGAAAACGAAGGGGTCCGATGAAATCGTGTGTGCGTATGTGAATTCGGAACTAAAATCAACTCCCTAGTTAGTGAAAGTCCTCTACACTTGTGTGTGTGTTGGATCTTGTTCCTCCTGCGACTACAAGGCATCATCTCTTTTGTTCCAATCAGGTTTGTATATGTTCAAGATTTGATTTGCAGGTGTGTTAATTTGATATGCTCAAGTTTTGATTGCATTTGTCTGGTGGAAGTACTATGTTAGAAACAGTTTTTTGATTTCAGTGTGTTAATATTGATTTATGATCAAGCTCGATCCTGATGTTAACAAATAGTGGGGTTCAATTGATAATTGGCATCAGAATGGAATCATAGGTTTTAGGCGCTTGAACTTGAACATGAATCGGAATGGAATCAGAGGTTTCAGCCGTTTCGACACCAATGGCGACGGAAAGATTTCTGTTGAGGAGCTGGTCCACGCTGTAAGGCACTAGGATCCGACATCTCTGTTGAAGAGACGGAGCAAGTGATGGCTAAACTTGACACAGACTGCGACAACTTCATCAACCTCGAGGAGTTCGTCGGATTCTACAAAGCAAACGTCGGAGACCAAGAGGGAGGAATCAATGAGTTCCATGAAGCGTTTGAGTTTTACGATTTAAACAAGAATGGGTTGATCTCGTCAACTGAGTTGCATCAGATCTTAACTTGGTTGGGGGAGAGATGTACGGTTGATGATTGTGTGACAATGATCAAGTCGGTGGATTCCGACGGTGATGGATATGTCAATTTCGAGGAGTTCAAAGAGATGATGTTGAAGAGTTGATGATGATCATCTTTCTTGAATCTTCCTGTAAATAAGTGTTTGATTTCTGATAAATAGTGTCGGATTAGAAAGATGAATATGAATAATGAAATATGAATTAGGGAAATTCATTGATCCAATTCATATAAATTAAAATGTGGAATTGCTCTTGTAATTGAATGTATCTGTAGCTTTGTTAATTTCAATTAATGGAATCTTGATTTTGGGTTGGCTACATGAAGAACAAACGATTTGGTATTCATGTTCCTGAGAGAGAAAGAGAGAGAGAGAGAGAGAGAATTAAATTATATATATATATATATATATATAAAATAAGACAAAACATCATAAATGGTCCTTGGTAGTAAAATGACAGAAATGCCCTCAGAATATTATAATCAAATAATAGTTAACAACCAAAATCTAACGGAGTTAGCTCAAAAGACCGTTTGTTAAAAGTTTTAAAACCACGGTGACCATCTGTGAGGTTTTTTGAACTTAGGGACCAAACTTCAGATATTTGAAAACCATAGGGACCATTTATGAAGTTTTGTATTTATGTTTTAAATTATATTTTTAATTTAATTTAATGTTAAAAAAATTAAAAAATTAAAAAATATATTGTAGAGTGGTAACCATTTCCAATGTCTAGTGGGTTGGTGGTGGGTTTGTAGTGGAGCTGACGTGACGTTGAGTTGACAGTGCTTTTTCGGTGGCATGGGTGTAACCACTCCCCATAGCCTTAGGAGTTTTAAATTTTAGAACGAATTACTGAAATCGTCCCCATGGTTTGTCAAAATTGCACGTTTTGTCCCTAAGGTTTTTTTTGCACTCGGACCATCCCTATAGTATGATTTTATTGCGTTTTTCGTCCCTAACCGATTTAAAATAACCTAAACACCCTTATTAATTATTTTATTTGTTTTATTTATCATTAACCTATTAAAAAAATATTTTAATAGGTGGGCCCACCTAACCCCTTATTATCCCTACTCCATATGTACTTCATCGGCCCCAACTCTCTGCCTCCCTCTTCCTCACCGGAAACCACCATGGATTACATGCTTCCTTACCGGAAACCACCACCACTCTCTTTGTTTGATGTTACAGAAGACCGAATCGGAGCAGACGTGACGTGAGGTGGTGGAGTTAATGGTGTTCGATCACCTGTGACGTGAAAATCTCTAGTGTCTCTGCCTTCTCCCCAACGTCGTCTTCCTCACCACTCTCAGCGGTCGGAGCTGCTAAATCGCCATCTCCATCTTCCGATGAATCAATGTCCAAGCCCTAAATCGCATTTCCCTTCTTATCGTTGCCTCCATCCAAGCCCTAAATCGACACTATCAATGTCCGACAATCCTACCACACGCAAAAGATTTAAGCTTTAAGCATTCAAAATCTTATTAATGTTGATTTCAGGTTTGATTTTAGGATTTGTCTTTGAAGACGATTTACAAATTCATATACCTACCTTCTTCCTTGTCAGATTTACAGAAACGAGAACCAAAAACCGATGAACTCTGGGTTTTTTTTTCTAGATTTACTGAAACAAAAATTCTGTTTGGGATTGTTTTGAGAAATTTTGGGATTGTTCTTAATGTATATTTCAGAGTTTTACAGATTTTTGTTATTTTCTTATGTATTTTTTCTAGAATTATTATGATTGTTCTTGTTCATTTTTTCTGGAATTTTTTGGATTGTTAGTGGTGTTGATGGTAGTGGTGTAATGTTGTTGGTCATGGTGGTGGTAGTCAATGACAAAGGAGGTTGTGTCGATGGGGACATTGGTGGTGTCGGGGATAGTTGATGGCAGTGGTCGTGGTGGTTGACGGTAGTGGTAGGTAAGGGTGATGGTTGTCGGGTAGGTGAGAGACGAAGAGAGGTTATTCTAGAAAGAGGATAGACAAAAGAAAGTTGTTTTTTGGCGTTGGTGAGTGGTAGTCGGCGACTGATGGTGGTGGCCGATAACTGGTGGTGTCCAATGACCGGTGGTGGAGTGGTTGGATTAGGAGTGCAAGTGGGTCCCACTAGTCAATTAATCAAATAATTCATTTTGCTTTAATAAAAAAAACTGAAAAATGAAATATCAAGGGCATTATAGTCATATCCTACCAGGGAGGGACTTTCTCCGTAAGAAAATCAAAACTTGGGAACCATCCGAGTGCAAAAAAAAAAGATAGGGACCAAACACGAAATTTTGGCAAACCACATGGACGATTTCAGTAATTTGTTCTAAATTTTAAACAAAAAGTTTATAATTAGAATTATTACACATTAAATCTAATAGACTCATACTTACACACGAGACAAAACAATCAACTAAAGAGATATTGATATCACTGCCACCAACCATATATGTTTGTCTTCATAAAACATTTATTAACTACTTAATAGTAAATGAGTTGTCATCTTAGTTTGCCTTTGTTTGTTATGATATCATTGAATATGATGTATGTATTCAATCATTCTCATTAACGTTCATATATGTTTGTTGATTGGTGAATATGAATAAGATTATCAGACATATTTGATCATCATGTCAATGTGGCAATATACTCATATCTATTCAATTCGTGAAAAGATCCGATCGATATTGCACTCCAAATTAGATTAACAAATCTCATATTGACTATATGTATTCATCATCAAGATGGAGATCATATTTGATAGTAGCATTTAGCCATTTATAAATGTCTTGCTCAAAACAACTTTTAAATACATCAAGATATAATATTTCAGTTAATCAACAACCAACATATATCTTAGGTCGAAGGATATATAGACGCGATTCATTTTTTAGATTTACCTAAGGTCCATATAGCCGCAATTACTTAAGTGTGATACATTAGAATCTTATATACTTCACTTCCATTATTTTGGCCTTCAGTTGTGATTATAAGGTAGAATCATCCTAAGAGGACAGTAAATATAACACATTTGTTATAGGGGTAAATTTATTTTATTTAAAATAAAAACTAAGAAAAATAAATTAATAAAATAATAATCTGACTAAAAGTAATTTTGGTGAATTTGTTAAATTAAGTTATTAAAATTAAATTAAATTGGAAATTATGATTTATTTGATTAAACGTGAGAAAAAATAGGTTTAACCCTTATTTAATTATTTTTAACCATCTTTGGACTAATTTTCTTAATAAGTAGATGGTATGTGGATAATATTTTAAATATTTTATTGTTAGTTGAATGTTAGGTCATTTCATAGTCAAATAATAAAAGTCGAAACTAATGGACTAAATGTGCAAATTAGTAAACTTAAGAATAGTGTCTTTAAATTTCTGTCTCCGTGTAAAGATATCACAGAGACTAAGGGTCAATTTTGAAGACTAAAGGGAAGTTGAAGTCAATTGGATGAGTTAATAAATAGCTCAAATTCCTAGCTTAAAGTATGAATCTCTAATTATCTACCTTATCTAGCAATCTAGGATTTCAAATGATTGCAAATTCAAGATTCTATAGTGGAATTGGTGTTAGAATGAACTTATAGCTTTGATTTTATCATTATATTTTGAATCACTCATCATTTCATACAGTGTTGCTCGTTTTCAACTCTATAGGGCTTTTATGAACCATAGATAATGATGAGGATGTAATTATGCATTAGTATTGGAAGTAATTATGCATTAATAAGTAGATGGTCTATGGATAATGTTTTAAATATTTTGTTGTTAGTCGAATGTTAGGTCATTTAATGGTCAAATAATAAAAGTAACAACTAATGGACTAAATGTGCAAATTAGTAAACTTAAGAATAATATCTTTAAATTTTGTCTCATTGTTTGCATTTGCAATGACATGTAGAGAGATTAGAGAGAGTAAGGGTCAATTTTGAAGACCCGAAGGAAGGTTGAAGTCAATTGGATGAGCTCAAATTCCTAGCTTAAAATATAAATCTTTAGTTATCTACCTTGTCTAGCGATCTAGGATTTTGAATGATTGCAAATTCAAGATTCTATATTGGAATTGGTGTTAGAATGAATTTATAGCTTTGATTTTATCATTAGATTTTGAATCACTCATCATTTTCCTATATTGTTGCTCATTTTCAACTCTATATGGCTTTTATGAACCGCATATAATGATGATGAGGTAATTATACATTAGATTTCGATTATAATCGACTAGTTATTATGTAATCATATATTAGACTTATCTAAGTTAAGACTTCGTTCTATAAAGCGTGAACTTCATTCGTTGAAGATTTTGAGTTTTGACTCTTTTGAGCTTTCAAGGAGTTTTAGCTCGAGTTATGATTTGAATTGATTTTTTAAACCATCAGAACCTTAATTACAAACATTAATCAAGTTTACATCATGTTAAAACAAATAATAAAGTTAACTGTTTGGTTGCACTAAAGGGTAGCACATGGTAAGCAGGGTCGAATCCATATGGACATGACTGAAAAGCCAATGCCTTTTTATGACAGACACACATTAGTCAAAACAGGAAAATTAAAAAAAGGGGGTCGAATAAAAATACAGTGTAAATAACAAATTGTAGAATAATAAAGTGCATAAAATAAAACTTGAGAAAATTCAATATTAAAAGTCGTTTAAATTTTGTTGCGACTCTCCTAATGATGCAGTTAATCCATATATGTTTATTTAATAAGCATTCTATTTAAGTTGGTATTAAAACTACTAACAAGCTCTATCAATTATCTTTTACCAAATTATTTAACCAAAACAAGTTTTATGAGTTAAGACTAACTTTTTACTAACTTAATCAAATCTCTATACATATTAAAGTAGAAACCTACTTACATCACCTAAAACAATCTGGCTTCAATGTTTTTCATTGATTATTTTAAACCACTGGATCAATTTTGTTGATGTCATTGTAACAAAAGGGAACTACAAATACACCTTTGTTACCGTCTATAACCATTTTTCCTCCAAAATAGGGATTGCTCTCTTCCTCTTTCTCTCTCTGATGAAGATAATATCAAGAGCCGATGATCTCTCAAATTTCTATCACATGTTCTTCCTCCTCAAGAGCCGATGATCTCTCCAATTTCTATCAATGTTCTTCTCCATCAATGCATCTCCTGCATCATGTTTGTCACCAACAACTTGAAATTGAGATTCACTACCAAAGATTATTCCTATTGCGTTTTTCTTCTTCTCAAGGTATTTGAATTTTTATGAGTCTGCAACTGGTTTTCCATTTTGATTATTCTAAAGGGAATTTTGATTTGAATCACTCTTATTTGGGTTTTAGGTTTATATTATGCGTATCCGATTTATGTTTCTGAATTAACTAAGTATGTTATGTATTAAGTCAAAAAAACACTAATGTGTTCTTCAAATTTGAAGACAGCAGTAGGTCAGAACACAGCCGATGGCATTGTTACCACCTACACATACTATGATTATACTTCTGGATTCATCCATCAGTGCAATCTTACTGATTTAGAGGTACTAATTTTGATTTCTACTACCAAACTTTCTTATAATTCGTCAACATTTAGGATATTTACCCTAATTAAAAGAAAATTTTGTTTGGAATCATATTGATTAGTTCTGTTTTGCAGCATGATACAATTATATTTCAACTATTTTTTAAAAGTATATACACATTATATCATCCTACTTTGCAATTCTTCAATAGGATCCCAATATTTGACTTTACCGGTTAGACTTTGGCCAAAAAGTTACTTCTTCATCCCTTAATCTTTGGCTTAAGCCACTGAGTTTGTTATTCCACAAACAAGATTTTATAACAATAATTTTTTTAATTGTTCATAAGAAACTATGTTGACCAAGTCTATTATTGTCAATTTGTTTTAAGTTTAAATAACAAACTATGTTGACCTAGTTTATTATTGTCAATTTGTTTTAAGTTTAAAGGTAATCTCCTTAATATTTGGCTTAAGCCATTGAGTTTGTTATTCCACAAACAAGATTTTATAACAATAATTTTTTTTATTGTTCGTAACAAACTATGTTGACCAAGTCTATTATTGTCAATTTGTTTTAAACTTAAATAACAAAGTATGTTGACCAAGTCTATTACTGTCAATTTGTTTTAAGTTTAAAGGTAATTTCCTTATGCCCAAGGGTATAATTGTCAACACGAGCACATACTCTACAAATTTTAATTTCTTTCATGAATCTTATATTCTTATTTATGCAGGTTATCATTCCAATTATACCGTCAATCATAAACACTTTTCAAAATAATTATATGTATATTTATCATGTTTCAATACATAGAATCCAAACATTTATGATTAAATCCTTTAATAAGGAAATATTATCTTTAAATCTTTTCAAATTCATGTACCATTATCAATTTCAAATCCGGTCATTTAATTATATTTTATTATTATGGATGTAAATCATATATTTTTTATAACTATTTTAACAGAATATAATATCAGGACTCATGTTTTCCAATTATACCCTTTTCCATATTTTGTTAAGATATATAGATATAGATATCTTATAAAATCATTGTTTACCATTCTATATATCTTTATTAACCCTATATAATATTACGTATCATACAAATCACGAAAAAAAATTGTTTCTTCAACCTCTCAATCACGAAAAAAAATTGTTTCTTCAACCTCTCTTTACACTTGCTGCTGCCTACTTCCATCATTCATCATCCATAACAAGTTTCATTATCCTCTGCAATGTTTGTTTTTGTTGTTATATTATGAATCATGTATGGAATGGTGTTTTGAATATGTTTATCATGTATGCAAACTGCTTTATTTTTTCCTTTGTTCGTGTTAATTTTTTTTAATAATTCTAACTCTTCTTAATTCACATTCTGTCATCGAACTTCCTTTGCCGAATGTTATTTGATTTCAGTCTTTATTGAATTGAAAACTGTTTTTTTGGTGAAGGTGCGGTTTACATTTTTTTCCTTCATTAAAACAACAATCATGACAACAATAATCGCTGTCAAGGTGCATAAAGCCAACATGCTGGAATATATCGATGTATTAGGCAACAATGTTTACAAATAATATGGACCATTTATGTTACAATCTCCTAAATGAACATGTATTCAATATATTCTGCCACATGGATCATAATATATTTTCACTTTCAATGTTGTCCCATATTATCATTAATAACAATTATATTTCAACTATTTTTTAAAAGTAAATACACATTATATCATCCTACTTTGCAAATCTGCAACAAGATCTCAATATTTGACTTTACCGCTTAGACTTTGGCCTAAAAGTTACTTCTTCATGCCTTAATCTTTGGCTTAAGCCACTGAGTTTGTTATTCTACAAACAAGATTTTATAACAATAATTTTTTACTATTGTTCGTAACAAACTATGTTGACCAAGTCTATTATTGTTAATTTGTTTTAAGTTTAAATAACAAACTATGTTGACCAAGTCTATTATTGTCAATTTGTTTTAAGTTTAAAGGTAATCTCCTTAATCTTTGGCTTAAGCCATTGAGTTTGTTATTCCACAAACAAGATTTTATAACAATAATTTTTTTTTATTGTTCCTAACAAACTATGTTGACCAAGTCTATTATTGTTAATTTGTTTTAAATTTAAATAACAAACTATGTTTACCAAGTCTATTATTGTCAATTTGTTTTAAGTTTAAAGGTAATTTCCTTATGACCAAGGGTATAATTGTCAACACGAGCACATACTCTATAAATTTTAATTTCTTTCATGAATCTTATATTCTTATTTATGCAGATTATCATTCCAATTATACCGTCAATCATAAACACTTTCCAAAATAATTATATGTATATTTATCATGTTTCAATATATAGAATGCAGACATTTATGATTAAATCGTTTAATAAGTAAATATTATCTTTAAATCTTTTCAAAATCATGTACCCTTATCAATTTAGAAACAATCATTTAATTTAATCTTATTAAAAAGGATTTAATTCGTCTATTTTTTATATATTTTTTATTTAATATAAAATCACGACACATGTTTTCCAATTATATCTCTATATTTGTTAACCAACTTTAATTCGTTATTATCTTCACCAATATTCTTTAATTCCATTATTTGTATAATCATGAGGACTGTTATAGATGCTTCAACAACTCTATTTGCTAGAGGTGTTGGCAAAACTGTTATTTCCATATGTTCAGCAAATGGACATTGCTTACTTTTGATTTATTACCATATCACATTAGACGAACCTCACAATTGCAGGTGTGTTCATTAAAATTAATAAGATATAAGTTTTTTTAGACTGTTAAATTTTAAATTAATATATACTTTTATTTTAATATTTGATATATATTATGTATGTTAGGACATTTAATATAATTATGCCCTATAGAACATAATATAATTTTAAGATCCATTTATAGGTTGAAATCTGTGTAATACACATGTTGATAACATAAATGAGCAAAAATAACAACTTACTTTGAAAGTATGTTGCTATAAATAACAGAAATTGTTCATGTTACTATTTTTTGTTAATAATTTTTTTATAGTTTTTCGAACTCAATAAAATTATATATTTCAGGACATAACCCTAAAATAACAATCGAAATTATATAGGTTTTGTTCATAACCCTAAAATAACAAAGTATACTTCGAAATAAAAAAAAAACAAATAATATTTAAATAATAAATTCCAAAGACGTTTGTATGTTTTTTATGCGTTCCTCCGTGTTTAACGCGAGTTATAATCTAGTCAAGAAAACTATAAACAAAAAACCTAGGTATCAGCTTTGTTCATTCAAGTTTCAGGATGCCATTTCTTATTATGTTTTAACACTCATTCATGTTAAAACTATTGGTCCTCTTGATAGAGTATATAAGGTGTGTATTCCTTCCATATTTCAAACTACATGCTTGAAAAAAATTTGCCAATCACAAGTTCACACTTTCTCAATCATATCAACTTATCCATACAGAGAATGAATATAATATATATTGCTTGGGTGTTCTGAGAGGCAAAATCATCAATATACAGAAGGGGGGCAAGTGTAAATTACAACTGCGGGCATCCATGAAAGAAATCAACAGTGAGCAAGGTGAAAATCATGTTTGAGTAAAAATTTCAAAACTAAAAGGTATACAAAAATGACAATTCAATTGATATATGAAACAATCGGAATAATTATTATTACTGATTCACAAAATGAAAAGAAAAAAAAAAACTTTGAAATGAGGCAAAAATTGTACAGATGATGCAAGCTACAACAACCTGAAAGAAGTCAGACACAACAAACGAGCAGCCAGGAAGTAATCATAGCTCGGTTGGTTAAAGATGTGCTTTTTGAACTACCACTGATGGTGTTTTTATTCAAAATATACTTTTTGATTTCATTATCCAAAAACAAAAGTTGCACAAAATCCTCCTAGTCCTTTTCCTTTTCCTTTTCGATTTCATTCAAGGGTCAACCTTCACCATAAATACCGGAGACAATGTAAATGCATAATTTAGGTATTATTTCTTTTTTACTAAATGGAATTAAAAGAGAGATGACTTAATCTGGTAAGCTATATATAAGTGTTTTTCTTTTTTCCCTCATTTATTTTTCCTTTCCACTTTCATAAAGCTTAGACAAGAAGAAAAGATGCTAACCTTTTGCATAATTCATTGAGGTTCCGATATCCGTTGTAGAATATGAACCACATCAAGACAATTACCAAAGCATCTATCACAAGTTAAGTAGTCAAAAGACTCGGGAAAATGTTCATGAAATAAAATGCAATCCACCAACTATTAGGTATTATGTATTTTTGGATTTAACAATCTAAAGATTTAAACTTTGAATGCATTAAACTAAGAACGATGTCAATGGGACAAAAATTGCAATTTTTGTTGGTGGGACATGACTTGCTCTTGATCTCTTGTATTTGAAAAAGACGTGAATGCCCTATGCATCTTTATCATCAAAAATATCCCTACAAAGCTTGTCCAATCACATCCACTTGTGTCTTAAAAAACCAACAAAAAATAACAAATTGAATCATGGATGAAAAAGGATACTGAACAAATAGCGCTCCCATGGATCCAACATGTATAGTCCAAAAGTGACATTGTAAAGGAAGATTTTGCGTTGAGCCCAGTTCATAGACATAATATCAAACCTAGGACTACAAAAAAGCACATAGTTAGAACTTAGAATCTATAAAAATTGTAAAAGAACATTATAACTATTTACATGTGATGTTATCAAGATTAAAAACACAAGCACACAGAAATATTCTGCTAGTCAATGTTGATTTCAAACATATATTCCTTAGTACTATGATAAAGCTAGATGTTATAAGAAAGGGAACCCCATGTTGTTTAATATATTATTAAGTATTAGCAATCCTAATGGAAAAATGAAACAAACATGTTAACATTAGTTCAAGTGAAGATAGAAGAGAGTGAACCTTTATATCACCTCAAACAAACAGCAGAAGTCTAGATTTACATTTATTGGAAATCAAATTCATTAAAAGTTTTATTGCATGTTTTACAATTGTTTGTTATTTCATTACAATTTCCACGATCATGTATGGTAAACAGTAATTCGAAAGGAAGAGCAGCTAGCAAAGAGGGAATCCCCCTCCTTGATAGAATTAAAGTACCACCATGAGATCGAGTTTCCTTGGTGCGAAATCACAAACAAAATGTTAATCTAATTCCAAAATTCAAGTTAAACAATGTTCATAATCATGAAATTGAAGATCCAAATACTCGAATCAAGAGAAACAAGTTATAAGCCTCCAGATCTACATCCAAATTCCTAGACCCATTTACAATAGCCTCAGGAGGTAATATAATCAAACAACAGATTATACCAGTGTTCTACCAATTTCAAAATGACTGAAATCCCGTCAACACATATGTGTGGGAAACCCCAGGATTTAGCACAAAACCCATGAGAGATAGAAGCGAACCTCTAATGGAAACCTTTTCGCTTCTGTTGAGAAATCGGGCAGCAAAAGGTTAGGGACTGAGGATTTGGGATGCTCCAATCATACATACTTATAAAACTAGCATTTTTTCTTGAATCTTATGCATTTGAAACCCCCTTTTTTAACTTCCTCAAACCACATTCATTTGAAACCCCCTTTTTTAACTAATGCAACTCAAAAGTTTTCTTAATTATGATTTAACACTCAAAAGTTTTATAACTTATATTATGTTTAATTAGCATTTAGTGAAAAGTTTACTATAAAAAGGCCAATCTTTTGTGTCTTTGTGTTATATAAAATCTTACATGTAAGAAGGATTTGAAGATATTGTGATTCAAAAGTTTTCATATAGTTGAAGCATTCACGATCCAAATATGATGATTTAAAGAAATGAGTTATTTCACATCGATGGTAATTGTAAGATGATTTTTTCTTTCAACCAAAACAAATGAAGCTTTTATATTCTTTCTTTATATTCAGTTTCTCATTTAATCTTTATACCCCATCCGTCCCAAAATTATAGTCCATCTTTCCTTTTTGATTTGTCCTAAAATAATAGTCCACTTCTAAAAATAAATAACATTTTTACCAAAATAACCCTTCATTATTGCTAAACAACTAAGCATTTAATGGAACATTAAATGCAAAGTAAGGACAAAACTGTCATTTTATTGTATAAAGTTAGTAGTAATTAATGTTTTCTTAATCTGTGTGTTTTTTGTCTGTGGACAATAATTTTGGGACGGAGGGAGTATGTGATTTGTGTGTATTACTCAATCTTGAATATGATTCTCCAAACATCAATGTTTTGCTTGGAATATCTTTCTGATTCTTCTTTTTCAAGAAAAATATTTTGATTGCAGGTTAGTGAAGAATTGTCATCAAGTTTCTATGGTTGAGTGGTGTTAAATGAAGAAAGAAGATTCATAAAATGGATATAGGTTTTTTTATTTGAGCAAAGTTGACGAATGTTAGTTTTTTCTTTTGATTTAAATGTATGTTTATGTAACATCTTTATTTATATATTCAACCACCCAATGCTCTTATTTATTTGATTGTAGTTTTTCTGTTTTGATTATGTTTATTTTCTATTATTTTTTTGCTGGGTTATTCTACACAACATATTTAAAAGACAATATTTAAAAGATAACATAATTTTGAACATTTGATATGTAATTATGATAGACTTATCATGATATGTTCTTCATATGAAAGTAATTTATCCATATTACTACGACAAGAATTACATATGACATTTACGAATATACATACATATATATATATATATATATATATATATATATATATTATATGTGATTTGTTTAACATGTATATGCACCTATGTATGTTATAAATTTATAATTAAATATCATTATGCTTAATAATTGAAGGGATTAAAATGATGCATCAAAACCAATTATTTAGACGAATATAATAATAATAATAATAATAATAATAATAATAATAATAATAATAATAATAATAATAATAAATATACATTTCCAAGTACCGCATTCAATTGAAACTCACACTACAACTCAAGAGTTTTATAATTTATGTATATTTATTAGTTACAACTCAAGAGTTTTTAACTTATGATTATTAATTAGTAATCACTAATAACTTTTTATTTTCCTTTCTTTTATAAGGTTGTAAAGTTTTGCTCATTAAAAACATTAATGTATTTGAAGAGATTTGTGATTTAAATATGAAGTGTTAATATAAATGTTATAATAGATGTTTTGGTGTTTTTATGTTATTAAAAGTTATAGTGTTTATTTTTCATATTTTTTATTATTCGTTGTATATATATCTTTTTAAATACAAATGTTATAATAGATGTTTTTATATTTTTATGTTACTAAAAGTTGCAGTTCATATTTTTGTTCATTCGTTTTGTTACCCGTTATATTATCATTCATTTGATATATAATTTACACAATTTTAAACGGTCTATAAAATTATCAAATAATTGTATATATCACAATGACTTAAAAATTAAACTATAATGTTTAATAAAACTAATATGTTAACTATATGTTTGCTTTACTACTAACATTTTGTTTCAAAGTAGAAATATTAAATAATAATTTGGTAATAAATTTTAACTCTATAATTCTATTCTCGCGCAACGCGCGAAGATTCGCCTAGTTTCATATACGAGAGAGAGAGGATCAAAAGCACAAGAAATGGCGATCGAGAGATTTGAGCACATGAGTCCGTGTACATTGTTCCTTAATAGTTAAATTCCTTTAGTTGTCACAACTCACCCTTTAAGTTTCTTAAACTTCACATTTTCAAAATGAAAATTGCATTCAAAGAACTTTCAAGTTTCAACTGATTTTTATTTTAAGTGACTTATTCTTAAAATTATACATTTAAATGCCTTATTGAACACAACTAAATAAAATACATGATTACCTAGGATTAATGGCTACTATTTTTCCATATTTTTTTTGTTGAAAGACGATTGATATATAACTTGTGTTGTATTTTATCGGTCTTATAAATCAACTCAATTTTATTGATTTTAAATAAAAATGTTTAACCAAACTCATTTACATATATTATGGATAAGTCATTAGTTAATATTACGATAATTATAATGGTTTCTTAAAGCTAAAGCGGATTAGTATGGGTTGGTTTCGGTTTTATACCAACCAATATTCATCCTCACCAAAATGTATTTCTAAGCAGTCTCATAACTTTCATTCTTTTTTTTATAATGTCCCATTTGATTTTAAGTTGTTTTTCTATCAAAGACTTTGTCTGTTTTTTTTCCGGCATGTTCTTCTCTAAATTCGTCGATCCAACCTTATTAAAATATGACTACAAGGTCTATATTCCCCTTTTTTTTAGTTTACACAAATCGATAAAGCCATTAAGGTATCATTATCTAATAGGATTTTTGGTTTATTCTTTTTCTTATATTTTTCATAATCAACAACATTATTATGGGGATTTACGTCTCTTGTTTGAAAATTACATATTTAAATACCAAGATGTAATCATGTAAACAACATACACACATATTCCATAAATCACACCATTATAACAACAATGGTTTATTCTTTTTCTTATATCATTAATATATTTTTGGTGGTGTTGTCATCATTCAATCGAAATCACTTTTTTTTGAGACATTTGGATCTTACACTTAACACATAGCGGTTGGAACTTTTTAACAAAAATCATAAAACTTTGATACATTAGATATTCTATTTAAAACATAAATCATATAGATACATTCAAGAACCCATCAAAATGGAACAAATAACAATATTCCAGGAATCACACAAAAATTTTAGATCCATAAGGTTGAGGGGAGTGGTGTTGAGCCCACCGAGCTCCAGCAAAAAAAAAGGAAAATTTAGAAGAAGAGAGGGGGTGGGTTGCAGAGTTGGAAAGAAAAAATATGGAAGAAGTCAAGAAGGAGAAATACTTGGTAGTAGTGTGTCGAGTTGGGCTACCAACTATCCATTGATGAGATCGTGGCGCAGTGTGTATCGAGATCACATCGACATGTTGAGCCAATCCATTACGTATAGTAAACAATATGTACTTCAAAAAAAAAAAGAAATTGATTCCAAATATCACACAAGGTCACGACATACCTAGAAAAAGAAATTGATTCAAAATCTAACAAGTAAACGAGATTCCATGAAATCGCTCAAGGGCAGCGAAGTACCAAACTAGAAAAAAATTGGAACTAACTGTGATTTATTTTTAGAGAAAATGACAAAGCTAGCCAAATTGCGTAATGCTTTTTCACTTAATAGCAAAAAAAATAAAAATCCCTTAGCCCAAGATAGTCATGCAAAACGTATGTGATTAGCGAAAACTCTTTCAATGGCGGCTCCCAACAACCAGATTTTTTTCTTGTATTCTTCTGTTTTTTTTTTCTTTTTCTTATAGTTGTTTAGAATGAAATCTAATAGTAGTGGTGACATTTTTTTTGAAAAACAAAAAAAAAGGAAACCGTAGGTTCTTGAGTCGCCTACAGTGTACAACCAATTAATGCACAATTTGTGCATTAACTGGTTGTACACCGTGGGTGACTCAAGAGACCTACGGTTCCCTTTTTCTGTTTTTTTTTTCAAACTTTGTTACGGGTCTTGTTGAACTTTTTGCCCATTTCGTTTTTTAGGATCATGACCTGTGAGTTGTTTAGTTAATAAAATCATAAAAATGTTGTAAGTATTAAGTATGTTTTTAGGTGTTTGAATTTGTTATATTATTACAATATTATGGTTAAGATATTATCTCTATATTTGACATTCTTTTTCTCATTCCTATATCTAGAATATACAATAGCCTCACCCCCTCCCCCTCTCTCTCATCTTTAATATATATTACAACAGAAATCTTATGACATTATCTTAAATAATCTGGGCCCTTGATTATATTTCAATCATATGTTTTCCACCCTTAGATCAAATTGATGACATCATCTTTCCTAAATGGAATGTATTTAATTCCAATAAAAGCTTTCCAATTATCAAACAAAATTAACTTATATCCATTGAAATGGAATGCATTTAATTCCAATAAAAGTTTTCCATATTTTAAATATTGAATTTCCGATTATAAAGATTTTAATATGGTTAACTTGAAAAACTTATTACTAAAAACAATTTCAATTAAAGCATTAAATATCAACCATTAATATAAATCGGTTTATATTAGTAATTAATATAAAATGCATTTTTATTAGGAAACCATTAATACCAAAAAATCAGATTCAAATTATCACATACATATATGATTCATCCTTAAAACCGCGGCTCACATTTATTTTCAATTGTTGCTTTTCTTCAAGCCTTCTCCTACAACATCATTATTATTACTTATAACTTACATAATCATTATTTACTTCAAACCTTCATTGTTGTGCACTAGAAGGTTAGTACCTTCTTTCGCTTTTTATATTTTTTTTCGATTATTTTTTTGTTCTTGTATCAAATATATGTATTCATATTGTAACACTTGTTCCAGGTATTGATTTATTTTTATAATTTTTAGGGTTTTGTGCATGGACTCGGCGAGTTGGGGCGCTCCAACTCGTCGAGTAGAGATTGTTAAAGGACGCGGGGTTTGGGTCCTACTCGACGAGTCGGAAGGCCCCGAGTTGATGAGTAGGAGCTGTAAAAGGAAACCCTAATTTTTAGGGTTTGCACCCTATTTAAAGAACTTATTGTGCCTCTTGTGGCCTCCCTTATCACCCTAATATCCAGAGGAAACCCTAGATCGATCTTGAACCTTCTTGAGTGAGAGAAAGAGCTTTTGTGAGTGATTTTGGGGCATTTGTGAAGGATTATAGAGCTTGAAGAGGAAGGAACAAGGAGAGGAGCAGTAGATCCAACATCTACTCTGTATTGACCATCATTTCGAGGTATAAAGTCGTCACTTTGATCTCTAGTTGATTAGATCCCTTTTCTTGGAAGTAAATGGCCATTTTTGGTGCAAGATGGAGTCAAGCTTGGATCTGGACTTATCACAAGGATATGGTTCCAGATCTGGACCTCTCAAGGTCCCCAATGACATAAAGTTGCTCACTTTATGCAGCCTAGCCCCTTTCCATGCACAAAAACATTGTAAGAAGCCTAGTTTTGAGGTTATGGCCTTGGAGGGCCTTGCATGCACGAAAAGTTTGCAACTTTACGTGGTATCTGCACTAAGGGAGTTTAGATCTGGAGTTTGGGACCATAGATCCCACTAAAAAGGGTTGAGCTTGGAATGGACTGAAGGAACTCATCGAGTCCCTTAGCTGACTCGACGAGTCGGAGTAGGGTTTGCCTGTTTTTTAGTTTCTGGATAAGTGCAGTGAAGAATTAGGGTTTTGGTCCATTTAGAGATTAGTTTACTGGACATATGATGAACTCGACGAGTCACTAGGGTGACTCGGCGAGCCGAGGCGGGATTCAGTGGAATTGATTCAGGAGGAACTCGACGAGTTACAAAGGTAACTAGATGAGTTAACGAGTTAGGCAGCTAACTCAACAAGTTGCTGGATGCACTCGACGAGTTGAGGTCAACAGGGACTGTTGACCTTGACTTTGACCAGGGTTGACTTTGAGAGTAATTATGGGATCATGACAAGTCAATCATTTAATGTTTATAGGCAGTTGAGTTGGAGCAGCACGTGGTACATATATGATTATTGTTTTCTAGCACAACATTTGTGAGAGGTGAGTCTTTTCACCATACCAATGGGTCTAAGGCACCAAGGCCGACCCATTTTCTGATATGTGGTACACTAGCTATAGTAGAGATATGTGGTATGATAGTTAGCCTTATGCTAAGTTGTATGCTAGTGATTTTGTGACATTTGCATGAAAGACCATGGGGGGAGCCCATGACACTTGGATATAAGACCATGTGGAGGAGCCCATGGCTGTCCGGCAGGGAAAGACCATGGGGGAGCCCATGACACTTAGGTGTAAGACCATGTGGAGGAGCCCGTGGCTTCCTTATGCAGGGATATGTGGTAGAGATAGCTTTTATAGCTAATGTTATATTGTAGAGATAACTTTATGGCTAATATGATATGTTATGTGGTAGAGATAGCTTTTATAGCTAATATGATATGTTATGTGGTAGAGATAGCTTTTATAGCTATTATGATACGTGTTATGTGGCTTGTGTGTGGGGTATGCTCTGGGGGACTCACTAAGCATTAGCTTACAGTTTGTGGATTTGTTTCAGGTACATCTGAGCCCAAGGGCAAGGGCAAGGCTTGATGGTGCGGCGTGCACTCTCTCACCGACATTTTATGGGACACTCTGATGTTTTTAAATAAAGTTGTAATGAATGTGGATTTGAAAACAGTTGTCTTGGGATTTCATGAATGGTTTGATTAATTAAAAATGAAAAATTTATTTTGAAAATTTGGGTTGTTACAAATTGGTATCAGAGCCTTGATTTGAGGGATTCGGGCACACTCGCGGGTGTGTCAGGACTCAAACTAAGGAAATGGTAAAATTGTTTTCAAAAATAAAAGTTAAAAACTTTTAAGGAATGGAAAAGAGGAGAGTGCAACGCGCGTGATCGGCCGAGCCAAGTAAGCAGTTCCCCAATATGTTAGCCATGTTATGCTGATATTTGAGCTGTGATAATCGTATGGAACTTGCTATGTGTATGCTTTTAAAATTGTACACGGTTAGGAGCTTATAGCCTTAGAATGATTGATTTGGCCTTATTTCCTGTTCCTTGTCTGGTTGTGATCCTAGGGTAGAATCTCTTATTCGAAGGTCTTTTTGATCCTCTTCTGTGTATAATTTTCATGCATAAAGGTAACCTGTTATGATTGGTCTGATTGATATGGGTAGAGCAAATCTTAGGACAACCTGGGGTTTGGGTTATGCGATGATTTGTGGTATATGATTTATTTTGAGAAGAATTGGAGTTATCAGGTACAGCTTTGGGGAAAGGTACAGGTAGGTGTGGAAGGTAGTATTGGGCCCGTACTACTGAAAGCACATGACATGTACCCAAACTAATGCTAGATCTGACAGCTCTAAGGAGGACCAGCGTGGGAAGATCCCCTTTATAGATGTCCTGATTATTATGGATTATGACATTTCAGTTCAGCATGGTGGTGACACGATTTGGGATAGGGGGATCAAGATCTGGATCCGGATCGGGCAGCGGTGCAGAGCCCATGAATGAGAGGCTGTGCGAGATCATTGCAGCAGAGGTTACGAAGGGCATCCTTGACGCTACCCCAGTGATCTTTGGGATGGTCAAGGAGGGTATTATGGAGATCATGGAGGAGAGGCTCAGGTCATTCAGAGCCGAGATTGCTGCGGGCCAGATCGGGGCCCAAACTCCCTCATTTCGGGAGTTCAAGGCGTGTGGAGCGCCGAAGTTTTTCGAGGTCAGGGACCCCATCGTTAGCCGACGCTGGGTGGCGGACATGGAGAACGCCCAGCGCACGAGTTCTTGCCCTGAAGCGGCGAAGATGGGTTTTTCTTCCTGTATGTTGAGGGACAGAGCTCGGGGTTGGTGGGGAGAGGTGACCAGCCAGGTGGGAGCAGCCGGTGTGGCTGAGATGACATGGGCCGAGTTTGTTTGGCAATTTGACTTGGAGTTTGCACCAGCCATTGAGGTGCAACGGCTTGTGAGGGAGTTTCATGACCTTCAACAGACCACCGAGACTGTGGCGGAGATCACCACCAAGTTTCGGGAACGAGCTTTGTTGATTCCACAGTACGCTACAGATGAGGACATGAGGAGGACACGGTATCATTCCATGTCGAGGGATGATATCTGAGAGTTTGTGAGCTTCACAGGGTGCAAAACCCTGAACGATATGGTGGAGAAGGCCCGTGAGCGGGAGATGGAGTTAGACTTCCGCACCAAGCGGAAGCCTGAGCAGGCACAGACAGCAGTGGGTCAGGATAAAAAGCCTAAGACCTCGGATTTATCTAGTAGAGGCCAGCAGGGCTGGGGCCGATGCGCCAAGTGCTGTAAGCCGCACAATGGAGCTTGTCGGATCACAGGCTCGGGATGCTACGCATGTGGCCAGCAGGGCCACTTGAGCAGGGATTGCCCCAAGAAGGGCTTGATTTGTTTTCACTACAACAAGACCGGCCATAAGAGGGTCGATTGTCCGAGGTTGCAGGTAGGGGGAGGAGCAGTGGCGGCGCCCACGCCCGCCACGATGAGGATTACCGATGGCCGCCCTGCTAAGGCGGATGCTCCGGCGGTGAAGAGCCACACATGTCAGCTGACTACCGAGGAGGCTCGGGCAGTGCCAGACGTCGTGGTTGGTACGTGTTTATTCTTCTATGCTCTCTATTTATTTGTATTGCTTATATGTGTAATGTGTTTATGTATAGGGACCTTTTTGGTCAATGGTATGTCGACTCATGTTTTGTTTGATTCGGGCGCTACCCGATCGTTCGTGTCCCTTGCACTTAGCAAGAAGTTTCGGGATGCTTTGGGAACTTTGGATTCCCCGCTTGAGGTAGAGACTGCTGAAGACCGCATTGTGAGTGTTGCGAGGGTGTATCAGGACTGTGTTCTGAATGTGTTTGGAGAGAGGTTTCACATTGACTTGGTTTCGATACTGTTGCGGGGGCTGAAAGTGATTGTCGGGATGGATTGGTTGGGGGCCAACGGGGACTTGATTGACTGCGAGTGCCAGTTAGTGAGGGTTCGAACCCCAAGTGGGGGAGAAACTGGTTATACATGGTGAGAGGGCCTCACAGGGACCGACTCTCTGTTCGGCTGCGAGGACAAGGAGATTTCTGCAGCAGGGATGTACAAGATTTTTGGCTTATATCTCGGATACAAGGATTGAGGCTACTACAGATGTGGGTAGTGTGCCGGTTGTATAGGAATTTCGTGATGTTTTTCCCGAGGAGTTTCCAGGAGTGCCTCCGGAGAGGCAGGTTGAGTTTCGTATTGATTTGGTGATTGATTTGGTGCCGGGTGTCGCTCCGATAGCGAAGGCACCATACCGTTTAGCACCGTCCGAGATGCAGGAGCTATCTATGCAGCTTCAGGAGCTGCTAGACCGAGGGTTCATCTGTCTGAGCAGTTCCCAGTGGGGAGCTCTGATCCTGTTCGTGAAAAAGAAGGATGGATCACACAGGATGTGCATTGATTATCGAGATCAGAACAAACTAACGGTGAAAAACCGTTATCCGCTACCGAGGATCGATGATTTGTTCAATTAGCTACAGGGTGCGTCTAGGTTTTCCAAGATTGACCTTCGGTCGGGATACGTTCAGATGAGGATCCGGGATGAGGACATACCGAAGACAGCTTTCAGGACTCGGTATGGGCATTATGAGTTTGTGGTGATGCCGTTTGGGCTCACCAATGCCCTAGCAACATTCATGGATCTCATGAACAGGGTATGTAGACCGATGCTAGATCGGTCGGTGATCGATTTTATTGATGATATCCTGGTCTACTCCAAAACCAAGGAGTAGCACGAGCAGCATCTGAGGGAGGTATTGGAGACCCTGAGGGCGGAGAGGTTGTATGCCAAGTTCTCCAAGTGTGATTTTTGGCTGCGGAAGGTACAATTTTTGGGGAACATCATCAACCAGGAGGGTATTTCGGTTGATCCAGCTAAGGTTGAGGCAGTGATGCAGTGGGAAGTACCGAAGAATGCTTTCGAGATCCGTAGCTTCTTGGGCCTAGCGGACTATTATCGGAGATTCATCCAAGATTTCTCCAAGATTGATGTGCCCTTGACCCGCTTGACCAAGAAGAATGTGACATTTCGATGGGGTACAGATCAACAATTGGCTTTTGAGACCCTGAGACGGAGGCTATGTGAGGCTCCAATTCTAGTACTACCCGAGGGGTTAGATGATTTGGTGGTATACCATGACACATCGATTTTAGGGTTAGGTGTGGTACTGATGCAGAGGGGGCATGTGATAGCGTACGCTTCGAGGTAGTTGAAGCCTCATGAGGCGAATTACCCCACTCACGACCTGGAATTGGGGGCAGTGGTGTATGCCCTCAAGATGTAGAGGCATTACTTGTATGGAGTGAGGTGCACCATCTATACTGATCACAAGAGTTTGAAGTATTTGATGGATCAAAAGAACCTTAACGTCTGTTTGAGGATGATTGTGATCTCTCCATTGTTGGATATGATCAAGGAGGATCAGGTCGAGGGGGTGAAGAAGGAGAAATGGAAGATAGAGCGGATTCGGGGGCAATATTATTTGTTTGTTAAGGATAGTCGCGACCTTTTGACACAGTGTGGCCGAGTATGGGTACCAGTGTCAGGAGGAGTGAGGCAGAAGATATTGGAGGAGGCACACAAGTCCAAATTCTCTATACATCCAGGGGCTACAAAAATGTATAGAGATTTGAGGCTGAGTTACTGGTGGCCCTGCATGAAGCGGGAGATCGCCTAGTTCGTGGAGTGGTGCTTGACCTGCAGGAAGGTCAAGGCCGAGCATCAGCGGTCTCATGTCAAGGTTCAGCCGCTACCCATTCCCATGTGGAAATGGGAAGAGATCACTATGGACTTCATCACGAAGTTACCAAGGACGGCGAGGGTGTGGATGCCATATGGGTGATCGTGGACAGGTTGACGAAGAGTGCCCACTTCATTCCGATTTCTGAGAGTATCTCCGTTGAGAAGTTGGCGGATATTTATGTACGGGAGGTGGTGGCGAGGCACTGGGTGCCAGTATCGGTAGTCTCTGACAGAGATGTTCGATTTACATCTGGAAGAAATTCCACGAGGAACTGGGCACTCAGCTGCATTTTAGTACATCATACCACCCCAGACAGATGGCCAGAGTGAAAGGACGATCCAGACACTTGAGGATATGTTGCGATCATGTGTGTTGGATTTTAGAGGGAGTTGGGATACATACCTCCCACTGGCAGAGTTTTCATACAATAACAGTTACCATGCCAGTATTGACCGACCTCCATTTGAGATGTTGTATGGCAGGAGATGTAGGACTCCGGTTTGCTGGGACGAGGTTGGACATTGAGTCATGGGGAGCACTGAAGTGGCGCTCAAGACTACCGGGCTGATTCAGCAGGTGCGTGACCGGCTGCTAGTCGCGTAGAGCCGTCAGAAAAGTTATGCCGACCGGCGGCGATCGGATCTGGAATTCCAGGTGGGAGATTTCGTGTTATTGAAAGTGTCTCCTGGAAGGGGGTCACCAGGTTTCGAAAGAGGGGCAAGTTAGGGCCACGGTATATAGGTCCTTTCAGGATTACGGCCCGGGTGGGCAAGGTGGCATATCAATTAGAGCTGTCGAATGAGCTTAGCCAGATTCATAACACCTTCCATGTGTCACAACTTCAGAAGTGTGTCACTGACGAGTCCACAATCGTTTATGTGGACGATATTCAGGTGGACGAGAGCCTAAACTACATTGAGAGACAGGTCGCAATCTTAGATAGGAAGACCAAGGTTCTTCGGAACAAGGAAGTGAAGCTGGTAAAGGTGCAATGGCAGCATCGTAGGGGCTCCGAGTGGACTTGGGAGCCGGAGGACGAGATGCGAGAACACCACCTAAATTTGTTCGAGCCAGCAGACTTCGAGGACGAAGTCTAGTTCAAGTAGGGGAGACTTGTAACACTTGTTCCAGGTATTGATTTATTTTTATAATTTTTAGGGTTTTATGCATGGACTCGGCGAGTTGGGGCGCTACAACTCGTCGAGTAGAGACTGTTAAGGGACGCGGGGTTTGGGTCCTACTCGACGATTCGGAAGGTCCCGACTCGACGAGTAGGAGCTGTAAAAGGAAACCCTAATTTTTAGGGTTTGCACCCTATTTAAAGAACTTATTGCGCCTCTTGTGGCCTCCCTTATCACCCTAATATCCAGAGGTAACCCTAGATCGATCTTGAAGCTTCTTGAGTGAGAGAAAGAGCTTTTGTGAGTGATTTTGGGGCATTTGTGAAGGATTCTAGAGCTTGAAGAGGAAGGAACAAGGAGAGGAGCAGTAGATCCAACATCTACTCTGTCTTGACCATCATTTTGAGGTATAAAGTCGTCACCTTGATCTCTAGTTTATTAGATCCCTTTTCTTGGAAGTAAATGGCCATTTTTGGTGCAAAACGGAGTCAAGCTTGGATCTGGACTTATCACAAGGATATAATTCCAGATCTGGACCTCTCAAGGTCTCCAATGGCATAAAGTTGCTCACTTTATGCATCCTAGCCCCTTTCCATCTACAAAAACATTGTAAGAAGCCTAGTTTTGAGGTTATGGCCTTGGAGGGCCTTGCATGCACGTAAAGTTTGCAACTTTACGTGGTATCTGCACTAAGGGAGTTTAGATCTGGAGTTTGGGACCATAGATCCCACTGAAAAGGGCTGAGCTTGGAATGGACTGAAGGAACTCGTCGAGTGCCTTAGCTAACTCGACGAGTCAGAGTAGGATTTGCCTGGTTTTTAGTTTCTGGATAAGTGCAGTGAAGAATTAGGGTTTTGGTCCGTTTAGACATTAGTTTTCTGGACATATGATGAACTCGACGAGTTACTAGGGTGACTCGGTGAGCCGAGGTGGGATTTAGTGGAATGGACTCAGGAGGAACTCGACGAGTTACAAAGGTAACTCGGCGAGTTAACGAGTTAGGCAGCTAACTCGACGAGTTGCTGGATGTACTCGACGAGTTGAGGTCAACAGGGACTGTTGACCTTGACTGTTGACCTTGAATTTGACCAGGATTGACCAGGGTTGACTTTGAGAGTAATTATGGGATCATGACAAGTCAATCATTTAATGTTTATAGGCAGTTGAGTTGGAGCAGCACGTGGTACATATCTGATTCTAGTTTTCTAGCACAACATTTGTGAGAGGTGAGTCTTTTCACCATACCAATGGGTCTAAGGCACCAAGGCTGGCCCATTTTCTGATATGTGGTACAGTAGTTGTAGTAGAGATATGTGGTATGATAGTTAGCCTTATGCTAAGTTGTATGCTAGTGATTTTGTGACATTTGCATGAAAGACCATGGGGGAGCCCATGACACTTGGATATAAGACCAAGTGGGGGAGCCCATGGCTGTCTGACATAGAAAGACCAATTGGGGGGGGGAGCCCATGACACTTAGGTGTAAGGCCATGTGAAGGAGCCCATGGCTTCCTTATGTAGGGATATGTGGTAGAGATAGCTTTTATAGCTAATGTTATATGGGAGATATAGGTTTATGGCTAATATAATATGTTATGTGGTAGAGATAGCTTTTATAGCTAATATGATATGTTATGTGGTAGAGATAGATTTTATAGCTAATATGATATGTGGCTTGTGGCTTGTGTGTGGGGTATGATCTGGGGGACTCACTAAGCATTAGCTTACAGTTTGTGGATTTGTTTCAGGTACATCTGAGCCCAAGGGCAAGGGCAAGGCTTGATGGCGTGGGGTGCACTCTCTCACCAACATTTTATGGGACACTCTGATGTTTTTAAATAAAGTTGTAATGAATGTGGATTTGAAAACAATTGTTTTGGGATTTCATGGTTTATAGAAATGGTTGGATTAATTAAAAATGAAAATTTTCTTTTGAAAATTTTGGTTGTTACATATATTTTTTGATTTTCTTTGTCACAAATTACATGAAATTGGTTAACTACTTTTCTAAATCTTTTCAAATAAAAAGGAAAAGATATTATGTACCTTTAATCCAAAAAAAATAATGTACTTTGATGGAAACCGGTTAAAACACATTATAGCAAAGTACTTTGATGGAATGACAAATGCATCCCTACCCATTTTCCTGTTCATGGTAATCAGTTTTTTTGTGTATTCTGTTAGCATGATACTTCCATTTTTATCCGAAGGGTAAATCATTAATTTAGTATGTATAATGTTCATCAAAAGGGTAAATCAATAATTTAATTTAAACATGGGTCAAATCGTGAGCTGCTACTATTTCTGTTTGTTTGATTATCTCAACCTGGTTACTATTTTTTATTGTATATAATATCTTAAATTGCTGGCTGATATTGAGATGACATGTGTACTAAAATTATTCTTTTAGCAAGATACTTCCATTTTTTATCCGAAGGGTAAATCATTAATTTAGTATGGACAATGTTCATCAGAAGGGTAAGTTGGTAATTTAATTTAAAAATGGATCAAATCGGTTGCTGCTATTATTTTTATTTGTTTGATTATCTCAACTTGGTTACTCCTTCTGACCTTATTGTTGAATATAATAACTTCATATTATACCATTTTTAGGAATGTACTTTCAAAGTACATTGTTCTACCATTTTTAACAGTAACATGTTGTGATTTTTTAGTGTTTTAAATGTCTCTTTTAATTTATCTTTTATTCACTATTAAGGGGATGGATTTTATAAACAATTTAAACCAGAAAGGGTTAAACTATAATTATTCTAATTTATATATGTTTCTGTAAACTAAATACAACCTTTCAAAGTTTACTTTCTCTAACTAACAAAATTATGTTTCTATTTTTTAAATCTCATAAAACATTACATAAGGTTTTTTGGCTTAACATATTACATCATTCAGTCTAGATTAAGTCAAACAAAACAACAATGTATAACTTTTCATATTAAATGATTAACCTATTAACTTGGACTCGATCCTCAACAACCTCTACAAACTGCAATAGCAACATACGTTTCTTTTTATCTATCAAGAGCTATGTATTTTTTTTTCAAATTATAGCAACAT
Source organism: Lactuca virosa (assembly GCF_052849685.1). NCBI lineage: Eukaryota > Viridiplantae > Streptophyta > Magnoliopsida > Asterales > Asteraceae > Lactuca > Lactuca virosa. Next base: position 109,459,575 of record NC_136428.1, read on the forward strand.
ACTTACAATGAAAAAAACTTTTAATTTTAAACTACAACTTAGTTTTTTATCGGTAACAACAATATACAACACTTAATATCAACATCCTTGCCTACTGGTTTATCTAAATATTAGTACATGAATCATATCAAAAGTATGCTAAGAAGTTAGAATCCAAATTATGAATGATCTTATTTCCTTGAATATCATATTTACGGTATTATAGACAAATTTTTTTTTTGATTCTTAAATTTTTTATACGGTCGTATTTATATGGTAGAATCAAATTGCATAATTACAATTAACATATTTTTATTAAACTTTGTATGTAGGTATGCAACAACAATAAGTATATTTTTGAAGGAACATTGTTCAAAATAATTTGCATAATCTAAATACATGTTAATTTAGTTCATTTCATACACTTTCCTGTAACATTGGATTTTTTTGTCATGTTACATTCAAAGCACCTTAGGTGTTTGATGAAATGTCTCAAAAAATCTGACACAAGTTCTTTACGCTCACCTTACAACCAGGTATAAATTTTAATTTTATTTTTTTCTAGATTTTTAACATCATGTGTTTTTGTTGTTTGCAACTTTGTAGTGTTACATGCTTTTTTTTGTCCCGTCCTCAGGTTTTTTTATCTGTCTCATAATAACAAGTAAGTTGTGTGCCAATTCTGTCGTTTGACATTTTCAATGAGTCAGGGCAATATCTAAATCGAGCAAACATAACTGTTTTTATATTTATCGGTTAGAGATTCTTTATATTTAATATTGTGAGGGGTTTATGTGGTTCATTTTGAAGGAACATAAATAAGTTGTTATTTTTTAAATAAACAGTTCTATTTTGCAATATAACCATAAAATAACAATGTATTTTGAATATACATTGTCAAATGTTGGATTATATTTGCGTAGACCCGTTTCACGCATGATAAGCTATATGTAGTTGTTTCCTGTGTCACAAGTAAAAATGTTTAAAGGTACTTATATGTGACGAGGAAGGTCCTTCAACTAATAAAACAAAAAAATATTGTCTACAAAGAGGTCATTCAACGACTATATATATTTACCAATTTCAGTGTATTTTCTACACATTTCAATAATACCAATAACCCTAATTTTTTTAAAATTATTCTGCAATATCTATATACATTTGTATTTTATTTATGCGTTCCTCCGCGTTTAACGCGAGTCATAATCTAGTACTCTTAATTAAATCAGAAAAGTTGCATTATCATCTATGTAAAATTCCCAACAATATTCAATACTTTTCATAAGTTCAAAAGCGTAAAAATATGTCATTTTCAGTTTACATCAACATTAAATCCCATCAAAGAACCAATTTCCTGATTGTTACTTATTACCAGTTACGAAAACAATTATGAATTTTAACAGCTGGTTAAGTAGATTGACTAATCCTAATTCATGTGATCAATCTAAATCGAACTAAAATCAAACGTTGGGTTAAACGAAAAATGAAACCACTAAACAAAAACACAAATTAAAAACTAAATCTAATGATTAATCACATAAAAAGTAGAAGTTTTTGCAAAATTGAAAACTAAGGTTTTTAGCTAGACATGGCAAAAAACAAATCAAAACGATATAAATAAAGTCTAAACTATAAATCTGAATAAACTAAACTATTGGTCGAGTTATGATCTTTAGATCTTCATAAATTGCCATAAAACGTTAGAACGGCCGGAAATTTGTTTTGGACAAGGTAGGGAATGAGTAATGCTTGGTGAAGACCCTTTAGGTCAAAAAATAGTTGTATCCATAGACTTTTTCTAAAAACATACCACTTATGTGGCGCGTAAGTGGTATTAATGCGTCATGTAGCATGAAAAATGTGTCCAATTCATATTAAATGAAGTAAGTTGCTATTTTGGGACCCCATGAAAGTTACACAATTGTGTAACCATAAAACACGATCGTGTAAACAACAATATAAACGTGTAACCTCCACATGATGTAACACTAGTGAAAATCACAACAATTTTAAACTTTTCAAACCAACCCACAAGTATAAAAATGTTTACAAAACCATTGTTTCAAAATGTTTATATAATATCAGAGTATCCCAAAATCATAAAAACCCATAAACAAGAGGATGTACACGGTCACGCCTTCGCCTTTCCACGGTCATCCGAAGTACCTGAAACAATAAACTAAAACTATAAGCCAAAACTTAGTGAGTTCCCCAAAATACCACCACAAAACAAAGCACATATACAAACACTCATGCCTGGCCCAATCAGCATCGGGTTGGAATACTAGGCATGTCCACGATGGGTCCAGTCATCCTCGGGATGGAATACCCTCGTATCATAAGCATGTTGGCCCAATCATCCTCGGGTTGGAATACTAACATGTCGGGTCCAATCAGCGTTGGGCTGGAATACCCCTGGTCTGTTGACTAACGCACAAAGCAGTCCAGTCTCATCATACACCATAACATGTCGACATGTGCACAATAGATAAAAAAATAACCAGGCAACATGTAAACAGATAACAGATCCACAGATCACTACTGCATGCTAACACCCTACATATCAGGATACTTAACAGAATGGGCCGACATTGGTGCCTTCGAACCATGGATACAGTGAGGAAAACTCACCTCAGACTGAACATTAGCTGCTGAGGTACTAACTCCAAATTTCAGCTCAATTCGACACCTAATCATCACAATGACCAATTCTTAGTCGTAATCCAGAATACCCAAAATACCCTTAAGGTCAAATCTGGTCAAACTAGGTCAAGGTTAAAGTCAAAGTGGTCAAACCACTGAGTCAACTAAGTCAACCCAACCGATTCAACCCAGCCGAGTCAACTCAGCCGAGTCGACCCAGAGAAAGTACGCGGTGCATACTCTGGAGGTACGTTGGGCGTACTCCTTCTTGACCTCATCGGGACCCTTGACCGCGTGCGCTGGGCGTACTCCCAGGTATGCGGGGCGTAACCCCAGAAACGTGATTCCTTCATTAAGAGCTTATTGTAACGACTTAATGTACCTAATTGCAGATCTAAGGTCCTAATGCCATAAGGAGTCATAAAGTTGGAAACTTTATGACCTTGCATGCACAAAAAGTGCTTAATCCATAAAGACCCAACATCTTAATTCCTTAAGACTCCTATTAACATGCATGGGATAAAACTAGCCATTAAAGCTCCATTTTTTATGACTTAACCCCACTAATAGAGTCTGGAAGTACAAACTAATGAGTCAAGAACATGCCATGTTCGAGATTAACAATTTGGTACCAAAAAGGACATAAAATCAACACATAAGCAAGATCTAGTGAACTAGCCATCAAGGTTTGAACTTTATACCTTCTAATGATGGAGAAGGATGCAAAACTTCTAGATCCAAGCTTGTTTCTAGCTTCCAAGCTTCACCACCACCTTCCTCTTCCTTTGGAACACACAAAAACTCACACTAAATCTTCCAAGTGCTCAAATGAGGCTAGGGTTTTCAAGAAAACACGAGTATGATGATGGAGGTTGGAAATGAGAAGCGAAGTGAGGCTTAATGTTGTTTAAATATGTGAAAAACCCTCAAAACTAGGGTTTGGGATCTGGCCACGTATGCCCATCGTACGAGCGTACGCCTAGTGTACTAAGGAGTGCCCTAGTACGCCCAACGTACTCATATACGCATGGCATACTCCAATACCCTCAAAATTACGGAAGTGCCACTATGGCTTAATTGAACACATTCATGCCCCTAGGGTCCAATTTACAAAATAATAAAATCATAAGGGTTAAAATTAGAAGTACCTTATCGACGGGATGTTACAATTCTCCCCTACTCAAACTAGACTTCGTCCTCGAAGTTCTGCAGTGACCATTAGCTCGGGGTAATGTTCCCTCATCTCCGCCTCCGACTCTCAGGTCCACTCGGAGCCTCTTCGATGTTTCCACTGAACCTTTACCAAAGGTATCTCTTTGTTATGCAAGACCTCTACCTTTCTCTCTAGAATCACTACCGGCCTCTCAACATAGTTCAAGAGCTCGTCGAGTTGAATATCGCCCAAGGAGACCACTGCCTCATCATCCAATATGCACTTTCACAATTGCGAAACGTGGAAAGTGCTGTGAATCTAATTGAGCTCCTTAGGTAGATCCAACCTATAAGTAACCTTGAAAACCCTAGCAATCACTCGAAAAGGTCCAATAAACCGGGGACCCAACTTTCCCCTTTTCCTAAAGCGTATCACACCTTTCCAAGGTGAGACCTTCAGTAATACCATTTTACCAACCTGTAACTCCAACTCGGATCGGCGCCGGTCGGCATAACTTTTCTGCCGAATCTGAGGTGTTTGTAGTCTCTACCTGATTTGTTGGATAAGCTCTGTGGTCTGAAGGACTACTTCGGTCCTTCCCATAGCCTGGTGACCAACCTCGCCCCAACAAACCGGGGTACGACATCTCCACCCATACAAGAGCTCAAATGGATGAGAACCAATGTTGGAGTGATAACTATTGTTGTAGGAGAACTCCTCAAGAGGTAGGTAGGAATCCCAACTCTCACCAAAATAAATAACACAGGCCCACAATATTTCCTCAAGGGTTTGTATCGTCTGCTCACTCTGGCCTTCAGTCTACGGATGATAAGCAGTGTTGAAATGTAACCTCGTGCCCAGTTCGTTGTGGAACTTCTGCCAGAAACGAGAAGTGAACCGAACATCCCGGTCCAAAACAATGGAGGCCGGAACCCCATGACGAGCAACAATCTCTCGGACATAAACATCGGCCAACTTTTCGGCCGAAGAGCTCTCCCGGATGGCCAAAAAGTGGGCACTCTTGGTCAATCGATCCACGATGACCCATATAGTATCGAAACCGTTCGCCGTCTTCGGAAACTTGGTGATAAAATCTATCGTGATCTGCTCCCATTTCCACATGGGAACCTCCAGGGGCTGCAGCTTGCCATGCGGCCTCTGATGCTCAGCGCTGACCATCCTGCAGGTTAATCGTCTCTCAAGATACCAGACTATCTCCTTCTTCATACACGTCCACCAATAGCTCAATATCAAATCTCGATACATCGTGGTGGCTCCCGGGTGTATAGAAAAGCGAGACTTATGAACCTCCTCTAACACAATCTGCCTGACCCCACTAGAAACTGGAACCCAAACCCGACCACACTGGGTCAATAATCCTTGACTATCCGTGCGAAATCTATCAATCTCACCCCTGATCCTCTCTTGTTTCCAATTTTCCTTCCAAATTCCCTCAACCTGAGCCTCTCTAATCAAACCCAAAAACGGAGAATCAACAGATATCCTCATACACATCTCCCCGACCGAAGATACAGCCGACTTGTGGCTCAAAGCATCCGCTGCCACATTCGCTTTACCCGGATGGTAAAGGATCTCGCAGTCATAATCCTTGACCACATCCAGCCACCTGCGCTGCCTCATGTTCAGGTTCAGCTGATCCATGAGATGTCTCAAAATCTTGTGGTCTTCTTAAACCGTACAACGGACCCCATAAAGATAATGTCTCCAAATCCTGAGGGCAAAGACCACTGCCCCAACTCTAGGTCATGAGTGGGATATCGCGTCTCATGCGGCTTCAGCTGCCGCGAAGCATAAGCAATCACTCGTCCTCTCTGCATGAGGACCGCCCCTAAGCCGGTGATGGATGCATCACAGAATACCACAAAATCCTCAATTCCTTCCAGGAGGGTCAATACCGGGGCCTCACATAACTTCTACCGAAGAGTCTCAAACGCAGACTGTTGCTCAAGGCCCCATCGGAAATCCACCCCCTTCCTCGTAAGACGAGTGAGGGGTACCACAATCTTGGAGGAATCCTAAATGAATCTCCGATAGTACCCTGCCAAACCCAAGAAACTCCTGATCTCTGAGGGAGATTTCAGATTTTCCCACTGCATCACAGCCTCGATCTTGGCCGGATCGATCAAAATCCCATCCTGGTTAACGAGGTGCCCCAGGAACTGGACCTCTCGTAACTAAAACTCGCACTTTGAGAACTTGGCATAAAGTCGTTCTCTCCTCAGTACCCCCAAAAGCTCTCGAAGGTGCTCCTTATGATGCTCTCTGGTCTTGTAATACACCAAAATATCATCAATAAACACAATGACAGATCGATTGAGCATCGGCATGCATACCCGATTCATCAAATCCATAAACACAACAGGCGCATTGGTGAGACTAAATGGCATCACCATGAACTCCTAATGCCCATAACGAGTCTGAAACGCAGTCTTCTCCATGTCCTCCTCTCTCACTCTCACCTGATGATACCCATACCTCATATCTATCTTGGAGAACCAAGATTCACCCTGCAACTGATCAAAAAGGTCATTAATCCGCGGAATGGGATAACCGTTCTTCACCGTTAACTTGTTCAACTCTCGGTAATCAATGCACATCCGGTATGAACCATCCTTCTTCTGTTGGGTTTTGAGCATTCTAACACTTCCTAAGTGTACATGCAACCCTATTAAACCTTGGATCTATGTTTGTCTAAGATACATGCAAAATATTATTTTCCAAGGTTTATAACCTATCTAGCATGGCATGGGGTACTTTTAACTATAAAAGAACTAGATGAATTACATACCTTTTGTTGATTGTTGATTCCTTGGAGTTTGAGAGCCAAGCACCAATAATGTGAATGCCTCAAATGGAAATCACAAATCACCACAAACTTGGAAAATGTATGAGAGAGTATACTAACTCTTGGTTTTGGCCACCACACTTACACACACACTAGTGTCTTATTTCATGCAACATGAGCTTGTTTATATAGTGTGCATGGTTAGGGTGAAACCCTAATAACCCATGTCTTTTCCTTTCCAAGGATCCATGGGTTAAAAGCTCCATGGATCATCCATGGACTTCCATATAAGCTTAGCCCATTAACAAATGAGTATTAGCCCACACCATATAAATATAATAGCCCATGATTTAATTAGTCTTCCTTTTAATCACTAAATTAATTCATAATTAATTCAAGATTAAAACTAATTAAATAACATGAATTTATATTAATATATTATAACTTATAATATATTAATAAATCGTAAGTATACAATTCTCATAAAATTATCCATAAACAGTTTGGGTGAAGTGCAACCCAAATGGACCATGCCGGGTCGGGTCAAGTATATACCAAATAAGTTATGGACTTAGACACCTTATCCAACAGTCTCCCACTTGGATAAGTCTAATAACTGTATTTGCGTATGTTACTTCAGGAACCAACCAGCAATCGTAGCTCTCGAAAACTCTGTTGAACTATGAAGCGCCATTTTAGATAAGTGATCATATAATCCTCTGATCTCATGATATCAGCCGGACAAATACATGGAACAACGTCGTACTTATTGTCCAGCAGTTTGTTTCCCGATTTCCGATTTGTTTGACAAAGAACTAAATTGAACACATCAATTAGGTTCTGACCGGGTCCGGTACATAGGTCAAAACAAAATCCTCGAGGGGCCCAGATATCGCTTCTAATCCTCCAAGGACTAGAAGGAACAGATAAACTTCGACTCATATACTTGTTTCTACTACTTGTTGAATTATACACAAAGGCACGTTTTATAACATCAAGTTACTGATGCGTTTACGTGCAATCAATGCACAACCAACTCATAGGTAACAACTCATACTCTAGGTTTGAAGACTTATATGATATTACCGTCTCACGATCACTCGAGATAAATTCCATGAAGTGATACAAGTGAGCGTGGGTTAATTCCAATACTCATAACTTATGAGTACTCATGAATGTTGTAGCAACCATTGCTATGTCTAAACACGTTTAGCCATCTACAAACTTGATTCATGACAGTCTTAATTCATACCTACTTCCAACATATGAACGACCGTGGAGTGTTTAAATAACTTAGTCATTCGGAAAGAATAACCTAGCTATTCTGGAAGTCAAAACATGCAAAGTGAAACACAATAATAATCGAATCCAATATGGTCTCAGAACCCTTTTGAATATAAATAAAACCACCTTTTATTTATCACCATATTGATTACATTATTCATTGTATAATGTTTCAAATAATCAACTTAATACTTGAACAAAAACAACAGTCGTCCCATGCTCCTAGCATGTACACTTTGTTTTTCTAAACAATAGTTATGCCATACTCCAAGTATGCACACTATGTTTGTCTATGATCTTTACTTTGTGAAATAGATCAATTGAACATGATTCCAATGATGCTCATTTCACAATCCCAAATCCTTATTGTAAATGTAAGAATTCCTAATTCCTACCATTTACCAAAAAAAAAAAAACTGTTAGATTTTAAACTTATATGCACTGATCCTCTCGTAATGATTATGCACAAGGTCACCAAAACCTTGTCATCAGTCATTACAGAGGATTCCAAAGGAGATCAACTCTATGGAAACGAACTCTCATATTCAAAGTACATTGCTTTGAACATCCTTCTTGCATAAAAGTTTCTAACTTTCTCATAGATTCTTAATATCCAACTCCCAATATGGAAAATTTCCATATTCCTATTTTGATTATCATATCTGAACAAGAGCTACCTCTTTTCAGAATATATCCATATGGTCCTTCCAAAATTTAACACTATACTTCCAACTGTCCCTGAGCAACCAATCTTTGGTGAGCCTTAGATAGTCCTCGACAATTGCTTAATCATTTTAGTCTTATCCAATTCTAGACTTTTCCCTTCTTAATGCTCTGAGCATTTGGAAAATTTAGAAATGATGAATATTATAGCACATGTGACCGATCCTATACCCGAAGCATATGGGACACGATTCACGATGTCTCACATAAAGACCTGATACTGGATCAGTCTTTTGCTACAATATTTTTTTATTTGCCATGTTTTCAAAAATCGACTATGAAGAGGGATGCCGTAATCATAATCGAATTTGAGAACGCAATATATATAGAATTTCCTTATGTTGAACCATTCCAACATAAAATTCATATATATATCCTTGACTAAAGATGATTAAAACCTCAATCTAAGCTTTTAGAATTGAAATGAAGTATAATTTCCTCTCCCTTAATTATAGCATAACAACTTTTTCAACCCCTACAACTTTACGAATTGAAACTTTTGTTTTTCTATAATTAACATTGCTAACTTGCAACACTAAACATAATAATCATGCTCCCACTAACATGATGATTATCAGCATAACACTTATGCTCCCACTAGCTCTGACATATTTCCAGAAATCAGCTGGACTTCTGAAATTTAGATTCGTACACCCTTTCTTAGATAGCTCACATGTGTGTCTAAACAATTTCCAGAACTATGAAAAGGGATGCCGTAATCATAGTCTTAATTGTTTAGACCTTTGCCATTTCTCACAAGTCCATGTTAGTGTGCCGGTTAACCACACACGCTCCACTAACGACTTTGAGAATGCAAACATCACAATTGCTATCTACTTAAAATCTTCTTAGTGAAAGCATTTCCTCACCATCATTTTCATGAATCGGAGAGAAACCTTATGACACTTAGATTTTATGGTGTATGAGTTCCTATCCATGTGAATTTGTCAAAACCATAATCACAAGACAAGGTTAGTAACAAATTCAGCCTTACATGGATTGAACTTGTTCAATCTTAATTTCTTGTCATCTGGTAGCACAAGGCCCACCAATGCTTCCAAGCTGTTATGCACACAGTTTAGAACTAACAGAACTCATATGCATAGACAACTTAATAGGAACAGACACAGAAACAAGAATTATGTCAACTTAATAGGTTTCAAACCTTAAGTCGTGTGCTAGTGATAAAACTCAGGTTTTACTCTTGATTAAATCTTGAAATCCTTTCAGGATCTTTAAGACTCCCACTGTCCTCTTGACATATAAGTTTCCCTAGTCAAGAACCATTCCTTGACAAAACAAATATTGAAGGGATAGTGCAGATTCTTATTAAGATAAACACTTCACACAATTGGTCTTAATTGGTCTTTGTCTCATTCAAGACATCACAACTTACCAATTTCAAATGTACAGGAGTAGAAAACATTTTACACTACATTTGATAAGTGTTTTAAATCTTACTTTATGTCACTCAACGTTACAATCTTGGATTATGACTCTGAGAGTTGTTTTGGAACGAAGTATGATCCATCTTCTTGATTTTAACCATTCCAACAATTCATGCCCCTCATCTTAGTCATAACAATGCACTAAGATGTCCTTAGAGTATGAATTTGTGATATGGTTTCATAATCATTAAGATGATCATAAAACCATGTATGATCCATCTTCTTGATTTTAACCATTCCAACAATTCATGACCCCTCATCTTAGTCATAACAATGCACTAAGATGTCCTTAGAGTATGAATTTGTGATATGGTTTCATAATCATTAAGATGATCATAAAAACATGATACTAAAGTACTCTCCCATCTTTTCAGATTTGAGAAACTTTTATCTTTCTGCCAAATTTGATTCTTCTCATCCGTTCTGCCATACATTGAAACTTTTCCAATGTTACAGAATTATACCTAACCTTATAAGTATAACCATATTTACTAATCTTTAGTAAATCATGACGAATTGATCTTTGTGGTGGACCTTGACCAGTACACACCCAGTGTACCTAATTCCTTAGTCCTTCAATTGACTCACATATGCATGTGATCAATGAATTAGTCTCAATTTTTACAAAGATGAAAATTCTCATTCATCATACAATACAACTTGTATGATTCCAAGTTTCTGTCTAACTGAAGCTTGGGTGATGAGAACCTTTCCTCATTTGGTAAATTCAGACACTACCACATATGAGAGAATCAAGCTCATATTTCCAATATTGCTAGAAACATACAAACATCAATTTCCATAAATGCCATTGTAAGGGGATATAATATAAAATAAACTAAACAAAACTTTTTTTTCTTTATTAAAATGCGAAAAAATATTCCTTACAATGCATCTTCAAATGAAAACTATGATATTACATATTTCCTAGCAATCTATCATAACTTTTAAGTAGTAGCTCAAAAATCCGATCCTCGAACCATGCGATAGAAATCCATCTTCGTGATCAGATTCAACACACTCTTATTTTAACCTTCCTTTTGCTCGATCCTGTTAAACATCAAGATGCAACCTAGTCACATCATGTAATAAGAATCAACAATTAGGAACTTTAACAAAGTTAGATAGTGGACTTACCTGAAGCCGAGTCAAACATTTTGTCTCTACTTGCTTTCAAATATTTCAGGTATTCAGGGCAGCTTCGCTTCCAATGTCCCTTCTCATGACAATAAAAACATATAGACTCTTTGGGAATGGTACACGAGGCAATCACAGACTTAGCCTTTCCCTTTACCTTTTGGTCAACCGGGTCGACCAAGGCCGATCCCCTTCCATTGGGACGAGAAAGCTTTTCTGGACTTCCAATGTTACCATTGTCCATGTCCATGGAAGTTTGAGAAATAGATTTTCCATCAATATTTGCTCGACCATTGCGCCAAATCATTGCTGATTCAGCAGCAACAAGCAAATAAGAAAGATCTATTAGGGTTATGTCGGGATCTGTCATATGGTAGTCTTTAATAAACTCACTATATGACTCAGGAAGTGACTGAAGAACCCAGTCAACAGCGAACTTCCTTGAAATAACACCACCCAACATTCTCAACCTGTCTATGTGTGACTTCATTCCTAAGACATGAGTGCACACAGGTCTTCCATCTTTATGTTTCATTTCTAGTAGAGCTTGAGTGACCTTGAACCTTTCAAGTCTTCGGACTTGTGGGTCAGGGAGAATAAATGGAGGAGGTGGAGGGAGTGAAGCATGATGTTGAGGGACATCATCTTCAAGAGGAAAGCTTGTTCCAAGCGATTTGGGAAGATCATAGTTGTCTGAACCAGACATCTACAATGGGATAAAATCAAGTTCGTTGATTCAAGTCCTTAATATAACACCCAATATGAAATATTAAGGCTAGGACCCAACACAATATTTTATAACTTGGAAGAGGGATGCCGTAATCCAAGCTATAAAATATTTGAAGGTAGGTGAATGACGATTCACCAATTTCCACCATGAAAAACGAAATAATTTATTAGGTTTTAATTGGATTTGAAACTCCTAGATCTTTTGAGATTCATTGAACTTTTCAATGGCATGTTTCAATCTCGATTGTGCCCTTCAGGTTTTGTGACTGGGATGCCGAGGATCACAAAACAAGGTGTGAATAACCATGCAAACTCACTTGGTACCCTTAATATTATCACCTAATCGATGTGCCGGTTAACCACACACGCTCCACCGATCTATGATAAACATTAAGTCACCCTTCGTGATCCTTAATAGTCCAAGTTAGTGTGCCGGTTAACCACACACGCTCCACCAACGACTTGGTAAGGTACAAAGTGTGAATTTCATGGGTTAGCACCATATTCACATTTTCCTAAAGTAACTAAGATTGGGAATTTATAAAAGGTTTAGTTACTTTATAATATTCATTATACTTTTAATGAGAATTTAAAGTCATTGTCCTACCCGTTCGGCTAACGACCCTCCACCGATCAAGGAAGCGGTGGGTGAGAATGGACACCCATTAAGTTGCCATTTTATAGGCAACAACCTTATACCCCCCTTATAGACCGGCTTCGTGAATGAGGCCTACTAACGGTAAAACGACTTGATCTTATACATATATATAATAATTAACCATTAATGTTATAAATAGTATAAGGGTTGAATTTTAACTTTTAAAACTCTAAGGGTTTGGAATTAAAGTTTATTAAAGTGTGTGAAACTTTACAAATTCCAAAACTTGAGGGCAAGTTTTGTAACTATCCAAAACTTTTCATTTCATAACTTATGAATTAAAGGTTCATAAAAATGAAGACTCTTCATTTTATGTAACTTATGTGTTTTAAGTGTGTGTTTAAAAGATGTGACCTTTGGATATCCATAACTTGAGGACAAATTATGGACTCCATTAACACACATAAATGATCAAGAATTAATCCTAAACAATTCAGCAAATAATTCCTATCACCTTCTAAATTCATAAGAACATGAACATGATCATCAAAGTTTCAAGAATTATATGAACACATACAAAGCATGAAATTTTGATATAAGCTATTGTAAATGGATTAGAACTACCATTACACCAACTAAAACAAGTTTTAAAACACCAAAACAGTTTAGGGTAATGTTTCTAGTCCATTTCCAGCAGCAAAAGTAGAAAATCTGCATTCTGAGGCTCCTACTCGCCGAGTGCACGAACCTACTCGGCGAGTAGGATGAGTTTACACATGAACTCGGCGAGTCCCCCCATGGACTCGGCGAGTTCATCAGTTAGACAGCAAAAAATCGACTTTTTATCACTATTTTGCATCAAGTATCAAACAAACAAGCCTAGGCTCTGATACCACTGTTGGGTTTTGAGCATTCTAACACTTCCTAAGTGTACATGCAACCCTATTAAACCTTGGATCTATGTTTGTCTAAGATACATGCAAAATATTATTTTCCAAGGTTTATAACCTATCTAACATGGCATGGGGTACTTTTAACTATAAAAGAACTAGATGAATTACATACCTTTTGTTGATTGTTGATTCCTTGGAGTTTGAGAGCCAAGCACCAATAATGTGAATGCCTCAAATGGAAATCACAAATCACCACAAACTTGGAAAATGTATGAGAGAGTATACTAACTCTTGATTTTGGCCACCACACTTACACACACACTAGTGTCTTATTTCATGCAACATGAGCTTGTTTATATAGTGTGCATGGTTAGGGTGAAACCCTAATAACCCATGTCTTTTCCTTTCCAAGGATCCATGGGTTAAAAGCTCCATGGATCATCCATGGACTTCCATATAAGCTTAGCCCATTAACAAATGAGTATTAGCCCACACCATATAAATATAATAGCCCATGATTTAATTATTCTTCCTTTTAATCACTAAATTAATTCATAATTAATTCAAGATTAAAACTAATTAAATAACATGACTTTATATTAATATATTATAACTTATAATATATTAATAAATCGTAAGTATACAATTCTCATAAAATTATCCATAAACAGTTTGGGTGAAGTGCAACCCAAATGGACCATGCCGGGTCGGGTCAAGTATATACCAAATAAGTTATGGACTTAGACACCTTATCCAACATCTTCTTGACGAACAGTATTGACGCTCCCTACGGAGAACTACTCGGTTGGATGAACTTCTTGCCTAGCAGCTCCTGTATCTGAGATGACAACTCCTGCATCTCAGGCGGTGCCAAGTGGTACGATGCTTTGGCAATCGGGGCCGCACCTAGCACAAGGTCAATCCTAAACTCGACTTGCCTCTCGGGAGGTACACCGGGTAACTCCTCCGGGAATACACCAGCAAACTCCCTGACAACTGGAACCTCTAAAACTGAAATTTGATCCCCAAATCGAGTGTCAACTACATAAGCCAAATAAGCTGCACACCTGTGCTGAATATGTTGGTTTTTGAACATTCTAACACTCCTAAGGTGTACATGCAACCTAATAACCTTGGATCTATGTTTTCTCTAAAATACATGCAAATAAGAATTTCCAAGGTTTACATCCTAACTAGCATAGCATGGAAAACTAGAATCAGAATACACTAGAAGAATGACATACCTTTTGTAGTGAGTTGATTGCTTGGAGTTTGAGAGCCTAGCACCAATAGTGTGAATGCCTCAAGTGGAATCACAAATCACCACAAACTTTGGAAACTTGAGAGAATAATATATGTGCTCTAGAAATTCGGCCACCACTCTTGTTCACACACAACTAGTGTCATTTCAAGCATCATAAGCTCCTTTATATAGTGTGGAGGATTAGGGTTACATCCATGTAAACCCTAATACCCATGACTCTTCCTTTCCAAGGATCCATGGGTTAAAAGCTCCATGGACTATCCATGGACTCCCATGCATGCCAAGCCCATTCCAAATGATTATTAGCCCACACTACGTAAAATACAAGAGCCCATATTTAATTAGTCACCTTTTTGATCACCAAATTAATTCTAAATTAATTTATGATCAATACTAATTAAGTAATATGATTTCATATTAATATATTATAACTTATAATATATTAATAAATCATGAACATACTATTCTCAAAAGATTATCCATACAAATTATTCGGGTGAAGTGCAACCCAAATGGACCATGCCAGGTCGGGTCAAATGCATCTCAAATAATGTTATGGACTTAGACACCTTATCCAACAGTCTCCCACTTGGATAAGTCTAATATCATATTTGCAGATATGACTTCAGGAACCAACCGACAATCATAGCTCTCAAAACTCTGTTGAAATATGAAGCGCCATTTTAGATAAGTGATCATATAATCCTCTGTTCTCAAGATATCAGCCGGACAAATACATGGAACAACGTCGTACTTATTGTCCATCAGTTTGTTTCCCGATTTCCGATTTGTTTGACATAGAACTAAATTGAACACATCAATTAGGTTCTGACCGAGCCCGGTACATAGGTCAAAACAAAATCATCGAGGGGCCCAAATATCGCTTCTAATCCTCCAAGGACTAGAAGGAACATATAAACTTCGACTCATATACTTGTTTCTACTACTTGTTGAATTATACACAAAGGCACGTTTTATAACATCAAGTTACTAATGCGTTTTCGTGCAATCAATGTACAACCAACTTATAGGTAACAACTCATATCTCTAGGTTTGAAGACTTATATGATATTACCGTCTCACGATCACTCGAGATAAATTCCATGAAGTGATGCAAGTGAGCGTGGGTTTATTCCAATACTCAGAACTTATGAGTACTCATGAATGTTGTAGCAACCATTGCTATGGCTAAACAGCTTTAGTCATCTACAAGCCCAATTCATGACAGTCTTAATTCATACCTACTTCCGACGTATGATCGACTGTGGAAGTTTGAATAACTTAATCATTCGGAAAGAATAACCTAGTTATTAAGGAAGTCAAAACATGCAAAGTGAAACACAAGAATAATTGAATCTAATATGGTCTCAGCACTTATGAATATAAATAAAACACCTTTTATTCATCACCATATTGATTCCACATTATTCTGTTTCGATTTATCAACTTAACACTTGAATTAAAACAATAGTTGTCCCATGCTCCAAGCATGTACACTATGTTTTTCTAAACAATAGTCATGCCATACTTCAAGTATGCAAACTATGTTTTTCTATGATCCATACTTTGTGAAGTAGATCAATTGAACATGATTCCAATGATGCTCATTTCACAATCCCAAATCCTTACCGTAAATGTAAGGATATTAAATTCTTGTCATTTACTGTAATCTGTTAGATTTTAATCTCATATGCATCGTTCCTATTGCAATGACTATGCACAAATGTCACAGAGACCTGGCAACAGACATTACAAAGTATTCCAGTGGAGATCAATTCCATGGAAACGAAGTCTCACATTCAAAGTACATTCCTTTGAATATCCTTCTTACATAAAAGTTTCTAACTTTCTCATAGATTCTTAAAAACCAACTCCCAATATGAAAAACATTTTCATATTCCCATTTTGACTATCACTTCTGAACAAGAGCTACCTCTTTTCAGAATATGTCAATATGGCCCTTTCCAACATCATACTTCCAACTGTCCATGAGAAACCAATCTTAGGTAAACCTCAGATTTGTTCTCGACAATTGCTTAATCATTTCAGTCATACCGGTTCTATTCCTTTTCCCTCTTAATGCCCTAAGCATTTTTGAAAAATTTAGAACGGATAAATATTATAACACATGTGATCGATCCTATACCCGAAGCATATGGGACACGATTCATGATGTCTCGCATAAAGACTTGATACTAGATCAGTCTTTTGCTATAATATATTTTTTTATTTGCCATGTTCTAAAAAATTGACTATGAAGAGGGATGCCGTAATCATAATTGAATTTGAGAACGCAATATATATAGAATTTCCTTATGTTGAACCATTCCAACATAAAATTCATATATATATCTGTGACATCCCCATTTTCACGGCCAGAAAAGACCGATTTTGTTTATGCTTTATAAAAATCAGAGTACCCTTTTGAAGAAATGTGTTGCGGAATTCGTTCACGGAAAAACATGATAAATACGTTATCAAAGCATTTCCGAAGAAATGTATTTTTATTCATTTTCAAAACATTTGGGATGTCATCGTCAATACAGAAACATAAGCATAAACAAAGCTTACATTCATTTACACTAGTGATCTACATCTTTTTTAAATCTCTCAGTGTATAGACAGGGGCCAGACATGAAACACCGGAGGGCAGGATCATTTTGGCATATAGCACTTCTGAATCTAGCAACCCAAGCGGCCCTCCAAACCGGATTTCCCGTACCGTGAGTGGTTAAAAAGATATTATAACGACACTTATATAGCCCATAATAATAGCCCAAATAATTATTATAAGGTCCTAATAACATTACTATATTTAAATAAAAGCTATATTAAATATAGTATAGGCGTAGCTCACTTACAATGAGTTTTTATTAAAAACCGGGCTTCGCTGGAGCAGCGTTTCCGAGCCGAAAGCTTTTCTTCTCAGAGTCGTCGAGCGCTCCGGGGCTTTCTTCTAGCGCTAGGGAAGTTTCCTAGGCTTTAGGGGGGTTTATGGATTCTAGAGAGAAGTTAGAGAGAGAAAGAAAGGCTTATGGTGTGAAGAAAATATGAAGAGTTCATATCTTATTTATAGGGATTTTCTCGTAGAGTAGGCCCTAAGTTTCGTCCGTATCTTCCGCGTAAGAGCTCTGTTTTCTATGTTCTTTATATCCACACGTTGGTATTTACGAGTACTACAACTTTCATTTTGACCTCGTCGGCTAATTCTTATTCTATCTCAGATTTACAAAATTGTATTCGAATTCGCCGCGCTCGAAAAGTAGAGACTAAGCTTCGTCCATATCTTTCGCATACGAGATCCATTTTTGATGTTATTTATATCCACGTGTTGGTATTTATGAGTACTACAACTTTCATTTAGACCACGTCGGCTAATTCTCATTCTATCTCAGATTTACAAAACTGCATCGAATTCGACGCGCTTGAAGAGTAGAGACTAAACTTCGTCCATATCTTTCGCATACGAGCTCCGTTTTCGACTGTCTTTTTATCGTTTAACTCCTATTAACGATATCTTAATTTCTCATTTAGATTATTTTGGCTAAAAATCGATCAATCTAAAATTCGAATTTCGGGCTATGCACTGCTATGCTAAATCTTAGAAAAATCATAACTTCCTCATACGAAGTCAGATTTGGACGTTCTTTTTATGCACACTCTCGGTTTAACATATACTATGAATTTTGTTTAGATTACTAAGGCTAGAAAGTATTTTATCATAAATTCACTTTTTACGATTCTCGGTGTCGTGTCGGTTTTGCCGTAAAACTTCGACGGGTCATAACTTCTTTGTTATAACTCGGATTTCGGCGTTATTTATATGTACGGAACCCTTGTGACATATAATATAACTTGGTTAAGATTAATCCTTCTAAATAATCTTCCATCAAAAAGTCATTTTTGACGCTCATTGTGTCTAAATTGACTAGCCCGAATCTGCGGGCATTATAATTATCCCCCCCTCCTTAGGATGATTACGTCCCGGAATCATCAACAAAACAGGGCTTGTATAATGACTCCGTACGTTCTATCTTCATCCTAGGTAATAATCGTAACTTCTATATTCCTTCGAATCAGTATCTAATTCTTGGACTTCTCGACTGCAGGCAGTGCTCGATCTTGCACTTGCTCCCTATCTCACGTTAGACTCCAAATTATGACCTTCAAGTCACAATCTCGATCCTCACTGGATACGAACTTAAGATAAGTTTTTTTTATTACTACAATGGAACGATGTGTCATATTCTAATGACCTATCATCGTATGTTGCAACGCTTAGACTCAGGTCTCTTACAGTCTTCCAGAACAGACTATACTTTCCTTCATGTTCTAATCTCATCTTAAAAGGTAGCATTTCTAGCTACAAGCAACCGTCGCGATACCTCTATTGATCGCTTTGATTAACTTTTCCGGCTTAATTCAGGTGCTACATCGAACTTGGTTCTCTGAACCACTTAACATACTCATCGGAATAGGACTCAATTTGATATGACCACTAGGGTCGGAATAACAATCATCTTCTTAGTCATTACCGAAACAATGGTAATGACATACATGAACAAAACGGAATCAACTACTAGCTTCTTGGTAACCTTGTGACTTTCCCTGATCCAAGTGTGAGTCATGTGCTTCCGGTAGTATAGGCCTCTACTACCTTTCACACCTACTGTTACTCGTCCCAAGTATTGTCTCGCAGTTCTCCAAGTCATTATCACAAAAACAATTTTTAACACATACAAATGTGTCCAAACAATCATATAATTTTCCCTAGACTCTACTAGGACTTCTTCCATGCGTATCTTCAATCATCAATTCTGCTTCAACTCGGTTGGTGATGGAAATGTCAGACGATGGGATAACTTCATGGATTATACCAAAAATCTTTCTTTCTGCTAATCGAAAGTGTACTTCTCCCGTACTAGACGTATTATTTCTTAGACGCGTTCTAAAGGCAAGATATCACTCTTACGATATCTTCCGATAGGTACCACTCAATATCGTAAGCCTTCTCATTTCCTCCATTTACTCAATTCACTACGAGTCTTCACTATGATGTTTTGCACACTAAAGCAGTCGTTTGGTGTGTCGAGACGAGAATAAAGATAGAGGAAGGTTTAGACGTGTATTCCTCCTTATTACTCCAAAAAGTTACATGCCAGTTCTAATATCGTAATTAAACGTTTAGAAACCTAAGCACATAAAATTTCCAGATCTGGTCGGCAATAGACCATAGATCCGATCAAACGATAGCATAAAGCATCGCAAATCATTTAGAACATAAAAGAATGTTAGGCATTTTCCCTAAATAAGCTAGTGCTTGTGTCTATTCAGGTGTATTACCTAAATTTTATTAGACACACTCCTCACAATCATCGCTTAGCATTCTAAGTTTAAGTCTAGAAATAAATTCACATTCCTAGTTCGCTTAAACTAATGCTATGATACCAACTGTGACATCCCCATTTTCACGGCCAGAAAAGACCGATTTTGTTTATGCTTTATAAAAATCAAAGTACCCTTTTGAAGAAATGTGTTGCAAAATTCGTTCCCGGAAAAACATGATAAATACGTTATCAAAGCATTTTCGAAGAAATGTATTTTTATTCATTTTCAAAACATTTGGGATGTCATCCTCAATACAGAAACATAAGCATAAATAGAGCTTACATTCATTTACACTAGTGATCTACATCTTTTTTAAATCTCTCAGTGTAAAGTAGCTTCATATCGACACCTGTGATAGAAATAAGCTGGAGTGGGTCAGGTTGGGAAACCTGGTGAGTACATAGGGTTTTCAACCCACAATAATATAATTATTATGTTTAATCATCAAACAATTAACTCAATTACCCATCCCCATTATCTTCTTTACTCTTAAGGATTTACCCTAAGAATTAGCTATTCCTCGTTCATTCTTTCCTAAGGATTATCCTAAGGAATAGGCACAAAATCCATCGTTGCCAGGATTTACTCAACAGACTCTAAATCCGTAGTTGCCAGGGTTTGCTCATCAGGCACTAAATCCATAACTGCCAGGGTTATCTCGTTTATCGACAGTATCGTTTCCGAGAATCCACTCGCAATACATGTCAATGGGTTTTTATCTCGTTTATCGACAGTATCGTTTCCGAGAATCCACTCGCAATACATGTCAATGGGTTTTTAGAGTACAGCTGGTGAATACACAGTTCAAAACACCTACAGGTTGCGAGCCTGCTAGTGTCCACTGGACTGTCTAGAATAGTCTGTGGTTGTCATCCATACTCTGCTGAATGACGAGGCCAACACATGGGTAAAAGACTTCTCTCATGGTTTACCTCTCACTCTTATCTCATGGTCTGTATCATCTCTCATCATTTTGTTTTTTTCACACAACAATTATTTCATCTACCCACGTTTTACCCAACACATTTTGTAGATATAAAATACATATATACAGTTTAAATCATTTAAAGCATGTATAAAAATCTTTCACCCAACATAGACGGTAAGTATACAGACAATATGCACACATAGCATGTAATTTATATTAAATACTTCATATCTATGTGTAAGATGAAAGTAACTATGCACTCACCTTTTAAGGTGGTGATTCTGCACTCGGACAGCACTTCGTCAATCTTAAAACAATTCCTTTGACAAAACCTAGTATCATTACCACTAGAGTTTAGTCTAATGTTCAACGAGACTAATTAATAGTCTAGCTATTATTACTATTATATAAGCATTAAACAATACTCTTCACCCACTATGTACAGACAGGGGCCAGACATGAAACACTGGAGGGCAGGATCATTTTGGCATATAACACTTCTGAATCCAGCAACCCAAGCGGCCCTCCAAACCGGATTCCCCGTACCGCGAGTGGTTAAAAAGATATTATAACGACACTTATATAGCCCATAATAATAGCCCAAATAATTATTATAAGGTCCTAATAACATTACTATATTTAAATAAAAGCTATATTAAATATAGTATAGGCGTAGCTCACTTACAACGGGTTGTTATTAAAAACCGGGATTCGCTGGAGCAGCGTTTCCGAGCCGAAAGCTTTTCTTCTCAGAGTCGTCGAGCGCTCCGGGGCTTTCTTCTAGCGCTAGGGAAGTTTCCTAGACTTTAGGGGGGGTTTATGGATTCTAGAGAGAAGTTAGAGAGAGAAAGAAAGGCTTATGGTGTGAAGAAAATATGAAGAGTTCATATCTTATTTATAGGGATTTTCTCGTAGAGTAGACCCTAAGTTTCGTCCGTATCTTCCGCGTACGAGCTCCGTTTTCTACGTTCTTTATGTCCACACGTTGGTATTTACGAGTACTACAACTTTCATTTTGACCTCGTCGGCTAATTCTTATTCTATCTCAGATTTACAAAACTGTATTCAAATTCGCCGCGCTCGAAAAGTAGAGACTAAGCTTCGTCCATATCTTTCGCATACGAGCTCCGTTTTTGACGTTATTTATATCCACGTGTTGGTATTTATGAGTACTACAACTTTCATTTAGAACACGTCGGCTAATTCTCATTCTATCTCAGATTTACAAAACTGCATCGAATTCGACGCGCTTGAAGAGTAGAGACTAAACTTCGTCCATATCTTTCGCATACGAGCTCCGTTTTCGACTGTCCTTTTATCGTTTAACTCCTATTAACGATATCTTCATTTCTCATTTAGATTATTTTGGCTAAAAATCGACCGATCTAAAATTCGAATTTCGGGCTGTGCACTGCTATGCTAAATCTTAGAAAAATCATAACTTCCTCATACGAAGTCAGATTTGGACGTTCTTTTTATGCACACTCTCGGTTTAACATATACTATGAATTTTGTTTAGATTACTAAGGCTAGAAAGTATTTTATCGTAAATTCACTTTTTACGATTCTCGGTGTCGTGTCGGTTTTGCCGTAAAACTTCGACGGGTCATAACTTCTTTGTTATAACTCGGATTTCGGCGTTATTTATATGTACGGAACCCTTGTGACATATAATATAACTTGGTTAAGATTAATCCTTCTAAATAATCTTCCATCAAAAAGTCATTTTTGACGTTCATTGTGTCTAAATTGACTAGCCCGAATCTACGGACGTTACAATATCCTTGACTAAAGATGATTGAAATCTCAATCTAAACTTTTAGGATTGAAATGACATAAAATCTTCTCTCCCTTAATTATAGCAAAACAACCTTTTCCAAGTGAAACTCTTGTTTTCTATAAATAACAATACTCATCATAATTGATTATGCTCCCACTGGCATAATAATTATTTAGCATAACAATTATGCTCCCACTAGCCTTGACATGTACTCAGAAATCGACTTCTAGAAATCAATACTTTATTGACTTTCATTACCAAAGTTCATATTTCTTGATACGAGATGCTTTGACAAAACTTTATCTAAGCTTCTCAGACTCATACATCTTTCCTTAGATAGCTCACATGTGTGTCCAAACAATTATGAAGAGGGATGCCGTAATCATAATGTTTAGACCTGTTTGCCATTTCTCACAAGTCCATGTTAGTGTGCCGGTTAACCACACACGCTCCACTAACGACTTTGAGAATGAAAATATCACAATTGCTATCTACTTAAAATCTACTTAGTGAAAGCGTTTCCTCACCATCATTTTCATGAATCGGAAAGAAACCTTATGAAACTTAGATTTTATGGTGTATGTGTTCCTATCCATGTGAATTTGTCAAAACCGTAATCACAAGACAAGGTTAGTGACAAACTCAAAACCATATGGATTGAACTTGTTCAATCTTGATTTCTTGCCTCTTGTTAGCCCAAGGGCCCACCATTGCTTCCAAGTTGTTATGCACACAATTGAGAACTCACAGAACTCACATACATAGTCAACTTTACCGGAATAGGCACAAAAACAAGAATTATGTCAACACGATAGGTTACAAACCTCAAGTCGTGTGCTAGTGAAAAACTATAGGTTTTATCCTTGATTAGCTCTTGAAATTTTCAAGACCTTTAAGACTCCCATTGTCCTCTTGACATACAAGTTTTTGTTTGTCAAGAACCATTCCTTGACAACCAAACAAACATTCAAGAGTCAGTGCGGATTCTTATCAAGATAAACACTTCACACAATTGGTGTTAGTTGGTCTTTGTTTTATCCAAAACATCACAACTTACCAATTTCAAATGTACAAGAGTAGAAAACATTTTACTCTTACATTTGACAATTGTTATAAACCTTCTTTAAGATGTGTCACTCAAGTTATAATCTTGGAGTATGACTCTAAGACTTGTTTTTGGAACGAAGTATGACTCATCTTCTCGATTTTAACCATTCCAACAATTCATGAATCCTCTTCTTAGCCATACAAATGCACTAAGATGTCCTTAGAGAATCAAATTGTGATATGGTTCCATAATCATTAAGATGATCATAAAACATGATACTAAAGTACTCTCCCATCTTTTCAAATTTGAGAAACTTTTATCTTTCTGCCTAATTTGATTCTTCCCATTCGCCCTGCCATACATTGAAACTTTTCCAATGTTTCATAATTGTACTTAAACTTGTAGGTACAACCATATTTACTAAACTTTAGTAAATCATGACGAATAGTCTTATCGATCTTTGTGGCGGACTTTGACCTGCACACACCCAGTGTACCTGATCCTTTAGTCTTTCACCTATCTCACATATACATGTGGTCAGGGAATTAGTCTTAACTTTCCAAAAATGAAAATTCTCATTCATCATGCAATACAACCTGCATGATTCCAAGTTTCGGTCCAATTGAAACCTTGGGTGATGAGAATCTTTCCTTATTTGATAAATTTAGACACTACCACAAATGAAAGAATCAAATGCACATTTCCATTATTGCTAGAACCATACAAACATCAATTTTTCATAAAATGCCATTGCAAGGAGATATAATAAAATAAAACAAAATTTTATTTATTTATAAATGCGGAATTTTTTTTCCTTACAATGCAACTTTAAATGAAAACTATGCTATTACATATCTTCTAGCAATCTATCATAACTCTTATGTAGTAGCTCAAGAATCCGATCTTCGAACCATGCGATTGAAATCCATCTTCGCTATCAGATTCAGCATACTCTTTCTTTAAGTGTCCTTCCCTTTGCTTGATCCTGCCAAACACCAAAATGTAACCGAGTCACATTTTGTATTAAGAATCACCAATAAGGAACTTAACAGTGTTAGATAATGGGCTTTACCTGAAGCAGAGTCAAACCTTTTTGATTTTTCCTTTTCTCTTAGATCTTTCAGGTAGTTTGGGCAGTTTCGCAACCAATGCCCCTTCTCTTGACAATGAAAACATATAGACTCGTTGGGAATGGTACACGAGAATATCACATACTTAGATTTTCCCTTTACATTTTGGTCAACCGGGTTGACTAAGGTCGATCCCTTTCCATTGGGAAGAGAAAGTTTTTCTGGACTTCCAATGTTGCCATTGTCAATGTCCATGGAAGTTTGAGAAATAGACCTTCCACCCATATTTGCTTGACCATTGCGCCACATCATTTCTGACTCAGCATCAACAAGCAAATAAGATAGATCTATTAGGGTCATGTCGTGATCTGTCACATAGTAGTTCTTAATGAACTCACTATATGACTCTGGAAGTGACTGAAGAACCCAGTCAATAGCCAACTTCCTTGGGACAACGACACCCAACATTCTCAACCTGTCAAAGTGTGACTTCATTCCTAAGACATGAGTGCACACAGGTCTTCCATCTTTATGTTTCATTGCTAGTAAGGCTTGAGTGACTTTGAATTTTTTTAAGTCTTAGAGCTTGTGGGTCAGGGAGAATAAATGGAGGAGGTGGAGGTAGAGAAGTATGATTTCCATGAGATTTGGGAAGATCACAGTTGTCTAAACCAGACATCTACAATGGGAGATATTCAAGTTAGTTGATTTTAAGTCCTTAATATAACACCCAATATGAAATATTAAGGCTAGGACCCAACACAATATTTTATAACTTGGAAGAGGGATGCCATAATCCAAGCTATAAAATATTTGAAGGTAGGTGAATGACGATTCACCAATTTCCACCATGAAAAAAACGATATAAATTATTAGGTTTTAACTGGATTTGAAACTCCTAGATCTTTTGAGATTCATTGAACTTTCAATGACATGTTTCAATCTCGATTGTGCCCTTCAGATTTTGTGACTGGGATGCCGAAGATCACAAAACAAGGTGTGAATAACCATGCAAATTCACTTGGTACCCTTAATATTATCACCTAATCAATGTGCCGGTTACCCACACGCGCTCCACCGATCTATGATAAACCTTAAGTCACCCTTCGTGATCCTTACTAGTCCAAGTTAGTGTGCCGATTAACCACACACGCTCCACCAACGACTTGGTAAGGTACAAAGTGTGAATTTCATGGGTTAGCATCAAATTCACATTTTCCTAAAGTAACTATGATTGGGAATTATAAAAAATATTTAGTTACTTTATAATAATCATTATACTTTTAATGAGAATTAAAGTCATTGTCCTACCCGTTCAGCTAACGACCCTCCACCGATCAAGGAAACGGTGGGTGAGAGTGGACACCCATTAAGCTGCCATTTTATAGGAAACAACCTTATACCCCTTATAGACTGGCTTCGTGAATGAGGCCTACTAACGGTAAAACGGCTTAATCTTATACATACATATATATATATATATATATATATATATATATATATATATATATATATATATATATATATATATATATATTAACCATTAATCTTATAATAGTATAAGGGTTGAATTTTAACTTTTAAAACTCTGGGGTATGGAATTAAAGTTTGTGTGAGACTTTACAAATTCCAAAACTTGAGGACAAGTTTTGAACAATTCAAAAACTTTTGGATATTCATAACTTATGAGTTTTAATTAAGGCTTAAAGAAACTTTAAATGAAGAGACTCTTGGACATCCATAACTTGAGGACAAGTTATGGAGTCCATAAAACCGATTATGTGAAAAACTCTTCAAAAGTGTAACTTATAACTTCTTTTAAAGAAAAAATTTTGGAATTCCATAACTTGAGGACAAGTTATGGAGTCCATTCAATGTCATAAAGATCAAGAATTATACTATCAAACAATTTGCACATAATTCCTATGATCTACCAAAACTCATAAGTTCATGAACATTCATAATCAACAACTTCCAAGAATCATATAAACATATATAAACTTGAAACTTTGATTATAACTTTGAAATTGGTCCACCACAATCATTACCACATCAAAAACAGGTTTTACAAGTCCAAAACAGTTTAAGGTAATGATTCTAGACCAATTCCAGCACCAAAACTCGAAAATCCGCACTCAGGCCTGCCAACTCGTCGAGTGCATGAACTGACTCAGCAAGTTGGTTGAAGATATGCATGAACTCGGCGAGTTCCATGAGGGACTCGGCGAGTCAGCTGGGCAGAATGCAGTTTTTCTACATTTTTCAGCAATTTGCATCAAGTATTCAAGAAAACAAGCCTAGGCTCTGATACCACTGTTGGGTTTTGAGCATTTTAACACTCCTAAGGTGTACATGCAACCCTAATAACCTTGGATCTATGTTTTCTCTAAAATACATGCAAATAAGAATTTCCAAGGTTTACATCCTAACTAGCGTAGCATGGAAAACTAGAATCATAATACACTAGAAGAATGACATACCTTTTGTAGTGAGTTGATTGCTTGGAGTTTGAGAGCTTAGCACCAATAGTGTGAATGCCTCAAGTGGAATCACAAATCACCACAAACTTTGGAAACTTGAGAGAATAATATATGTGCTCTAGAAATTTGGCCACCACTCTTGTTCACACACAACTAGTGCCATTTCAAGCATCATAAGCTCCTTTATATAGTGTGGAGGATTAGGGTTACATCCATGTAAACCCTAATACCCATGACTCTTCCTTTCCAAGGATCCATGAGTTAAAATCTCCATGGACTATCCATGGAGTCCCATGCATGCCAATCCCATTCCAAATGATTATTAGCCCACACTACATAAAATACAAGAGCCCATATTTAATTAGTCACCTTTTTGATCGCCAAATTAATTCTAAATTAATTTATGATCAATACTAATTAAATAATATGATTTCATATTAATATATTATAACTTATAATATATTAATAAATCATGAACATACTATTCTCAAAAGATTATCCATACAAATTGTTCGGGTGAAGTGCAACCCAAATGGACCATGCCAGGTCGGGTCAAGTGCATCTCAAATAATGTTATGGACTTAGACACCTTATCCAACAGAATATACTGATGATACGTGGCTGCCGAACAAAACCCTGAACCAACCCTGGTGCCCTTTCCATAAATAACCAGTTCTCCCCCACTTGGGGTTCGAAGTACCACTCGCTGGCCCTCATAATTAATCATGGCACCAAACCTGCTCAACCAGTCCATACCCACTATCATGCACACATCCCCCATGGGAATAGGGATCAGATCAATCAGATAAGGCACCCTAAAAATCTCTAACACACATCCCTTAAATACAGCAAATGCAGAAACCCCGTGTACGTTGGCGATAGAAACCCGCAACGGACACTCTAACTCCCCAATAGGCATATCAAACTCCCTACTGAATGATCGAGATATAAAAGATCGACTCGCACCCGAGTCAAACAACACAAGAGCAGGAAAATAGTTAATTAAGAACATACCTATCAGGGGCATATATATATATATATATATATATATATATATATATATATATATATATAAAAGCATAACATAAAACATAATAAAAAAAAAAAAAATAGAAACATACCAGTAATGACGTTGGGCGCCACCCTGACCTCATCTGCAGTGAGCTGGAAGGCACGACCTTGAGCCCTCGGGGGCTCCGCCCTACCCTGGCGTCCGTCTGTAATCCTCGGGGTAGCAGTAGTTGGCGCCTGCACAAGCATGTCAGTGAGCAAAGGACAGTTGGCCTTTATATGGCCAACCTGATCACAGTGGGAACAATTCCTGACACTCGGCGGCTGAATCTGTTGAAGAAAATCTCTATCAATGTGACCCTCCTTGTCACATTTGTGGCACCTAGATCGTCACGCACCATCATGAACCTTGCCGCACTTCCCACAAGTGCGGCCCCTCTAACTTCCCATCCTCGAATTAGCGGTCTTAAACCGCTTCGTTGCAGGCTATGACTGCACTGGTGCCTGCCTCTGCTCCTTCGACTAGAGCTCTATCTCAATCCTACACCGCCTTTGCAAATCCAGTAATGAACCATAGTGTTGGGTGGATACAAACTGCCGTATGTCCATCTTGAGCATGCTCAAGTACCGGGTCATCTGAGCTTGCTCAGAAGCAGCAAACTCTGGGTAAAACATGGCTCTCTCTGTAAACATCTTGGTGATCTCCGTCACCGACTCCATCCCTTGCCTCAAATCCAAGTACTCATGGGCCAACCTCTCCTGCTCCACCAGCAGAACATATCTGTAACGAAACATCTCAGAGAACTGCTCCCAAGTCACAGCAGCCCTCTGTTCAGCAGAATATGAACTAGTAACAAGCCTCCACCAATCCTTTGCTCCGGACCGTAGCAAATTTAGAGCGCATTTTACCTTTTGGTCAGCTGGGAAAGAACAAGTGAAAAATTACCCCTCAATGTCAGATAGCCACCTCATGGATATAATCGGATCCTGAACTCCATAAAACTCTGGGGGCTTCATATTATCGAAGTCCCAGTACTGAAAAGCCCTCCCAACACCAACCCCCACAACGGCGACGGCTGCGATGGCTACATCAGCAACAGTCTCAACAAGGGAATCGTATCTGTCATCAAAGAACTCCATCATCACGGTCTTGATAGAACCAAATAGCTCCGGTATCTTCCCCCAGACAATGGCCACAACCTCCTCATGGATAATCTCCCTGATACGGTCCTCAGTCACTACTGGCTTATCCTGGCCACCTGCTCCCGATCCTGACCCGGATCCTGCCTCAAATTGTCTCGTCATCAGCATATTGAAAATAAACCAAGAAGACCACATATTAAACACTTATCTTACCAGGGAATCAACTACCAACAAAGCCCTAGGGGTTGTGACTTCCCTGTTATGCGTACGAGGCCTGTGCTTTCAGTAGTATGGGCCCATACTACCTTCCACACCTACTTGTATTTGTCTCAGAGGATCATCACAATAACCCTAACAATACACACTAGCATACACATACACTCAATCATCACTCCCTAGAGGAAGGCTAAATATTACGAAACTGGCCGCTGACCCCACACAACACATCCATGAAACTTCCACCAACCTTGCAATACTCGTGTATGCTGATCATACATAACACTGGACCTTATAGACAGTCGAAAATCTGATCCTACCCTAAGCCCTTCATCAAACAAGAACAGGAAATAAGGCCAAACCAAACATTCTATGGCTATAGAATCTTAGTTATGTATAACTATGATGCATACACTAAGCAACTACAATAATGATGTCAATTTCATATAAGGAAGAACCTTAGGCTATCAGGCATCATATAATCAGACAATTCTATTATGCAATTCCTGAAGATCCCTAGCCTATAACTAGCATGTTGTTCTATCATATCACAAGATCAATTAACAGTGTGGTAATTTTGGGTCTACTTACTGGCTCCGGTTGATCGTACACATCGCATCCTCTTCGATTATTTTGAAACAATTTAAAAATTATTTTTAAAATCTTTCTCCTTAGTTTGAGACTGGATTTACACAAGTGTTCCTCCAATTCACTCAAACCAAGGCTCTGATATTAACTTGTAACACTAGCGAAAATCACAACAATTTTAAACTTTTCAAACCAACCCACAAGTATAAAACTGTTTACAAAACCATTGTTTCAAAATGTTTATATAATATCAGAGTATTCCAAAATCATAAAAAACCCATAAATAAGAGGATGTGCATGGTCACGCCTTCACCTTTCCACGATCATCCGTAGTACCTGAAACAATAAACTAAAACTATAAGCCAAAACTTAGTGAGTTCCCCCAAAATACCACCACAAAACAAAGCACATATACAAGCACTCATGCCTGGCACAATCAGCCTCAGGCTGGAATACCAGGCATGTCCACGATGGGTCCAGTCATCCTCGGGATGGAATACCCTCATATCATAAGCATGTTGGCCCAATCAGCCTCGGGCTGGAATACCAACATATCGCATCCAATCAGCCTCGGGCTGGAATACCCCTGGTCTGTTGACTGATGCACAAAGCAGTCCAGTCTCACCATACACCATAGCATGTCGACATGTGCATAACAAATAAATAAATAACCATGCAACAGGTAAACAGATAACAGATCCACATATCACTACTGCATGCTAACACCCTACATATCAGGATACATAACAGAATGGGCCGACATTGGTGCCTTCGACCCGCGGATACAGTGAGGAAAACTCACCTCAGACTGAACACTAGCTGCTGAGGTACTAACTCCGAATCTCAACTCAATATGACACCTAATCATCACAATAACCAATTCTTAGTCGTAATCCAGAATACCCAAAATACCCTTAAGGTCAAACCTGTTCAAACTAGGTCAAGGTCAAAGTCAAACTGGTCAAATCACCGAGTCAACCCAGCCGAGTCAACTTAGCTGAGTCGACCCAGAGCAAGTACGTGGGCCGTACACTAGAGGTATGTTGGGCGTACTCCTCCTTGACCTCATCGGGACCCTTTATCGCATACGCTGGCCGTACTCCCAAGTATGTGGGGCGTAACCCCAGAAACATGATTCCTTCATTAAGAGCTTATTGTAATGACTTAATGCACCCAATTGCAGATCAAAGGTCCTAATGCTATAAGGAGTCATATAGTTGGAAACTTTATGACCTTGTATGCACAAAAAGTTCTTAATCTATAAAGACCCGACACCTTAATGCCTTAAGACTCCTATTAACATGCACGAGATAAAACTAGCCATTAAAGCTCCATTTTATGACTTAACCCCACTACTAGAGATTGAAAGTACAACTTAATGAGTCAAGAACATGCAATGTTCGATATTAACAATTTGGGACCAAAAAGGACATAAAATCAACACATAAGCAAGATCTAGTGAACTAGCCATCAAGGTTTGAACTTTATACCTTCTAATGATGGAGAAGGATGCAAAACTTCCAGATCCAAGCTTGCTTCTAGCTTCCAAACTTCACCACCACATTCCTCTTCCTTTGGAATACACAAAACTCACACTAAATCTTCCAAGTACTTTAATGAGGCTAGGGTTTGCAAGAGAACACGAGTATGATGATGGAGGCTGGAAATGAGAAGAGAAATGACGCTTAATGTTGCTTAAATATGTGCAAAACCCTTAAAACTAGGGTTTGGGATCTGGCCACGTACTCCCAGCGTACTTACGTACGCATGGCGTACTCCCATAGCCTCAAAATTATGGAAGTGCCACTATGGCTTAATTGAACACATTCATGGCCCTATGGTCCAATTTACAAAATAATAAAAGCATAAGGGTTAAAATTAGAAGTACCTTATCGACGGGATGTTACACATGATCTTCAAGGAGTGTGACATTTCTGTCTGTCATTGCATTGTCGAATGCATAAAGAAATGACACTATGGATTGGTCATTCGTAGATTAGAAAAGGGTACTTGCTTATTTGTGATCGCTCAAGTTAAGTCTTCGTGTCGACATACCCATTTTGATGGGAAGTCTTTATTAAATACTAACCAATGTGTAGATTGTACCGTTTAAAGAATCTAAAGAAAAGAGAGTTTGTAAAGTGTAATTCAAAAGGACACTTAAGGGGGTTACTGTTTATTGTTTTAATATAAATTATTCACTAGGATTTTGGTTGCGTAATGAATTACGCTTTTGATGTGTTAGGTGTAGAGTAGTGATGATAGAAGAAGAGCATGAGAGAAGAACCAATAAGTCTATTTGGGAGTTCATTTTGAAACTAGGTTTTGAACCTTATTATATCCCTCGTATTGTTAAATGACTCAATAAGTATTGGAATGAAAAATGTTTTGAAAAAAAGTTTAAAAACTTCTTGTATCAAAAGAATTAACGTTTTCTTAAAACTAATATATCTTTCATTTGACCCCATACGAGGGGTGTTACAACTTCTCACATATCTTATTGAGGTAATGTATTTCCATCAATGCAACATACTTTATGTCTCAACATGCCTTAACTAGAAACAACATATATGTCTAATACTTCTTAATAGCATCCAAACCCCATGTCCACAAAACATGGGTATTACAAGCAAGATGTAAACAAAATCGATGAGGAACTTGAAAAAAAGTTTATTGTTAACGAATATCATATTCTTGATTGAATCATTTATAACAATACCTTTTTTATATATTACAGTGATACCAACGACCATCGTCTTCACTAGTGTATACACACATTTAGAAATAATAAAGAGCCTTTCTTGGATACAAAAGGGACAATTTACCAAGTCTAAGGTTTCATTACTAATGCTTGTTGTGTTTAAATAATATCATTATATGACATATGGTTAGAAGCAGCTTCCTTGTTGGAAGTAGGTTCATAATGAGATAAGAGTGGTGTAACAGTGAAAATCATGAAGATAAGAGGGAATGTGTCTTGCCTCGTCTAAGTATTTTGTATTTGATTGTAGAATACAACAATGATATGGTGAGGTAATGTATTGCATGTAGGTAGTGAGTTTATGGTAGACAGTTGAACATGATCCAAAAGAGTTGAGGAAAACAAATTTGAAAATGTGGACTCAAAAGTGTGGTGCTCGGGATGATAGGAGTCCAGTGGTACAATAGATATAATCAATTTTAAAATGGAAGATGGGGATTGTATTAGGAGATTTGAAAGAGATAAGAACACCGTGCCCATAAAAAGGTGACTTAGGCTATGTTTGGCGTACTAGTTGAAAAACTAATTGTTAAATAAAAGCTAGCTGATAGCTGAAAAGCTAGCTGATAAAAAATGATGTTTGGTAAAACTAGCTGAAAAAACTAGCTAAAATATATAAAATTACATAAAAAGGCATTTAAGAGAATGTGTTTCTATAATTAATTAAGGGGTATATTTGGAAAATTTTAAAAAAAACTTCTAAAAAGCTAGTCTAAGTAGCTTTTTAAAAAGCTAGCTTATAAGCTACTTTTTGGTTTGCCAAATACGACAAAATAAAAAAGTTCGAAAAATAAACTAGCTTATCAGCTAGCTGTGACGCGTCAAACACAGCCAACGGGAGATTCATATAAGTGTTTGGATAGTTTTTCTCAGAAAATTAAACCATCATCATGTGAGTTTGAATATCAACAAACGATAAAAAAAAATAAAAAATTCATAGGAAGTTAAAAACATTTATAATAACTTCATAACATTCAACTCAATAAGAAAGCTCAATTTAAGAAGACATCTAAGCTTTTGCGACATAAATTTCGCAATTGAGTTTTTTTTTACTAGATCGAAAACACAAGATAAAGCTCAATACCCATAATTATCATCAACAATAGTATAACCTCCCCTCCGTGATCTTGCTTCTCTATCAGCCTACAAATTAAAACCAGAAAGTTGTTATACTTCATGCGTAAGGACATGCATGTTGGAATAATCCAAGACTTTTTAGAGCGAAATATATTTGTTTTTTCTTTAATTTTGGGTATGACCAAATAAATGTCACGTGGGTCATATTTTCATGTTTTTTCGATGAGATTAGTGGTTAGTTGCTTTAAATACGTCCTTTCCATTTGAAGAACAATCGAGTAGAAAATTTGCCCCAACGTTTCTCCCGTTCTTTTTACTCCGTTCCAAAGTAGTGACAAGAGATTTTGGCCTTCTAAAATGTATCATGTATGTCAAGACAAGAACAGTGAATAATATAGATGTAAACTCACCCTACTTATAAGCCTTTGGAACTCTTCAGGTCCATTTTCTGCTATATATTTCTCTGCAGCGGTTAAAATATCATCCGGTTTACTGAAAATGCCTTTCTTTCGCGGTAAATACCATATTTTAACTTGTGGATTTCTGTAAAATGGTCTGATGAAATGCTTATAGACATAAGCAGCTCCATTGAAATAAGGAAGTACTAACCAACATGTGGCAAATAGCCTAGCATATGGCCATATTGGGAACCTGAATCATGAACAATCTTGTTAATATTAGGGGAAACATTTTAGTGAAAAATAAGGTTTAATAATTACCATTCAAGTGGCTTTGAGAATGTAAGTTCAAAGAGAGTGATTAATGAGTAAAGAACCCAATAAGTTAGCCATTGTTGATCATCTGTTTGAGACCTGGTCTCTATAGCTTTGATTGAAGCATATCTGGTCAAGAATAAAACACAACCCTTCAAAATCTAAATACAAAAAAAGACATGATTTTTGTGACAATATGACAAAAAGAAAAGAAATAACTAGATCAAGTTTCGCACATCCGTAAAATGAACTCTTAAAATAAAAATAAAAATAAAAATACTACAATTTAATGATCATAGAATGGATGACCTTTACATTTATTCATACAAAATCTGTTAAAATTGTTTATGCTTAAAATCTAGAAGTTTTGGTATTTTTGCAATAATCGTTTAGTGAATGATTTAACTCTGTCAAGAAAAATGTTGTTAAAAATATAAGAAAAAAATGCACTTAAACTACATAATTATTGAATCAACTACAAATCATGCAAATGGATTTTAAAGCAAAAAAGTTCCGCTTACAAAGGGTAAACAAGAGCAATCACTGGCCTGCAACACAAACAATAAACGAAGTAAAAAGATCAGTAAAAAAATAAAATGTAAAATGTAAATGTAAAGGAGCTAATATTTGAGTGCATAAACAAGTAATGATCAAGGTTTCTAGAATTCTAGGATATTAACTAATTTACCTCATATTCCTGAAATAACTTAAAGAACTCCTTCATCTAATTTGTTGTTTTTAAAGCATATGTTATAAAATTAAAACGAGTTAATGATAACATTAAAAAAATCAGTATATTACAATGCATGAAATTAAAATAAATACAACTAAATCTAGAGTGTGTATTTGGTACTTTCATCCCGTTGCACAACATACCTATATATTTACACAGGAATAATTTTTTTTTCATATGGCTATTACATGTTTAAAGTTTAATATTTAATATTGGAGATTAAAACAAAAATATGATTAAGCAAAAATAATAAAAGTTAAAAGTTAAATATAATAAATGAGTAAAAAATAAAAAATAACAGAATTACTTATACAAACAAAAAACTCAAGAAAAACAGATTAAAAATGGCTTTTAGTATTGATTAAAAAAAACAACTTACTCTAATTATAAAAAACATTGTAGTTGATTCTCAATATTTTACCTATCACATACCCCTTTTAAAAATATGAAATCTTTAGTTTCAACATGATATGATATGTTTGAGATTTGATATAAAACTTTCAAGAACCGTTGTAATTTACATAAATGAAGTTGTTTGGATTTTCAATTATAATATTTGTTTGAAGATGAATATAACAAAATTTTTCATTACTATTATAAATAATATAAATAGAAAAAATAAATAGAAAAACACAAAGAAATTACCCAATAAGGACATCGATATTCTTGGCCACCACAGAGAGAAAGTTTTGAGAACCCATATGCAATTTGTTTCAAGAAATCACTAACATGTGGTTTTTATATTGTGAAACAAAGAACCGTGAGGGTAAATAGTTACCATGTTATTAGAAAGTGATAACTCTATATATAATACTTTTTAAAGCATGATTGTAAACAAAACATCATTATTACAAAATTGGAATTTTTAAAATTTCTAGTACTTTTCATATTAGCATTTAAAATAAATAAAAAATATCCATATTTTCCTTGTCACTCGGGCATGAGTTAAAGACCCGGTAGGGTGAGCATCAATTATCCGTTTTTGAAACTGGATTCAACAACTTTGGAACCGGAACCGATATAACCAGTTAATATTTTGGTTCCTAAACTTTAGAACTGATAAAGACCGGTTCTGATTCTTGACATTTTGGAACTGCTATCTTAAAAGTATATATAAAATTAAATTTTAAATATTAAAATGTTAACTATAAGTATATTTCTAAATTTTAAACAAAGTATACAATACATTATGTTTCACATACATTTTATATGTCCATACAATATGAAACTTAAAAACATTTGTTGCAATATAAAACTTAAAAGCATTGTTTTGAGCTAGTGACTTACTTCGATGGCCACAGTTTAAAAGGAAAAGAACTTATTTTTTTTTTAAAATTAATTACATTTAGATCATGCCATCTCTGTTATAAATAGAGGTATTGAGAGATTCAAATTTTCATTTTTCAGTTCATTTGTCTTTTACAAAATATATACAATCGGTTAATGTTCCTAAATCTTAATGACAATATAACAATAACATCCAAAAAAAAAAACACTTAGAATCCGGATACCTGGAACCGAACCAATTTCAAGATCTTAAGAACCGATGCAATCGGTTCCGATTCTGGTTCCAACATTCCAAAACCGTTGGTTCTCATTTCGATTAGTCTTACTAATAGGTAACCAAGTCTTTTTATACAAAATAGGCAACCAAGTCCGCACATAAAAAATAGGTCTTCACATACAATTTGACATTTGGATCTTTAAAATGAATATAGCCATATTTTATATTATTATTATTATTATTATTATTATTATTATTAGAAAAAACATCATCAATGGTCCCTATGGTTTCCCAAAATCTGAAGTTTAGTCCCTATGGTTTAAAAACATTATAGATGGTCCCTGTGTTTTCAAAACTTTTGACGATTGGTCCTTATTGCTAACTCCGTTAAGTTTTGTCCGTTAACTGAATGACATTTTCGTCATTTCACTACCACATGAACCATTTATGATGTTTTCTCTTATTTTTTTTAAAAGAAAAAATAAACTCTCTCTCTGTCCCGCTCCACTTCCTTTCTTCCTTTGGATGCAACAATCTCTAACCAATCATGATCCCTAACCTTTGAAGCTTCATCTACCACCTAATCCTCCAAAAATGAAACCCACCTTCTTCGTCTTCTCCATCAAGGTTTGCTACCAGGCGCTAATCGCTGCTCCTTTTCCTCTCTATTACAACTGAAAGATCCAAAGAGGCCTTTCTTTGAATTAGCTTTAAGAAACTTGAAGATCGCCATGGATGATGAAGAAAAATGGTCAACGACTCGAGGTTAAGCAAGATAATCTCAAATAAAACTGTCGATGACTACAACCCTAAACACGACCATCGACGCACACTTACACCCATGCTTTATCACTAAAATTCGTACCTGCCACCATCACACCATCACTGGTTGATGGAGATAATGTAGGAAACTCAGGAGGTGAGTAAAAAGGGAGAGTCTATCAAGGAGGAAACGAGTAGTTGGCTGGGAAATGGTGAGGGAGCGGAGGAAAAGAAAAGAAGGAACAGGAAAGAGGTTCTTCATGACGATTGTGAACTGATTCTGAAATTGGAGTAGAAGA
Source organism: Lactuca virosa (assembly GCF_052849685.1). Lineage (NCBI taxonomy): Eukaryota > Viridiplantae > Streptophyta > Magnoliopsida > Asterales > Asteraceae > Lactuca > Lactuca virosa. The sequence goes on from NC_136428.1 coordinate 109,497,733, forward strand.
GAGGTGATCAACACCTTTGTTTTCCGGATGCAATCAATAAAAGCCCTATATAACCCATCTTCCAACTGGATTCATGGTTCATTTCTCAACCCAAGAAGAGATTTGTGTTGTCTGGGGGATCTTCATGATTACTAAACTCCAACTTCTCTAAGAGATCAACACAATTACCATTAGGAAGACTCCAATGGTAATACCAAATCAAATTCGCAACAAAATATTCCAAATGAAGCATAGCCAAATCAAAATCCTAGGCAAAACTGCAGCAGCATCAGCAGTCAAATTAGGAGAAGAATGAGTAAATTCGATAAAAAGAGGGAGGTAGAGTGGTGTTTACGGGGCAATGAGACTTGAGGGTGATCGATTTCAAGGGAATGCGGTCGGTAGGTGAGGGTTAGCAGTGGGTATTTGGGTTTGCTGGCTTGAGGGTTCTGATTGCTGCCATGGTGGCGAGCAAAACAGGGAGGTGGAGAATGGTGGTTTGAAAGTGATGTTGAACAGGGGCTGTGCTACTAGGTGGTTAAATAATTATATTTGATTTTTCTTTTTTTTAAAAGAAATATGATCCAACATCATAAATGGTCCCTGTGGTAGTGAAATGACGAAAATGTCATTCAATTAACGGACAAAACTTAACAGAGTTAGTAATAAGGACCAATCGTCAAAAGTTTTGAAAGCACCGGGACCAGCTATGATCTTTCTAAACCACGGGTACTAAACTTCAGATTTTAGGAAATCACAGGGACCCTTTATGATGTTTTTTCTTATTATTATTATTATTATTATTATTATTATTATTATTTTGTGATTTACCCTTCAAAATCAAATGTTAAAGAGTGCTCGGAGGAAATGTCAAAAGGTAACTGAAAAAGCCGAAAGTTTGCAGGTAAAAGTGCGTTTTAGTTGGAAATATGGAAGCAAATTTGAGATAAAAGAATCCTATGAGTCGCTAAAAAAGAGGCACCGAAAGAATTTAAGAAAAATTGACGTACACACAAGATGTAATATATTTATAATCGATCAGTTATTTTTCAATATATCTATAATATTACTTTATAGTATATTTCAATATTCCGAGAAATAACCGATTAAGAAAGTTCTTTCAGATTGGCTACGGTAACTTGTTATAACAAGTTTATAGATTTTTTTTTTCTCATTTTTTTCTATAATTTTTGATCAAAAATTTTGTTTTTAATTTTCATGAAATTGTTATTAATTTTATTTCTTTTATAAATAGACCAGATTCCATTTACCACTCATTTTTACATATCTTTATACACATTTGTTGCTATGCTTGTTTTTAAGATTTGTTTTATAACTTCAATTATTTTTTTTCTTTTTAAAACATCTCAAATAGATTTATAAAATACATTGATTTTTGTAAAAATAATGGGAACAAACACCACACCACCCATGTGTTATGGGAAGTGGAGGGGGTGAACCGTTAAGGTTAAGGTGAGATATATAACTATAATAGGTTACAACCCGCGGAAACCACGGATAAAAGATTTATAAAATTTTATTAAATTAATAAAATATAAGTTTTGTTTATATTTTTATATTGATTATTTAAAACTCATATATATTTATTTGATTTCCAATATACGTTATGTATGTGAAAACATTAAATATAATTATAATTTTAAAGAATATAATATAAATTTGAATAGAATGTAATAAAACACAATCAATAATAGAAAAACCACAATAGGAACTCATGTCAGCCGGCTAGGTGACAACCCGTAGATACCACGGTTGAAAAACAAAAACACTATTGATAATTTAAAAATGTAATGATTAATTAATGATTTGTAAAAAAAATTATTAATATACAAAGTTAAATATTTTGTCTGTAAGTTTATAATAATTAGGTCAAATTAATATGTAAATTGGTTTGAATGTATTGACGTTCTTTATATGTAGATATTTGATAAGATCATGATTTTTGTACAATACAATACAAAATTGAATAGAGTGAATAAAACAAACAAAATAAATCATAGGTTAAAAAAATATTGTTTATTATTAAAAATATATGTACATTGTTGTTTTGAGCAAATAACATAGATTATATTCCAAATAAATGAATAATTACTTCATTTTGGATTTCAATTTGAAAATGAAAATATTGATTATTTCCGTAAAAATCACAAAAATATCAAGCAAATGGACTCTTTCATTTCAAACTATAATTAACGAACTCCTTTCAAATTTCAATGGTGTTCAGACAATTTATATGCACAAACCTGTATTTTAATCACAATCAAAATTCCAGTATACTTCCATACTTCCATTTTAACTTGTACACCATTTTCTTCCCTTGCATGGCAACTTTCTCTGGATGAATCTACGTAATGAGGTGATTCTAAAAAGTCAATATAAATCACTTTTACAATAATATTAACCTGATGGGAACTATGGACTTATATTTTGGAGAATTCTTTCAATATACAACATCACATATTCTTCTTGTTGACAACCTTGTTTATCCCGTGAAACGGGACTCAATTGCAAATTTATGTCATTTCATTATTATCAATTTCATCATCATTAGTTCATGGATTATTTACTTCTACCCAACCTGTAACTGCTTTATTATTGGTTTCATCATCATTAGTATCTAGTATACGATCAACAATAAAGAAAGAACACCAGAGCAAGACATACCTTACTAAAGAGTACAGTGTGAACCCTTGATGTCAACATCTGATCCTTGTTGAATGAAGAGTCATTTCCATAGGTAGAGGAATTACAGTTCTTGCCATGTAGCTGTCATGAAACATGCAGATAATTAAAAAGATAACAATTGTAATACCTAATTGAGGAAGAGTGTATAAGTATTAAAAAGGAACATGGACCTGCAAGTGTAGAAACATGCTTTGATTTCTTTGGTATCACCCATGCTTGTGTTATTCACCTGTCAAAACTCTAAAACAAAATATAAGAATGAGATTCGAAAATAAACATTAGTTAGCTTGACTCAAAAGTAAAATTGCATCAAATGTCCGATTTGACTTTTAAAGTCTAACTTTTAAGCAAAAAGAACCGATAAAGCAACAAAAAATATATTCTTGTTTCTTTTCCTTGAATTCTCAAAGTTAGTTGCTCTTTGTTGGGGTTTGGTCTTTAGCTGTCTCCTAGACTGTGCTGATGATCAATATTGTCCACAAACTGATTGAATCAATTGCAAATTTTTAGTTTCCAAAATATATATTGATTTTACAAAAATTGGAATTTTTAATTCATTCATAATACATATTTATCATCTACGTGTCAAGAAGGAATAACGAATTCTTGCAAGAATCTGAGTATTTTTTCCTCACGTGTAATAAAACTTACTCTTCCTTTAACCTCCTTCTTTCTCGATAGGAAATATGTGAAGAATATGGAATGAGGGACTAAATAAATTGAAGAATCACCATCTCTTTCTTTCTACAACATTTGCGATTTCATGTAGGTGTGATCAAACAAAGTTATTGTAGAGAACAGAGATATAGGAATCTCCATTTATCTTCATGACTTTTGATTTGTCGTGCTGCCCAAATCCAAATACATAAAAAAAATTGATTCCAACTATAAAAAAATGAAGATACCCAATTGACAATTCACTTGAGAAAACCAACAACAAATTATCGGGAAGAAAAACATGATTTTAGTCGATATTTTGAGATTGAATCAAAAATGAAAAATTAAACATGGGAAATAAAAGGAAAGTGGGTTTCGTTTCTGGTGATTAGGCAGTGGCAAAAGAATTTGTCCTTAAATGGTTGAAGAAGAAGAGGCTGAGATCGTGGGGAGCAGAGAAGCGGCTCCAACTCTAAGAAGTGAATTAGGGTTTATGTATGATGTATGATATCTCTGATTTCCTAAATCATATATGTAAACGAAGGGCAACTTGGTAAAATCACATTGGTCGAAATCTGCAAGGAGAGGAATGACACGTGGATTAAGGTTTCTTTTATTAAGAAGGAAGATATCATATGTTCCATATGATTTTTTCTATGGAAAGTGGATGGGGTTTTCTATGGGAAGTGGATGGGGTGAACCGGTTAAGATGGGGTATATAACTATATATAATACCCTCTATATGATTTTTTGTAAGATCATCTGTTATGTTATATTTCATATCATTTTTTACTAGGAAATGATCATCATATGTGTGCATATACCACACAGTAACGTAGTGATGTTTTGTTTTAGGATAGACCAAATAATTTATAAAATATAAATCAGTGGCAAAATTTTTCAAACGATAAAAAAATATAACTATATATCTATTCTAAACTAAATTGTTTATTTAAGTTGCACATGATATTGTCTTATATCATCAAAATAATCTAAAATGAAGTCTAATCTACATATACAACAATGTATTCTCTTATATTAAATTTCAAATTTTAAATGAGATATGTCATATCACAATTTTAATTCCTTTTTTTATTTAACATAAATATATATTGTACATATCATATATATGTAATGTCAAATTTGTATGGGTATGTCAAAACCTACTCTTGCACCTATATGGTTACGCCCCTGATACCACATTATGTTTTTATTGGTTAATGTTTTTTGAATCCTTCTCTCTTCTGTACCGGCGGTGACATGCGTCGAGCAGTCCACGAGACGTTGTTATAGGGTGGTGTTTTTATGGGCTCTATAGGGTGGTGTTTCTATAACTACAATTACAAGTATAACCTTGAACTAAACATCAAAGGGTGCTTTCCAAAGCCACTGCCGAACTTTGATTCAAATCAAACGTTGGCCCTAAGATAAGTGATCAGCTATTCCTTCATTCTACAAGATATCATATGAACAGAGTTATGGATTAAATGATCAACCTCGTGCTCATTTGTTTGTTTCTCAGTCTCCGATTTTATGATCAAATTCAGACTACAAAATCGAACCATCAATTTAGTCCGGACCAGACGCCTAGTTTTCATAGATCAACTCAAATAACCGAGGGGCCCAAAGATATCGCTTTTCCTATTAAGGAATAAGGAATAAATAAACTTTGACTACATAATTGTAACCTTTACTCATAAAATTGCACATGACGCTAAGTTTTATAACATCAAGTTACTGATGCGTTTACGTAATACCAATGTATAACCGACTTGCAATTTACAACTTATGTATCTCCGTTTGAAGAACAGTAGATGTTATCGTCTTAGAATTACTTGTGATTGAATCCATGAAGTAATCTCTGAGCGTGAGTTTATTCAATACTCAAAATCTCCATTTTCTAAGTACTCATGAATATTGAAAAAATCTGTATGCAATGTCCAATCCCTATGGACAATCTACAAACAATTAATGACAGTCTTAGTTCACAAATTACTTCCAAAAGTATGAACGAATGTGGAATTTTGAAGAATATTTAAATTACTCAGGGAAGTAAACATGCAAAGTGAAATACAATAATAAACTAATTAACTATGGTATCATACCCATTGAATATAAATAAATCCCTACTATCTAATCACCATAACAATTAAGAATTTACCTATTGTATATTGTTTCGAGTAATCAACTAACCACTTGAATTAAATAACATCAGTCATGCCATGTTATAAAGATGCATATTATGCCTCTCGATGGTCCTTCATTTGTGAACATATAGACTGGACATTACTCCAATGATGCTCATTTCATAATTCCAAATTCTTATCATTATCTAAGATGTAGTGGAATTTCGTATTTACATGCATTCACCTTCTGTGATGTCAAGGTTTTAAAGTCATAGAGACCGAACCTTCGATATCACAAAATCTTCTACTGGAACTTGTTACTCGAAACAATTCCATGGTTATGAAGTTTCAAATTCAAGACACGCTCCTTGAACACTTCTCTTGCATTAAAGTTTTCAACTCACATGTAGATTCTACAAACATTTATGTAACATCTTAATTCAGGTAATTTACATATTTAACCCCTGGCATGAAAATTGTTTGCAAAGTCGGTCCCTTTAGCCTTTAATGAAAAGCGTAGGTTTATATGGTATGTTGGGCATACACTTGGTATGTTGGGCGTACGTGGTCAGGGGTCAAACCCTAATTTTTAGGGTTTGGACCCTATTTAAACATCCTTAAATCCCAAGACCCCCTTCATTCATCAGCCTCCATCCCTATTTTCATCCTAAGCAAACCCTAATCCCTTATGTGTGTATTCTTAGCTTGAAAGTGTGCTTTGTGGTGACCTTGAAGGAAGGAGAAGGAGAAGAAACCATCTTAGAAGATTAAAGCACTTTGGATCCAGAAGTATCTTGCCTTCAAGCTTCATTTAAAGGTATAAAGCTCTCAACTTGTTAGTTATTCATTTAGATGTAACACCCATATTCTAGAACAAATTGGTTTAGGGCTTAAAGGGATCAAAGGCTTTGTTTTTAGGTAAAACTAGGTGTCAAGACGTGACCATAGAGAGGTCACGATGTGACAAGAGATTAATTGAGAAAGCTAATTTAGACTGAGCTCACGACGTGAGCAATAGGTGCTCACGACGTGATATAGGCTGCAGCCAAGCCTATGATCTTTTAGGGTTTCCTTCGTATTTAATCCACATAAACTTTATTTTGGGGTTCCTCAACAACCTCCTTCGCCCCTAAGCACATAAAAACCCTAGACCTAGCCCCTCCTTGTGATTCTTGAGCTCTTGGTGGAGTTTTGAAGGATTGAAGAAGAAGAGAACACCATTGGAGCATAGATTCAACTTGAAAGTTCCATTTGCAACCTCTAGCAACATCTTTGGACCATTGTGACTTATCAAGATTCAAGATTTTTTTTCCTTGTTGCTAGATATAAGGTTTTATGCATGTTTATCCCTGACTATAAGAGTTAGAGTGTTGGGACTCCATAAAGTAAGCAACTTTATGGGTCCTTAGAGTCCCTTGGTGATTATATGTAATGGATCTGAAGTTTAGATGATGTTTGAGTTCATACTTGATAATTTTATCCCCTTACGGTGTTAGGAAGCCTTCTGGAAAAGATGGATTGGTGGCTTAATATTAAGAAGTTTATGTACCAAAATTTCATTCATACTGATCTCACGACATGGGGCTTTGCATGTCACATCGTGAGGATCATGAGCCTCCTCTATTTTGTCCCTTAGTGGCTCACGACGTGAGCCATAGTTGGTCATGTCGTGAGGGGTTGTTTGACTGTTGACTTTCGTTGACCGTTGTCCGTTGACTTTTTTACCCCGTTTGACTTTGGGTCAAACTTGGAGGTTTTAGGTTGTTGATTAAGATTCTTCCATGATTTGGTGATAGAGAACTCATGGGAGAAATCAGTGGAGAAGGGACACGTGTTGCAGTGTTATGGGTTATTCGTTTCTGATGAGTTTTCCTAACTGTATTCGTGGGTCGAAGGCACCAAGGCCGGCCTGCTGAATTTTGTATCCTGGTATATAGGATGTTGCTATATTGTAGTAATCTGTTAGATCTCTATCCTAGTATATATAATGTTTCTATGATATAGTGATATGTTAGATATGTATCCTGGTATATAGGATGTTTCTAGGATGTAGTGATCTGTTAGATCTGTATCCTATTATATAGGATGTTGCTATGCGGTAGTGATTTGTAGATCTGTATGACTATATGTACTTGTTGGTTATTGATTATTATGGTATATGTTGATGTGATATGGTCAGTTGGGTTGAGGCGGTCCTGCTTTGTGCTGAAGGCCAGGATACCCAGGGCGGTCCAGATAGACTGAAGGCCTGCGAAGCGGTCCAGTCAGGCCGAAGGCCCAAAGAGCGGTCCGGATAGGATGTAGGCCCGGTGCAGCGGTCCAGTCATGTTGAAGGCTCTAAGAGCATTCTGGATAGTCTGTAGGCCCGATGTGGCAGTCCAGTCAGGTTGAAGGCTCATGTATGCATGTTGTTATTTATGGTATGGTTGTGTGTGATACCTTGGGGGAAATCACTATGCTTTGGCTTACAGTTTCAGGTACTTCAGATGTTCGGGGGAAAGAAAAGGCGTGATCATGCACATCCTTCAGATTTTTTTGTTATTGAACTTTGGGATACCATGACTTATGATTATAACTTTTGGAACAATGTTTTGTAAACAATTATGGTCTTTGGAATGGTTTTGTTGATTGGCAAATGAAAAACTTTTACCCTGATTTTTGGGATGTTTCATTAGATCTTGTTAGAGGTGGAGTTTTGTGCTTATTAGTCCCATAGCCTTGGTCCTTTTGAGTATGAGCTACTCTAGACCAAATAACTTGTCCTTCTGGACGTTTAGGGTGTCTAGAGTGATAAAAATGGAATCTTAATTGTCCTTATCTCTCCATGCATGCTATTTAGTGGTTTAGAATTTGTGTTAAGTTAGGGTTTTGGTATTGGACACTTAATAGCTATGCAAGATCATAAAGTTGGAAACTTTATGATTAGAACGCCATTTGATGACTAGATCTGGGTTTTGGACGAAGTGTGAAAATGAATTAAGCACTTATTAAAAATGAAAGCTGGTAGATGCGTATGACGTACTTGATGGTATGCAGCGCATATGTGGTCAACTCCCCATAATCTGGTCAAATGCATTTTACGTCACGCGTACAAGCTGAGTACGATGGGCGTACTCAGCTAATTTGACTCGGTTGACCCCTTTGACTTTTGACTTTAACCAGAATTCTGACTAAGTTTGACACATGGGTATTTTGAGTTGTGGATTGAGCTTTGGTCACTGGTTATTGTTAAGGTGATCAGTAGAGTTCGTATTCAGAGCAACATATTGTTTAGGTATTTCGTTAGTCTATGAGGTGAGTTTTCCTCACTGTACTTGTGGGTCGAAGGCACTAATGCCAACCCACTAGATTATGTATCCTGGTATATTGGATGATGTTATGCTGGTTATATGCTAGACGAGTAGATTTGTATGATTACCTAAGTTCACCAAGTATGTGTTAGAATGGTAGATCTGTATGATTATATATGTTGTTGGTTATTGATTGTTATTATATATGTCGACATGTTATGGTTTGTTGGGTTGAGGCGGTCCAACTTTGGGCTGAAGGCCAAGACACCTAGGGTAGTCTGGATAAACTGAAGACCCATTGAGGCGGTCCAGTCAGGCCGAAGGCCCGAAAAGCGGTCCAAATAGACTATAGGCCCATTGAGGCGGTCCAGTCATGCTGAAGGATCTGAGAGTGGTCCAGATAGGCTGCAGGCCCTGAGAGGCGGTCCATTCAGGCTGAAGGCTCATGTATGCATGCTATTATCTGTATGGTTATGTGTGTGTGTGTGGTACTTAGGGGAACTCACTAAGCTTTGGCTTATAGTTTCATTTTATTGTTTCAGGTACTTCAGATGATCGAGTGAAGCAAAGGTGTGATCGTGGACATCCTTCTGATTTTATGATATTGGATTTTGGGATACTTCAATTATGATTATTACTTTTGAAACAATGTTTTGTAAACAATTATGGTCTTTGGATTGGTTTTGAAAAATGAAAATTTTACTCTGATATTTGTGTCATAAGTTGGTATTAGAGCCCTGGTTTGAGAGAATTGGATGAACATTTGTGTGAATCCATAATCAAAATAAGGATTTGTAAAACTTTTCAAAAGTAACTAAGGAAGGACGAGATGTGTAAGATCAGCCGGAGCAAGCAAGTTTACCCCAAGTTACCCATACTGTTATTTGTTATTGATGATTATGATAGACTTACATGCCAATGGTAGGCTAGGGATCTTCCGGAATTGCATGATAGAATTGCCTGATGTCTGACACCTGATAGCCTAGGGTGACTTCTTGTATGTTATAAGAAATTGACATTATGTAACTAAGATTCTAGCCTGAGAATATTTAATTTAGCCTTATTTCATGTTCCTTGTTTGGTTGTGGGCTTAGGGTAGAATCAAGTATTCGACTCTCTATGGGATCCAATGTTATGTATGATCAGCATGCACGAGCGGTTATAGGGTTGGTAGAAGTTTCATGAGTGAGTATGTGGGTGTAGTAGGCCAGTTGAGGAAGGATTAGCCACTCTCGAGAGGGTGAGGACAGGATGTATGTGTATCCTAGTTGTGGGTTTGTTTGCGAGCAATTTGTGATGATCCATTGAGACACATACGGGTAGGTGTTGAAGGTAGTATGGGCCCATACTACTGGAAGCATAGGACCCGTACGTGTTGCAAGGAATTCACAAACCCTGAGGGTTAGTCTTGTCATTTTGGTTATAGCAGTATAAATTGTGGCCTTTCTAATGTATGTATTGGTTTATTTTCAGTATGGTGATGACGAGAGGTTTCGGTTCGGGAGCTGGTGTTCAGGATAGGCCAGGATTGACAAATGATGACATTCGCGAGTTGATAGCTACTAAGGTAGCTGTTGTTGTCCCGAGTTCTATTCCGGAGTTGTTTGGGTCTATCAATACTGCTATGATTGAGCTATTTTATGATTGCTATGCTACACTGACCGAGGTTGCTGCTGCTGCTGCAACTACCTCGACTATTGTTGCTGCGGGGGTTCGAGGGTAGAGATCATTCTAGTATCGGGACTTTGACAACACGAAGCCCCAAGAGTTCGATGGGTTCAAGGACCCAATTGTGGCGATAAAATGGTTCTATGATGTGGAGGGTTATTTCTTCACATGTTCTTGCACGGATGACTAGAAGGTCAAGTGTGCCTTGAACCTTCTCCGATTAGGGGCAAAGGATTGGTGGAGATTAGTGACCGGATCGTATACTCCTGAGCAGAGGGTTGCTGTTACTTGGGAGCAGTTCTTAAATATGTTTCATACGAGATATGTTCCCCTGGTGGAGAGGGAGAAATTGGCTAAGGAGTACCTATATCTGAGACAGACGACTGAGACGGTGACAAAGATCACCAATATGTTCACAAAGATGGCTCTCATCTGCCCTGAGTTTGCTGCTTCAGAGCAGGCCCAAATGAGTCGATACTTGAGCATGCTCAAAACAGATATCCGACAGGTCGTGTACACCCAACGTTATGGTACCTTCACCGAGCTTCAGGATGCCGCAAAGAGGCGGGAGATTGAGATGGAGATCCAGACGAGGGAGCAACGGCAGGCTTCCGCTAAGTCACATCCAATAGCCAGTGTTGCAAATATCGGCCTAGGCGGCCGATTAATCAGACGTGGTCAAAATCGGCCTCTCTAATCAGACGTGGTCAAAATCGGTCAAAGCCGGAGATTATTGGAGCTAGGCGGGTCTAGGCGCTCTAATTGGTCAACGCAAGTCAACAAAACTTAAAAACTTTCAGGGGCTAAATTGTCAAAATGTAAAGATTGATGGTAGGGTTTCTTCCGATTACCCCATTCCATCGTATTCAATTTTTTTCTCATATTGAAATTCTCTCTGTCGGACTCAAGGAAGGAACGAACGAGCGCCTCCATGTTCTTCTCCATTCACGGCGTCGTCATCTTCTTCTCCGTTCACGCCGCCGCCATCTTCCTCATTAGAACTTCGTCTGAAGTAGACCGGTATCATCTGAAGTTCTTTGTCTTCTGCTGAAGCTTCTTTGTGAGGCTCCGACACCTTCCGTTCCTCGTCTGGCATCTTCTGTTCATCCTCCGACTTCTCCTTCAGGTTAGTCTCTAGTCTACACTTCTCATTCTTCCACTTGTTGTATGAATTGCAATTTCTAGAAATTATTTGGGGAAGAAAACGGGCTTAAGCATTTTTTACAATCTGTTTAAGCATTTTCTAGAATCTGTTTAAGCATTTTTTTAGAATCTGTTTAAACATTTTCTAGAAATTATTTCAGGTTAGTCTTCGTCTTCTGTTCCTCGTCTACCAGTTTATAGAATATGTTTAAGCATTTTTTTAATCTAATCTGTTTCCAGTTCAAGTTTCCAGCTCTAATTTGTTTAATCTGTTGTGTTATATACCAATTATTAAGTGATATTTCTTGAAATGCTATGGCAGATCCTTGTTGAATCTTTAGGAATGCACAGGAGGTGAACTTTTTTGCATGTCTAGTTTTTATAAATATAAATAACTTTGTAATCTTGATTCATGTTCTTGACTATTTGAGTTATGTATTCATCAGTTATGGCGTTAAAGTAAGGGATTTATCAAAAAGAATCTATGTCTCTGATGAAGATAGAGAGTATGCTTCAGAAAGAATAGAAGAAATACATTCCAAATTGCAGCATGATTTTCCTAGCTTCTTAAAACCAATGCTTATATCCCATGTTTCAGGTGGTTTTGGCTGGTAAGTTCAAAAGAGATTATTATACCCATTATAGCTATATTCATGAGGTCCTATGTTCAATAAAGAATTTTAAGAACATGAAATATGTTTAGGTCTTCAAATTCCCATGTAACATGTTATTATGATTTGTAATTAGGGTCTTCCTGTGATGAAATAATGACACTTGTTGATGAAGATGGTGATGAGTAACCAACAAACTACCTCCCTAGAAAAACAGGACTTAGTGGAGGATGGAAAGCATTTGATAAAGATCATAAACTTGTTGATCATGATTCATTAGTTTTCCAAGTCATAAAGCCCACCGTTTTTAAGGTTATTTAGATTTGATGTATTAAGGATCAAATGGTTTTTTTGTAATAATAGTTTCATGTTATAATGTTATATTTATTAATTTTTTAATAATTTTTTTAATTGATATAAATTTATATTTATTGATGTTATATTTAATGATATATTCTTAGGATTAATATTATATTTATTAAAATTTTAATAATTAATGGTCTCCGATTAATCCCCCAATTAATCTCCGCCTAACTGATTAATCCCTTGACCCCAGTCCACCGCCGAGCGATTTTTGCAACCTTGCCAACAGCGAAGCGGTTTAAGCCCGTTGATTTACGATTAGGAGGCCAAAGGGTCCGCACTTGTGGCAAGCGTGACAAGGTTCATGATGTTGTTTTCCGCTCTTCTTCTGGATGCCATAAATGTGGAAAGGAGGGGCATTATGCGAGGGATTGTCTCCAGTAGGCCCCAGTGTCAAGTATCAGGATTTGTTACCATTGCGAGTAGGTGGGCCATGTAAAGGCCCAGCGTCCATTTCTTACCTCTAGGCCCGTGCAGGAACCCACTACTTCTACCCTTTGGATTACAGATGGATGCCACGGTAGGGCGGAGCCCCCAAAGGATCGGGGTCTTGCTTTTCAGCTCACAGCGGAGGAGGCCAGGGTGGCACCAGACGTTGGTACTGGTATGTTTTCATTTATTATTTTTCTAGTTATTGTATGGTATGATTATGTTTATGATTCTGCTAGGTACCTTCTTAGTGATCTCCAAGCATGCTCTTGTGCTTTTTGACTCGAGTGCGAGTTGGTATTTTTGTCTCAGTCTTTTAGTAGGAGTTTTGAGATGACTCTTGGAGAGTTGGAGCGTTCGTTGCAGGTTTCTATCGCCAAAAAACACGGGGTTTCGGCATCGATTGGCTATCGGGGTTGTGTTATGGAGATTTTCAGGGTGTCTTACCTGATTGATCTGATTCCTATCCCCATTGGGGATGTATGTGTAATAGTAAGGATGGAGTGGTTGAGTAGGTTTGGTGCGGTGATTGATTGCGAGGGTCAGTGGGTGGTAGTTTGAACCCCAAGTGGGGGAGAACTGGTTATTTATGGAGAGGGTACCAGGGTTGGATAAGCCTTTTATTCTGTAGCCAGGGCTCGACAATATCTTTAACATGGGTGTTTCGGTTACCTCGCGTATGTGGTTGACACTCAATTTGGGAAGGAGGTTTTGGTTACGAATGTGCCTGTAGTTAGAGAGTTTGTAGATTTTTTCCTAGAGGAGTTACCCGGTGTGCCTCCTGAGAGGCAGATTGAGTTCAAGATTGATTTGGTACCCTGTGCGACTCCGATTGCTAAGGTGTCATACCAATTGGCACAACCAGAGATGCATGAGTTGTCTTCTTAGCTTCAGGAGCTTTTGGGCAAGCAATTTATTAAATTGAGCATTTCGCCATAGGGAGAACCGATCTTGTTTGTTAAGAAGAAGGACGGGTCACACCGGATGTGCATTGATTACCGGGAGTTGAACAAGTTAATGGTAAAGAACCGTTATCCACTTCCACGGATTGATGACCTCTTAGATCAGTTGCAGGGTGCATCTTGGTTCTCCAAGATTGATTTGAGGTCAGGGTATCATCATATGAGGGTTAGAGAGGAGGGCGTGGAGAAGAGTGCGTTTCAGAATCGTTATGGTCATTACGAGTTTGTGTTGATGCCGTTTGAGCTCACCAATGCGCCTACAACATTTATGGATTTGATGAATCGAGTGTGCAGGCTGATGCTTGATCGATCAGTCATTGTTTTTATTTATGATATCCTGGTTTATTCTGGGAGTTTTGAGGCAGAAACTGTTGTATGCTAAGTTATTGAAGTGTAAGTTTTGGTTACGGAAGGTCCAGTTCTTAGGACACCTCGTTAACTAGAATAGAATTCTGGTCGACCCGACCAAGATTGAGGTCGTGATGCAGTGGGAGGTTTTGAAGTCTCAATCGGAGATTAGGAGTTTTCTGGGTTTAGCCGGGTATTATCATAGATTCATTTAGGATTTATCCAAGGTTGTTGTACCCCTCACTCATCTGAAAAGGAAGGGAGTGGATTTCCGTTGGGGGGCTGAGCAGCATGTTGCATTCGAGACACTGAGGCGTAATTTATGTGAGGCCCTAATGTTGACCATTCCTGAGGGTGTTGAGGATATTGTTGTTTATTATGATGCTTCCATCACTGGTATGGGGGCATTTATTATGCAGCGAGGGAGGGTTAATGCGTATGATTCTAGGTAGCTGAAGCCGCATGAGGTCCGGTATTCGACACATGATTTGGAGTTGGGAGAAGTGGTGTTTGCTCTCAAGATTTGGCGGTATTATCTGTATGGGTTTCGGTGTACCACCTACACGGATCACAAGAGTTTGAGATATCTCATGGATCAGTCGAATATGAACATGAGACATCATAAGTGGATTGACGTGGTCAAGAATTATGCATGACTGTAAGATTCTTTACCACCTGGGGGAAGCGAATGTGGTCGCTAATGCTTTGAGCCACAATTCGTCTAGTTCTTATGTTGGAAGACTATGTATGAGGATTTCGATTGACTCTCCGCTTCTGGATTTGATTAGGGAGGCTCGGGCCAAAGGAGTCAAGGAGGAGAACTGGAAGTAGGAGAGACTCATGGGTGAGATTGACAGGTTTTCTACTGATAGTCTTGGATTGTTGACCCGGAGTAGTCGGGTTTGGGTACCAGATTTCGGTGGGATCAGGTAGACTATGTCGGAGGAGGCATAAAAGTCCAAATTTTCGATACACCCTGGAGCCACCAAGATGTATCAAGATTTGCGACTTAGTTACTGGTGGTCGTGCATGAAGAGGGAGATAGCTTGGTATGTTGAGAAGTTCTTGACCTATCGGACGGTCAAGGCCGAGCACCAGAGGCCGAATGACAAGCTTCATCCTTTGGAGGTTCCTATATGGAAATGGGAGTAGATCACCATGGATTTCATCACCAAGCTACCTCGGATGACTAAGAGATTTGATGCGATTTGGGTGATAGTGGACCGTGTGACCAAGAGTGCCCACTTCTTAGCTATTTGAGAGATTTCCTCGGCTGAGAAATTGGTCGATGTGTATGTGCACGAGATCGTCGCCTGACATGGTGTTCCGGTTTCTATTATATCATATTGGGATTTTCGGTTCACTTTGTGGTTTCGGTAGAGGTTCCCCGAGGAACTAGGTATGAGGTTGCAGTTTAGCACGGCTTATCATCCACATAATGATGGACAGAGTGAGAGGACCATTTAGACGTATGGGGATATGTTGTAAGCCTATGTGATCGATTTTGGTGGGAGTTGGGACTCCTACCTTCCCCTAGCCAAGTTTTCATACAACAACAACTATCACCCCAGTATCGGTGCGCCGCCGTTTGAGGTTGCCTATGGGAGGAAATATCGTACCCCTGTATGTTGGGGAGAAGTCGGTCACAGGTTCATGGGGAAAAATAAGGTGGTTCTTCAGAGGACAGAGCTTATACAGCAGATCAGACAGAGATTGCAGACAACACAGAGTCGACAGAAGAGTTATGCCACCAGGCGTCGATCTGAGTTGGAGTTCCAGGTCGGCGACATGGTTTTACTGAAGGTATCACCCTGGAAGGGTGTAATACGCTTTAGGAAGAGGGGCAAGTTGGGGCCCTAATATATTGGTTCGTTTCGAGTGATTGCTAGGGTAGCTTACCAGCTGGATTTGCCTGAGGAGCTCAGTCAGTTTCACAACACCTTCCATGTTTCTCAGCTTCAGAAGTGTGTGGCTGATGACTCTAAATTTGTTCCTCTGGATGATATTCAAGTTGATGATCGCTGGGATTATGTTGAGAGTCCATTGGCGATTCTGGATAGGAAGATGAAGGCATTTCACAACAAGGAGGTATCATTGGTCAAGGTCCAGTGACAACATCGGAAGGGTTCCAAATGGACTTGGGAACCCGAGGCAGAGATGCGAGAATATTACCCTGAGTTATTTGCGGAAGTGGACTTCGAGGACAAAGTCTGATTCATTTGGTGGAGAATTGTAACATCTTAATTTAGGTAATTTACATCTTTAACCCTGGTATGAAAATTGTTTGCAAAATTGGTCCCTTTTATCCTTTTAATGAAAAGTGTGGGTTTATCTGGTATGCTGGGCTTACGTGGTCAGGGGTCAAACCCTAATTTTTAGAGTTTGGATCATATTTAAACACCCTTAACTCCCAAGACCCCCTTCATTCATCAGCCTCCATCTCCATTTTCATCCTAAGTAAATCCTAATCCCTTGTGGCTGCATTCTTAACTTCAAAGTGTGCTTTGTGGTGACCTTGACGGAAGGAGAAGGAGAAGAAACCATCTTATAAGAGTAAAGCACTTTGGATCTAGAAGTATCTTGCCTTCAAGCTTCATTTGAAGGTATAAAGCTCTGAACATGTTGGTTATTCCTTTAGATCTTGTTAGAGGTGGAGTTTTGTGCTTATTTGCCCCATATCCTTGGTCCTTTTGAGTATGAGCTACTCTAGACCAAATGAGTTGTCCTTCTGGACGTTTTAGGGTGTCTAGAGTGATAAAATGGAATCTTAATTGTCCTTATCCCTCCATGCATGCTATTTAGTGGTTTAGAGTTTGTGTTAAGTTAGAGTTTTGGTATTGGACACTTAATAGCCACACAAGATCATAAAGTTGGAAACTTTATGATTAAGAACATTACTTGAGGACTAGATCTGTGTTTTGGACGAAGTGTCTAAATGGATTAAGCACTTATTAGAAAGGAAAGTTGACAGACGTGTATTCTAGATGTACCTGATGGTACACTGCGCGTACGTGGTGAATTCCCCAAAATCTAGTCAAATGCGTATTACGCCACGCGTACATGCTGAGTACGCTGGGCGTACTCAGCTGTGTTGACTCGGTTGACCCCTTTGACTTTTAACTTTGACTAGGATTTTGACTAAGTTTTACCTAGGGGTATTTTGAGCTGTGGACTGAGTTCCGGTTACTAGTTATTGTTAAGGTGATCGGTAGAGTTCGTATTCAGAGCAGCGTGTTGTTCAACTATTTCGTTAGTATATGAGGTGAGTTTTCCTCACTGTAATTATGGGTCGAAGGCACTAATGCCGACCCACTGGATTATGTATCCTGGTATATTGGATGATGTTATGCTGGTTATATCCTAGACTGGTAGATCTGTATGATTACCTGAGTTCACCGAGTATGTGTTAGACTGGTAGATCTATATGATTATCTGTGTTGCTGGTTACTAATTGTTATTATATATCTCGACATGTTATGGTTTGTTGGGTTGAGGCGGTCCAACTTTGTGATGAAGGCCAAGACACCCGAGGCGGTCCGGATAAACGGAAGGCCTAATGAGGCGGTCCAGTCGGTCCGAAGGGCCGGAGATCGGTCCAGATAGACTATAGGCCCAGTGAGGCGGTCTAGTCATACCGAAGGCGCTAGGAGCGGTCCAGATAGGCTGCATGCCCTGAGAGGCGGTCCAGTCAGGCTGAAGGCTCATGTATGCATGTTGTTATCTGTATGGTTATGTGTGTGTGGTACTTAGGGGAACCCACTAAGATTTTGCTTACAATTTCACTTTATTGTTTCAGGCACTTTAGATGATCGGGGGAAAGCAAAGGCGTGATCGTGCACATCCTTCTGGTTTTATGATATACAATTTTGGGATACTTTGATTATGCTTATTAATTTTGAAACAATGTTTTGTAAACAATTATGGTCTTTGGATTGGTTCTGAAAAATGAAAAATTTACTCCAATTTTTGGGATGTTACAATCTCCAATTATGGAAACATTTCCATATTCCCAAATGACCATCAATTATAACCAAGAATTATTTCAATCCATAATGTGTCAGTATACTCCTTCCCAAATAATATCACACTTCTAATTGTCCACAAGCAACCAGTCTTCGGTAAAACCATAGAATGTTCTTGACAGTTACTTAACAACTTTAATCACACAAAATTCTAACCCTTTTCTCACAATGTTCAAGGCATTTGAAAAAAATTAGAATAAGTAAATATTATAACATATGTGATCAATCCTATATCCAAGGCATATGGGGTTCGACTCATTATGTCCTACATAAGGATTTTATATTTGTTTAAATCCTTGCTATAATATTTCTATATATATATATATATATATATATATATATATATATATATATATATATATATATATATATATATATATATATATATATATATATATATATATATATCGAATCTTCTATTTTGAAACATTTCAACATGATATTTGTAACATCCTGTTGCAGATCGTTTGTGATTTAAGGCTCGTGGGCCGTAACCCAGGCATGAGAAGGTTTTGAGGATTTGAAGGAGAAAGGTTTAGGCCCTTTTTGGATATGGATAAGGTAGGTTGTGTGATAAAAGGGTTCGATCTGTGCTTTAGAGTCCAAGAGTATCGATAAAGGCGTTGGCTCGGTCTTTTATGAATTTTGGATTTTATTCGTGGAGATTTAAGGCCGTGATGTGTTGCTAGAAGCGTAGGGATTCTCGCCACCTTTCTGTGGATATAAGGTTCGTTGGAAACGAACTTATAACGAAGAAGTTATGATAGTTTAGAGTTTTGGCAAGTTTCACTACTAGAAAAACAGCCTTTTACGACGCGCAATCAATGACACGCGCTGATAGAGGACACACATTTGTGCGTGCCCTAAAAATTGATGTCAGTTTTCCAAAATATGAAGCATAGAGGACACACATTTATGTGTGCCCTAAAATTAGTGTCCAACAAAAAATTAAAAACACGGAGGGCACCTACTATAAAAAAGTACGTCGTGTAGAACTGTCGTTTTATAATAATTTTTCATCAACGCGCGTTCTTTAATTTTTTCATTTCCAAGGGGGGAATCAAATACCAAAAACTTGAAAACCCCGTCTGATACTCTCCTCCTTCTTCTTCGTATGTTGTGAAATCCTCTTCGATCAAAAGAAACCCTAAAAGCATTGTGTGGGTTCCTGATATTCGATTTTTAGTTGTGAAGTTCCTGAAATCATATTTTTGACTTCGATATGCGATTTTTTTGAATTGATATTTGGTGTGTAGAAGATCGATATTTTCAATGTGGCGAGTGAATCAGGAGCGAGAGGTCCTCGCTGTTAATGGCTGGTTTCCAACTGCAAATGACTTGGCAAACGAGTTTGTTGTTGAAGAAACGAAAGAACGATCCTCCATTAGGGTTCAAGAATCTCGGTAATACCTGCTACCTCAACGCCGTTCTCCAGTGCTTAACCTATACTCCTCCCCTCGCCAATTTCTGTCTCCGAATTCAACACTCCGAAAACTGTATGTGCTCTTCTTCTACTTACTCACATACGCACACACGCACGTTAGCGTATCTAAATTTTCATGAATTTTAACCTAATTTTTCATTGCGTTCGGTAAATTGTTCCACTTCGTTAACATAAATTTCCCTAATTCGATAGGCAAGTTCCTGGCGCATCAGGACAAGAAGAGTGATTGTCCGTTTTGTCTACTGGAGAAGAGAATTGTTCGATCTCTTAGCATCGACTCAACCCTAGATACACCTGGTAAGATCATTGGTGGATTGAAAGTCTTTGCTGAGCATTTTCGTTTAGGGAGGCAAGAGGATGCAAATGAATTCCTTCGGTACGTCATTGATGCTTGTCATACCACATGTCTTCGTTTGAAGAAGTTGCAGCAGCAAAGACGGAAGTATGTCAGCAATGGAGGAGGTGATGGCTTTAATGGCAGCACAGTAGTTAAGGAGATTTTTGGAGGAGCTTTGCAGAGCCAGGTCAAGTGTCTTGCATGTGGAAATGAGTCCAATAAGGTTGATGAGATAATATATATTAGTGTTGATGTCTTGAATAGTAGCTCTCTCAAGGAAGCTTTTCAGAAGTTTTTTCAACCAGAGATTCTGGATGGAAATAACAAATACAAGTGTGATAAGTAAGCATACCAGTTTTTGCTTTTGTTGTTTGGTCATCTTCATTAATATAGATGGTCTGAGATAAGAACTTGTGCTTTTGTAGCTGTAAAAAGTTGGTAGCAGCAAGAAAACAGATGTCTATTGTGCAAGCACCTAACATTCTTGTTATTCAACTCTAGGTATGATCAATGGCCATTGTTTTATAAAGTTTTCTTTTAGTATCAAGAAGGTGGTGGATAATTAAGTTGTTCTTTTGGTTGGATAGAGGCTTGAGGGAATATTTGATGGGAATATAGACAAATCAATTGCTTTTGAGGAAGTATTAGTTCTTTCAAGCTTCATGTGCAAAACAAGCCAGGTATGTAGTGCTACTTTACTCTTATTCTTAAGTTTGTTGTATTGGGTTGCCTTGACTTGAAAAAATGTCTTTTCTGTCAGAATAAATTTATTTATTACTCCAAAGCACACCCTAAATAGACATAAAACCAAAACAAAAAGTAGACATAGAATTTGATAAGGGTGCATTACATGAAATGGCTGTTTATATTTCAAAAGCTTTACCTGTGGGACATTTTCAAAAGATTGCATCTGTGGCAACAAACATACAAATGAGTAAGGTTTTTTTTAACATTTTATTTAGTATTTACATAACATAACAAGGGTAAAATGTCATATGGCTTATTCTCTGATATTATCATGTTGCTGCTACACCTAATGCATAAGGAGAAAGCCGAGGAAGACTCTGAATATCACTGTATGCATTAAAAAAATTATATATTTTAATTAATTTGGAAGTTAATTGTTATGATTGATAGGGTGGGTGGTGTGATGAATTTCTATCGTGTATGACGACTTTACCATATTCCTATCCTTTTACTACATTAACCTTCAATTCTTTTACATGATTATTTATTTAGTTCAAGAATCAAATTGTTAGTTAAGAATGTTGAATTAGATTATGCTTCATTGAATTTTAATGTCATCTTTTCAGGTTCCAGCTACAAGTAACAAAGGAGCTGGACCTTCTATGTTAGAAGGGCGAAGTGGCTATGGTTCAACCATGCAATACTCACCAAAATTCACATCTGGGGACTACCCTGCAACTACCCAAAAGTATGGCCAGAAAGGGGAAAAGATGCTAACTGATTATCCATCAGGGAGAGAGATAGATTCCCATATGCTGAAAGAGCAAGTGCATATTTTGGGAGAGATTTGCAAAATGAGTCATCTGTTTGGTTTGCTGACTCCATTGCTTTTGGTTATCAACATCAGGTTTTGGGTGCATAAATTTAATCTTTTTACATCAAATCTCTCCAATCAGTTTTGCTGATGTGTAACATTTGTCTACATCCTGACATTTATGATCATTTATATGTAGCATCAGCACTATGCCAAGAACTGCTCCATGCCCAGTCATAAAGGTCTACACTCATGCTTTTCTGTTCCTCAATAAAAAACTGAAAATAGAACTACTGGTAGTTGTGATTCCTATCATTAAATGATGGGTTTTGAGCATTTTAACACTCCTATGGTGTACATGCAACCCTAGAAACCTTGTATCTATGTTTTCTCTATTATACATGCAAACTTTGATTTTTCCAAGGTTTCATCCTAACTAGCATATTATGGGGTATATGTAATATAAAAAAAAACTAGTAGAATGACATACCTTTCCTGTAGCTTGGATTCCTTAAGACCTTGTGAGCCTAGCACCCCAAATGTGATGCCTCAAATGTTTCACACAACACCACAATTCTTGGAATAACTTGAGAGAAGAACACTTGTGCACAAAAATCGGCTAGCCCTCACTCTTATGTCTTAGTCCGATTTTGCTTGCCATGGGGCTCTTTATATAGTGTGCCACATGTAGGGTTACACCATGTAAACCCTAATGTGCATGAATTTTCATTTCCTCCATGATCCATGGGTTTTAACCTCCATGGAGCATCCATGGAGAACCCTATGGGTTTTAGCCCAATCCAGTGAATCATGGATCATAAGCCCACTATATAAGAATGGATGATTTACCAAATCAATCCTCATATATTTAATTAGTCTCTTTTGATCACAAAATTAATTCCAAATTAATTCTTGATCAATACTAATTAAATAATATGATTTCATATTAACATATTAGAGCTTATAATATATTAACAAATCATAAGTGTCCTTTTTCTCATTTGTCTATCCAATTGTTATGATGCCATGCAACCCAAATGGACCATGCTAAATTGGGTCAAGTACATACCAAATATAGTTATGGGCTTAGACATCTAGTCCAACATAAAGTTCTATTCACATGGTTTCTTTTTTATTGTTTTTATTTTCAGGTTATAGATGCTTGTGCTAAATGAAACTTGGGTCATTTTATAAATCACAACTTTCAACCAAATTGTCACCCTGAAAAGGTTAGTTTACTTGAATTCAGTTTATTTGAATATTAAATCATAAATTTACATTCTCACTGGAAAATATATGTTTGAATGTTGTTTAATTTGTCAACTTACTACTTAATTTGTGTTTTATCTGACCAATGGATGGTTAATGCCTTAATGGGGAAGTCTGCATTGGACTCTTTGCAATAAGATATATTAAGAAGGTATGCACATCTTTTGCTGTATATTATTTGTTGTAATACACATATAAATGTAACTACCATGCTATATCTTGCAAGTAATGTCTACTGTATTCACATGTCATGGTATATTATATTCTTAAATTAAATTGTGATGATAACATAGTTCCTATTGGGTCAACAGAAAGACAAGTTTCGTTTGAAAGATGTTCATCAGAAAGTAAAATAGAATAACATATGGATGTTTACTTTAATAAAGTGAATGATGTAATTTTAAATCCATAATCGCGACCAAGCTCGAGTTGTGGTCGTCGATCGATTTCAGGTGATGTACTTCAAATACTTTTCCTACATATGGACCCAATATTATCCCTCCCCAGACTTAAAATGCTTTTAGTTAAGTTTCTAATTATCTACACATTATTTCTTTTTTCTTTTTCATTTCTATTTTGCTTAACATATGGATACTTTGTGCTACTTGGCCCTTTCTTTAGGAAACCATTAGTCTATTATTTCAATCGGGCATCTTATCACAAAATTGAACTGAAACATTGGACTGTTTAGTTATAATTATGAAGTTTGTTTTGATTTCACATATACATCCAAAAGTTGCAGAGATCACATAACATATACATAAACTTTTTGTGATTTCCTCATAAGTCATAACTATATGGTGTTTAAATAAGCTGTTTGGCTTTATCTTTTTAGATCATATCTCCATCACATGAATCTTTCTTGTGATCACTTGATGCATCATTTGCAGGTGGAGAAAATACCACTTACTTTCCAATCTGAAGAACACTACTTTCGTTCTTTTGTGTATCCTTTTCTTGAGGAAACACGTAAAGAACTGGATTCCAGTATGAAGATGATGTACAAAGCTACATTTTCTAAAATTTATTCTTTTAAGAAGGCCAAAGGAAAAGAGAAAACGATGTATGATGTTACTTTTGGTAATTGGAGAAACACTGAACGCTGAAAAGAGCCTTATCAGACTTTACCTGGTCATCTGCTTATTTTAACAAATGGGGAAGCCGGATCTGGTTCTGATTTACAAAGTTTGGGTAGTACATGTGAACCTTGGATTTAACAAATGGAGAACCCTTGATTCTTGGCAAATGGTATTTTACTACATGTGTATTAAATTTTAATATTTTATGACATTGACTGATGATGCTTGAAGCCTTTCTGAATACTAATGTGTTGATGATGAAAACATGTATCATGTGGAAACAGAAGCGTAACAATAAGAAATAGAAACAAGAAGGTGTTCCTTAATAGCAATGTAGTATTAGGTTATATAGTTAGGGAAAACCTCTTAATAACAATGTACAATCAGATCCCCTTAATACCAATGTATTACAATTTTTTGAAATGATGTTATTGGATGAAATTGATTGTTTTGGTATATATTTGTTTCCATATTTTTGTATTATGCGTAAATGAGTATCATAAAGATGCGTCGTAAATGTATATCGTAAATGGTTGTTGAAGTTTATGACACGCAAATGCGTGTCATCTTCCTTTATGACAGGGGCTTCCTTGATACGCATTGCGTGTCATAAACAAGCGCGTCGTAAGGTTACGACATGCAAATGCATGTCATCATTTTTTATGACATGGCCTTCCTTGATACACATTGCGGGTCGTAGATGCGTGTCATAAATGCGCGTCGTAAATAGACGACGCACAAAAGCGTGTCGTCTCTCGTTATGACAGGGCCTTCCTTGACACACATTTGCGCGTCGTCTGAGCGTTTTACGATGCACATTGCACGTCGTAAAAGGCTGTTTTTCTAGTAGTGTTTAGTCCTTACTGAGAAATGGGTGGAAATTGGGTACGCGAGGCGTACACTTATGTACACGCAACGTACTCATGCGCATTTCATGATCGCGGAGGCCACCTAGTACACTGAGCATACCAGAGGGTGCGCTGGGCGTTCTAGGTCCATAAAGAAACCCTAATATTTTGAGGTGACCCTATTTAAGGAACATGATGGCCTGATTTTCAACCACCATTTCCAGTCTCCAAGCCCTCTCAAACCCTAATTTCGTTTCCCCTAGATTGCGTGAGTATGGAGGCTCATTTGAATGTTCTTGGTGTAGCTCTTGGTGAAGAAGGAGCCTTGAAAGAGGATATCTTGTGCTTCTAGCTTTTGGATCTGAGTTCTACGCTTGTTGGTGCATCTTCCGAAGGTATCAAGTTCGAAACTTTCTCATTGTTGTGATAGTTTTGGTTTTGGGTCCATTTTTAGGGTTTTATGTCCCAAGATTGGAGCTTTGTGAGTTTGGTGAACTCCAGAGTAAATCTCCTGTCCTTTTAAGTGTATTGGGTTGCCTTGATTCATAAAAAATGAGAACTATGTTGTCTAGACCTCTTCATGCATGTGTTAGGATGATTTAAGAGAGTCTTAATGGTTATTTTTTGAAGTTGGATCCGATTAAGACATGAAAACTGATAAAGTCGCCAACTTTATCAGTTAGGAGCTTGTAATGAAGCTTCCCTAATGATTGGATGCTTTGGGCTGAAGTGGTTAAGTCGAAAATAGAGTTTTTGGACCTGAGTCGTGAGCCCCACGTAAGTCCCAGTACGCCCCGCGTACTGGTCTAGTTTCCCCGATCAGGAGTCGAGTGTACGCTGAGCGTACCTGGGGAGGTATGCCCCACGTAGTCTCGTTGTGGGCTTGTTGCGTTTTGGGCTTCGTATCCTTGAGCCGTTTTGTTTGTACTTTATGTTTGGGCCCTCTGGGCTGTGTGAGATTATTGTTGGGCTAAGAGAAGCCTTGGGCTTAGGATAAGGCCCATATTGGGGTTGGGCCCAATTTGGAAAATGGGCCATTAGTAGGCCTTTTGTGGATCTCTTGGTTGGGCCTTGGTGGTCCCATTGGGTTTGGGTCATTGTGAGCCTGTTTGGGTGGGGCGTTCTTTGGGGCGCAGTGTTGGGGTGTAGCCTTGCGTAGTTTTTGATTATGTTGTTGGGTTGTTTTGGCCAGTTCAGGAGCCAGTGCGCAGCAGCAGTGTAGGATTTCTTGTGTAGCAGTTGAGGTGAGTCTTCTCACTATAATTACCTGTGTGGTAATGCATGCGTGACCGGAGGGTCTTATTTGTGTTATTGACCGGAGGGTCTTATGTATGTTGTTGACCGGAGGATCTTTTTTACATTATTGACCGGAGGGTCTTATTTGTTTTACTGACCGGAGGGTCTTATCTGCTTTATTTGTTATTATGCATTCTGTCTTTGTGACTTATGCTGTTATATTATTCTATATATATGTTGAGCTATGACTGGAGGGTCTATATCGAGACGTGGGGCCGAAGGGTCTTCACTGAGACACTTGACCAGAGGGTCCTTATCGAGATATTGCCATAAGAGGCTTACTATTTGTGTATGTGGTATTTTGGGGAACTCAGTAAGCTTCATGCTTACAGTGTTGATTTAAATGTGTTTCAGGTACTTCTGTATATTCCGGGGAGGCGAAGGCATGATTGTACACATACGCCGACTCATGAAGATTTGTGGATTTTGGGATACTCTGATATTGTTTTGAAATTGACTTATAACTTCTGTGATAATTTGGGATTATGAGTATTGTTTGGTGAATTAAAATGAAAATTTGTCTCGAAATTTGAGGTGTTACAAGTTGGTATCAGAGCCTTGGTGTGAGGGATCCGAGCACACCCTCGGGTATGTCTGGACTCAAACTGAGGAGTTGATAAATTTTTCAAAGGAAATGTTTTTTCATCACACGATTTTCCAAGGAAGTTAAAGAGATTTAAAAGCAGATCCGAAGCGATGTGTAAAATCAGCCAGAGCCCGAGCGGTGATTTTCCAAAATACCCTTACTTGATTATGTGTTGTGATGAGTTGTTATTATGAGTTAATAGAATTGCATGCTAGTGTGCATGCTTAGGAGAGATGCCTTTATGCATGTTATGTGAGTTACTAGTGTTGCATGCTTATGATTAGAGATCTCCAGGAGGTGAGAAGTAGGATTGACTGAATTCGATGATACCTTTTGTGTCGTGGAGAGAGAAATTGGGGTTGTATGCTAGAGTTGTTTGATGTGCTGGTGGAGGTTGCTTGATGCCTGAATGATGCTTTCTTTGTGCCTTAGAGACTTCCATTAACACCGATTAACTATTAACCGAATACTTTGGGTTACATGTTTCATGGAGTAGATAATTTTAGAAGGCTAGATTTAACTCTATTGCGCGGCTATTGGGTGAGTCTACTCGTTGTAGGGCGGGATCTTGCAGTCAAAGAATTATCTAGTGCATGTAGCATGTAATTGTATTCGGGGAGTAGTTAGAAGGTATTAATCAGGGTTCCTTTCGCAGCTTATGGCGGAGAGAGGAGTGAAGGGAATCCTAGGAGAGCCTATGGAGTATTTTCAGTCCGATGAGTGCGCTGTTTAGCGGTGAGTATTCGCTGGAAAGCGAGCATGTGGAATGAGATTGGCCGATAGGGGAAGTTGAGCAGCTACCTAGAAAATCTGGAACGATCCTTGAGGAAAGTATGGATAGACGTGGAAGGTAGTATTGCGCCCGTACTACTAAAAGCAGAGGATCCATACTCAAAATGTGTAACATCCTGATTCCGGGGTATAACATTTCTATTGTAATAATGAGTTTCATGGGCGACTCGACGAGTTAATGCCTCAACTCGTCGAGTAGAGTCGCGTTGGGTGACGAGGATTAATGAGCTGACTCGATGAGTCTATGTTTCGACTCGCCGAGTCAGCGCTGGTGAAGGAAACCTTAAACTTTCGGGCATGTGACCTATTTAAAGGCACTTATAGCCTCATTTGCGACTCATCTTCTGATCAACTCTCCTGTGTGAAACCCTAGGCGGCCGTGGAAGCTAAGAGAGAGTCCTTGAGCTTATATCAATTGTTTTGATGGACCTTTTTGGAAGAAGAGGAGTGAGCTTCAAGCAAGGAGTGGGATGAGGCTGTGGGATCTAGCATTTCTTCTCAAAGAGCTTCTCTGGAAGGTAAAAAGCACACACCTTTCTCATCTATTTAGTTGGATCTCATATCTATGAAAATTTAGGGCTTTTGTCATTTTGGTTGGGTTTTTGAGTAGCATGTGTTATCCAGAAGTCTAGACCTCAGATATGGACCTTGTGAGGTCCTTAGAGTTTAGATGTCCCATCTTTATTCATCCATATGAAGGTTTTTGGGCTTAATAATTCATGAAAGGCATGTATTAGAATTTTGGAGCAATAACCTCATGTATGAACGTAAAGATCGAAGCTTTACGTGATTATTGAGCCTTGAGATGATAGATCTAGTGTTTGGAGTGATAGATCTAATTGAAATCGTCTGAATGAACATTTGGTCTGAATGAACTCGCCAAGTCAATGAGCCGACTCGACGAGTTGGTTAGGGTTTGTCCCGAAGAGCTGAATCATGCGATAGCTCGACGAGTTAGGGGTCAACTAGATGAGCTGAGCTGGACTTTCTCGAGACTTCTGAGGAAATAAGTGGACTCGACGAGTCACAAGGGTGCACTCGGCGAGTCTGGTCAAAATTGGACCGTTGACTGGAGTTGACTTCAGTTGACCTTAGGGTTTGGTCAAACTGATTAAGAAGGGTCAAGGAGGGGGTAGAATGGTCTTCTACCCATTCTCTAGAGATGAGGATGTAAAGAGAGTATTGATTAGAATTATTATCATTGTGCTAGGTGGAGGCTAGATCGAGGATATCGAGCACGAGAGTTTACTAGGCATCTTACGAGGTGAGTCTTCTCACTATACATTACCTAGAGTGGTATTTATGTGCAGAACGGAGGGTCTTATGTATTATGTGTTTACTTGAGATTATGTGCTTTGTGATTTAGGTATGCTATGTGATATTTAGACCGGACCGGAGGGTCCAACGACTTACGAGGCCAGAGGGTCCTCAAGCAGACCGGACCGGAGGGTCCAACGATTTAGACCGGACCAGAGGGTCCAACGAGCTAGACCGGACCGGAGGGTCCAACGAGCTACGGGACTGGAGGGTCCCGCTGAGACACATTGACCAGAGGGTCTTACCGAGTTATAGCCTCGAGTGGCTTATGTGTTGTATGTGGTATTTTTGGGAACTCACTAAGCATTTATGCTTACCGTGTTATGTGATATGTGTTTCAGGTACTACTGTGGATCGCGGGAAGGCGCCGGCATGATTTGTACACACTGGCAGAGGATTATGTTTTTGAGATTCTGGGATATGTTTTATTGTGATGACATTTGATACACATGAGATTTTGAGAATATTATATGAGTTTTATTGTGTTTGGAAAATGAAAAATTGTTTTAAAATTTATGTCGTTACAAGTTGGTATCAAAGCCTTGGTTTGAGGAATTCGGATGCACCTTCGGGTAAATCTGGACTTAAACTGAGGATTTGAGAAAAAATTTCATAGAAATGATTTTTCTAAAGCGAGAAAGAGTTTCTAAGAGAAAACGAGGAAGAGCGGTGTGTACAATCAGCCAGAGCCCGAACGGTGATTTCCCAAAATACCCTTACTTTTGTATTATGAGATATTTATGAGATATGTTATGAGATATTATGCATGCTATAGGCATGCTAGGTATTTCATATTTTAGGACTAGAGAGGCCTGGTTTGTGATGCCTTAGCGTAGGAGTTGCTCCTATCTGTGATGTGCTTCCGAGTATGTGTTGAGTAAGAGTATCCAGCAGGAATCCTTTTAGAGAAGGATTTGAGTAGATGAGTAATCTAGGAGAGATACCTAGATGAGCATTTGTGGAGCCTACTGAGAGAGTAGTTAGATACCCGCGAGGGGTAGAGTTGCTGAGTTCGGTGATATCTTTTGAGTATGAGTAGAGCAATTGGAGTTATCACCTAGAGTGGGTTTTACGTGTTGATCCGATGCCTGAATGCTGCTTGATTCATGTTTTGTGGAACTTTCAATGATGGGAGTCAACTACGAAGTGAATATGATGATATTCAGGAGGTAGATGGATGACATCATTAGGAGTTCTTCAGCAGCTGATGGCGGAGAAGTGTGAGGACCTAGGAAGAGCCTAGGAAGTGACATTAGTCAGATGAGTACGCTGACAGAGTAGAGCATTTTGCTGGGAAGTGAGCACGCATGACGGGATTAGTGATTGAGAAGTTGAGCAGCTACTTAGGGACTCTGGGATGGTCCGTGTAGAGAGTATGGGTAGAAGTGGCAGGTAGTATAGGCCCGTACTACTGAAAGCAGAGGACCCATACTCGATGCATGGAGTATTCCGGAGGATCTAAGTAGTAGATCGAGAGGTGATGTCATGGTTCGAGTACCATGATTTGAGGCAGATTGAGAAGAGAGAACATGGTTCGAGTACCATGATTTGTAGCAGATTAAGAGGAGATAACATGGTTTGGGTACCATGATTCATAGCAGATCGAGAGGTGGTCACATGGTTTGAGTACCATGACACGTGGCGTTTAGTGCTTCTGGTTTTACCGGTTATTCCGTGGTGATTGTCAAGACTGAGACCAGATGTGAAAGAGTATGGGGCCAGAGGGCCATGATGAACGAGTTTTAGTGGAGCATCCCTTGGGAGGGAAATAGAGTTAGCTCCGAGGTATTGTTGGTGAGATGCCAGTTGGATTCGCAAGACTCAGGGATGAGTAAGGATGGTGCGTTATGGGAGGATACGGTCTGGGCTGAGCGACCGGCCGATAGTGGAGATGTCACTTTCTGTGACCTGAGTGGTGCTACTTCAGTTTTCTACGGGAAGCAGGAGAGATACTGAGTTTTTGGTTCAGAGTTGAAGGTAAACCCTATGGGGTAGCAAGCATGGTGACCTTTTCACTAGAATGTTTGGGCAGTATGTTGGCTGCGAGGTATTCTTATACCAGGAAAGAGTCATTAGTGGGACTAAGACGGATGAGAACAAAGAGGTGCCTTGTTGGGGAAAAGGTGTTGTTATTACTAGTTTCCGGTGGTTAAAAAGGAGTATATCGGGGGAGTGGCCCTCGTGGTCTACATTGTGTATCAACAGTGAGAATGAGGTCTGTGCTTTTATGATTACTCTCGATTTGGGAGGCGGGTCGAGGAGATAGAGTTGAAGTGCGCGGTAGGGCACTATTTCCGGATTAGAGACATATTGGATTCGGAACAGTGGGGTTTCTGGCGGTGTGTCAGTCTGAGCCTTCAAGGTGACTAGATGCAGTCATGTGGGGAGGATTCCACGAT
This sequence comes from Lactuca virosa, assembly GCF_052849685.1. Lineage (NCBI taxonomy): Eukaryota > Viridiplantae > Streptophyta > Magnoliopsida > Asterales > Asteraceae > Lactuca > Lactuca virosa. Next base: position 109,528,905 of record NC_136428.1, read on the forward strand.
TTTGTCAGGGACGGAAATTTGAGAGTGTTTGGTTTCCTTTGGGAAGGCCCTGGGATGATTGTGTAATACTTTTAAGAGTCAAGTGTGTCATGACTGGTGAGATAATCTTCTGAGTAGGTTGTGGATGTGCCAATTGGTGATTATTCGAACCCGGAGTGGGGGAGAACTGGTTTTCCAGTTCGGGGACCAGTGATCCATTCATGTGCAGTCAGAGAAATGGTTATGGGAATTTGCGGTATGAACGCATGACCCCAAGGAGGAGGCGAGGTTCCAGATGGGAAGATGTATGAGTTTGTGTTTAAGAAAAGATGAGTGGATCCACGAAAGGTGGCCGTGGATTGGAAAATTCATTGTGGCCTGTGATTTTCAGGGTTAACATATGTCGAGTTCGAGTGCGACCGGGTCGCTGGATTGCGGATGCAATAGCTGAGATTTGCAAGTGAGGGTATAGATTGTAATCTATACCCCTGGAAGGGCAGCAGTTGATTCGTCAACCAATTTCAGGGTCGATATGAGTAGTTCCGTAAGGGTAGTGACCAGTAGAGGGGGAATTTCGGGTTTTCGACAACATGTTATGGGCCATTGACGATGCCTCGGTATTTCAAATTGGGAGATGGAATACTCTGAGGTTACAAGTGGTGCGAGAGGAAGATCGGGTGAGAGATTCTGAAAGAGCAATGCAGTATCCAAGCATGGTGTCGTGAGTATGAGATCAGTGGATTGGGCAAAACATCGTGAGATTCTGTGTTGGTATACCGAGGTATCTGGGTATGATGTCCTTATTTCTAGATTATTCTAAGTTCTGAGTTGAGAGCTGGCAAGTGGTGTAGCAAGTATCTATGGTTCCAGTGGGAGCACTTCGAGTAATTGATGTCAAACGAAATTAATTAAGAATGAGGATTGCAGTGAGAGAAGGAGTTTGTCATGAACGGTTGCCGTCAGGAGTAATGACGCTTATTTTTGTATGGGTATGTATGCATCTATCTATGTGGGCCGTGGAACGTGGGTTAATGGATGCGGTGTGTGGCGTTGACTTGAGGATGAGACCGTGAGTGGTAAGAGAAGGTGCTGTAAGGCTGCAGGGAGCTGCAGCATGCATGAGTTAGCAAAAGGTTGTTGTGATGCTGCGAGGAGCCGTAGTACTCACTAGTTAGTGAAAGGTTGTTGTGATGCTGCGGGGAGCCGTAGTACTCACTAGTTAGTGAAAGGTTGTTGTGATGCTGCGGGGAGCCGTAGTATTCACCAGTCAGCGAGAGGTTGTTGTGATGTTGCGGGGAGTCGTAGTATTCACCAGTCAGCGAGAGGTTGTTGTGATGCTGTGGGGAACCGTAGTATTCACCAGTCAGCAAAAGGTTGTTGTGATGATGCGGGGAGCCGTAGTATTCACCAGTCAGCGAGAGGTTGTTGTGATGCTACGGTGAGCCGTAGTATTCACCAGTCAGCGAGAGGTTGTTGTGATGCTACGGGGAGCCGTAGTATTCACCAGTCAGCGAGAGGTTGTTGTGATGCTGCGGGGAGCCGTAGTACTCACTAGTTAGTGAAAGGTTGTTGTGATGCTGCGGGGAGCCGTAGTATTCACCAGTCAGCGAGAGGTTGTTGTGATGCTACGGGGGTCCGTAGTACTCACCAATCAGCGAGGGGTTGTTGTGATGCTGCGGGGAGCGGTAGTACTCACTAGTTAGTGAAAGGTTGTTGTGATGCTGTGGGGAGCCGTAGTACTCACTAGTCAGCGAGAGGGTGTTGTGATGAGTACTCTCTGGCCAGAGCAAGACGCAGAAGAGTTTTAGGCTTGGGTAGCCCTAATATTTGGGTTCTTGAGAGCTTGGTGGTCGAACCAGGGGCAAAACTGGGGTCTCCATATTTGTCGGGTATCGTTATACTCTGAATCGAGTGGTGGCTGTCACAACCTAAGGGAATTGGAGAAGTGGTATACGTGCGGGTTGCGGGTCATGAGTCATGAGTTGAGTGCTTCATTGGGTCGAGCGGTTCAAACTCTGGGTCAGACCAAACTCTCAAGTTTGAGTTTGGTTCTGGTGGTGCGTTGGGTAGGCGAAATGAGATTCTGGATTCTGAGATGGGTTCCATGTTGAGGGGTATTGTTTATCATCTGATGTCTTAGACCTGTGTAGGTCAGTACTCGGGTATGGGAGGTACCGCGAGATGCATGGAACTATGAGCAGTAGACGATAGAGGTCGAGGTTGAGTCGATCATCAGTTGGGAGTGTAGAATTCGCTTGGGGTAAGGCGAACTTCGTGACTTGTGTGTCACAATGGGCCGATGTAGTTATTGTGAGAATGAAACCATTGAGACGGTTGGGATAATGCAATGGATAACCTTGGAGGTTCAACTTTTGGGTCGAGATCAGACTTGGTACTCAGTGTTAAAAAGGGATATGAGAAATGGAGCTGAGGCTTATGATTTTTAGATGTATGAGGGAACTTCTGAGCGAGCATGATTATTCTCTTGTGTCTGAGGGCAGGGTGTTGAGAATTATTTGTCCGGATGGATTCTGTTAGAAGTTCAGTGGATGAGCCTTGGTGGGATGTGAACCCTTCCGTTTCTTGGGGCGTGATTCAGATCGTTACTATGTTTGGTATGAGTAATCGGTAGCCGATTGTTGGATTTTGTCTGGAGAGAATCAGAGGGGCAGTGAGTTATCAGGGTTTGTTATTCGAGGAACGAATAACGTAGTGGTATCTAGAGTGGGCATTCTGGCGGCGGGCCAGGCCACTAGAGCTTCCAAATTTTTGGGAGGTCAGAAAGGGGGGTATTTTAGCGGCAGAGGGGTCGGTTTTATTCCAGATTTGGGAGTTCCTGTTTGGATTCAGGTGTCCATAGAAAAGATATTTGTAGGGTATGAGGCCCTTTTCAGTGGTGCTTTTCAAGTTATAGGTTCGAGCTATGTGTGAATGAAGAGCAATTTCGAGGGCGAAATCAAATTAAGTGGGGGAGAATTGTAACATCCTGGTTCCGGGGTATAACATTTCTATTGTAATAATGAGTTTCATGGGCGACTCGACGAGTTAGTGCCTCAACTCGTCGAGTAGAGTCGCGTTGGGTGACGAGGATTAATGAGCTGACTCGACGAGTCTGTGTTTCGACTCGCCGAGTCAGCGCTGGTGAAGGAAACCCTAAACTTTCGGGCCTGTGACCTATTTAAAGGCACTTATAGCCTCATTTTCGGCTCATCTTCTGATCAACTCTCCTGTGTGAAACCCTAGGCGGCCGTGGAAGCTAAGAGAGAGTCCTTGAGCTTGTATCAAGTATTTTGATGGACCTTTTTGGAAGAAGAGGAGTGAGCTTCAAGCAAGGAGTGAGATGAGGCTGTGGGATCTAGCATTTCTTCTCAAAGAGCTTCTCTAGAAGGTAAAAAGCCCACACCTTTCTCATCTATTTATTTGGATCTCATATCTATGAAAATTTAGGGCTTTTGTCATTTTGGTTGGGTTTTTGAGTAACATGTGTTATCCAGAAGTCTAGACCTCAGATATGGACCTTGTGAGGTCCTTAAAGTTTAGATGTCCCATCTTTATTCATCCATATGAGGGTTTTTGGGCTTAATCATTCATGAAAGGTATGTATTAGCATTTTGGAGCAATAACCTCATGTATGAACGTAAAGATCGAAGCTTTACGTGATTATTGAGCCTTGAGATGATAGATCTAGTGTTTGGAGTGATAGATCTGATTGAAATCGTCTGAATGAACATTTGGTCTGAATGAGCCGAGTCAATGAGCCGACTCGACGAGTTGGTTAGGGTTTGTCCCGAAGAGCTGAATCATGTGATAGCTCGACGAGTTTGGGGTCAAGTCAACAAGCTGAGCTGGACTTTCACGAGACTTCTGAGGAAATAACTGGACTCGACGAGTCACAAGGGTGCACTCGGCGAGTCTGGTCAAAATTGGACCGTTGACTGGAGTTGACTTCAGTTGACCTTAGGGTTTGGTCAAACTGATTAAGAGGGGTCGGGGAGGGGTAGAATGGTCTTCTACCCATTCTCTAGAGATGAGGATGTAAAGATAGTATTGATTAGAATTATTATCATTGTTCTAGGCGGAGGCTAGATCGAGGATATCGAGCACGAGAGTTTACTAGGCATCTTACGAGGTGAGTCTTCTCACTATACATTACCTAGAGTGGTATCTATGTGCAGACCGGAGGGTCTTATGTGTTATGTGTTTACTTGAGATTATGTGCATTGTGATTTAGGTATGCTATGTGATATTTAGACTGGACCGGAGGGTCCAACGACTTACGAGGCCAGAGGGTCCTCAACCAGACCGGACCGGAGGGTCCAACGATTTAGACCGGACCAGAGGGTCCAACGAGCTAGACCGGACTGGAGGGTCCAACGAGCTACGGGACTGGAGGGTCCCACTGAGACACATTGACCAGAGGGTCTTACCGAGTTATAGCCTCGAGTGGCTTATGTGCTGTATGTGGTATTTTGGGGAACTTACTAAGCATTTATGCTTACCGTGTTATGTGATATGTGTTTCAGGTACTACCGTGGATCGCAGGAAGGCGCCGGCATGATTTGTACACACTGGCAGAGGATTATGTTTTTTGAGATTCTGGGATATGTTTTATTGTGATGACATTTGATACAGATGAGATTTTGAGAATATTATATGAGTTTTATTGTGTTTGGAAAATGAAAAATTGTTTTAAAATTTACGTCGTTACAAAATGAGGAAAATTCCAGAGGTTCTAAGTAGCAGGTTGAGGGGGGATAACATGGTATGGGTACCATGATTCATGGCAGAGTGTGTTTCCGTCTTTACCGGTTATCCGAATGTGGTTGTTCAGAGTGAGAGAGGGTCTTGTAATTGTTGGGCCCGAGGGCCATGTCGATTGGGTTTAAATGGAGTAGACCTTGCGAAGAAAATTGAGTTTAGGTCTTCAGGGATTTGAGCGGTGAGGTGCCAGTTGGAGTCGCGGGACTCAAAAAGGAAGTGGAGATGATATGCTGTTGAGGATTGCAGTAAGAGTTGAGTGATCGGCCGATGGATTGTGATGGAAATATCTATGACGAGTATTATATTATTCCTGTTTTCCATTTTGGAAGGAAGGGTGAGTGAGCTTCTGATCTCAGAGATTAGAGGAAGACCCTGTGAGGTACCAGATAGTTGCGGTTTTGGCATCAAAGGGATTTTACGGTATGAGTGCCTTGCGGTATTATGCCGTAAGAGAGTCATCTGTGGGGACTGTAACTAACGAGGACAAGGATATGCATTGATTGAGTTTGGTAAGTCGTATTCAAGCAACTGTTTCAGGTAATCAGGAAGAGTATATCGGAACGACAACCCTCGTTGTCTATGCTGCGAGTTGACCATGAGGGTGAGGTCACGTATTTCTATGTTGATTCTAGCGATGAGCTGTTTGGTGAGGATTCAGAGAATGAAGCGGGTGATAGTCCATTATTTCTAGATAAAGAGTCGATACTATTTCAGGATAGTAAGAATATCTGGTTGCGCAGCTGTATGAGATTCTTGGTGATTGGAGACAGTCACATTGGGAAGTTTTCGAGGTCTCCATTTGAGATTCAGAATACTTGGAGTTGATTGGTATTTATCTGGAAGATCACCGAGTGTTGTGTGGTACGTTCCAAGAGTCGGGTATGGTATATCTGGTGATCCAGTTTGTAGTGTGGTATGTTTGGTATGCCAATTGGCGATGGTTCGAACCCTAAGTGGGGGAGAACTGGGTATCCTATCGGGAGGATCATCAGTCTGTTAAGTTGCGGTTCATAAGATTGGGTTATAGGGATCTATGGTCCAGGTATATGAGACTTGAGTCTAGAGGTAGTCAAGGCAAGGTGCAGAGCGAGATGATGCGTGTTGTATGTGCTCAGGAATGAATGGGTGTCTTCACAGCATGTAGCCATTGCTCAGGGATCTTATGGTGGTAAGTGTTTCTTTCGGGTTTTCCAATGTTCAAGTTTCAAGGCGATTGGGTCGTTGAGGTCAGGTTTCGATTATTAAGAGATTTGCTAGTTCGACGTATAAATTGCTATCTATACTCCAGGAGGGGCAGCAGTTGAATTGTCAATCAACTTCAGAGTCGGTATGTGTAGTTTCACATGGGTTTTGATCAGTAAATGTTAGGGTTTTGGATTGTCATCAACATGTCCTCTGTCATTGACGAATTTTCTATGCTTCATTAATGAGTTGGAGTACTTCAAAGTCTTCGAGTCGTGTAAGATGAAGATCAGTGGGCGTGACAAGATATCGTGAGATTCTGTGATGGTGTATCGTGGTTTTCGATTATGATGCCTTAAATTATTGGATTGTAGGATTATTATATGACTCTGGTTTGTTTTGATGGTAAGTGGGACATCGAAACAACTGTATATCTATCCCAGTTGTTGACCTATCAGTTATTTGTCGCCAGACGGGGTTTTCCAAGGGTGTAGAATTGTATCGAGGGAAGGTGCTTTGTATATGACAATCTTCGTCAGGAGTAGTAATGCTTAATCTGGGTGGGTGTGTGTACTTATTCATGTTGGGTCACAGAGTATGAGTTCAGTGAACTCAGTATGGTGATGGTTCGATAATGAGATTGTGGGATTGTTCGGTAAGCTAGCGGTTGCGAGGTTGTAAGAGAATGGGTGAAACCAGGTGGGGGTAATAACTTAGGACTGTCGGGAAAGACCGTGGGGTGATCCCATGGAGAGTGAGGGAGTGTCGTAAGACTGCGGGGAGCCGTAGCATTCACTAGTTAGCGAGAGAGTGTTGTAAGACTGCGGGGAGCCGTAACATTCACTAGTTAGTGTATGACGCATAGGGGTTCTTACGCTGGGGTAGCCTTGCCATTTGAGTCTTTGGGAACCTGGTGGCCGGACCAGGTGCAAGACGGGGGTCTCAGTTATGGTCGGGAACCGTTATATCTCGAGTTAGGGAGGGGTTGTTGCAAATCGGAAGGATTGGAGTGTAATGCAAGCGTATATTCGTGGATCTCGGGTCATGAGTTGAGTATCAGATTGGATATAAGTGGTTTCAATTTTTGCTCTCGGACTAGGCTCTTGTTTTTGAGTTTGGCTCTATCTGTGTAAAGGATAGGCAGGTTGGGAATTTCGGATTTTCAGATGGATTTCATTTTGAGTGGTCATGGTTTCCATCTGATGTTTTAGACCTGGGTGGATCGGTTCGTTTGGCTTGAGGAGGACCACGGCACGCATGTAATTAGTAGGTGGTAGACGATAGAGGTCGGAGGTGGTGTGTGACTGCAGATCGGTTGTAATATTCGCTTGGGGTAAAGCAAACTTAGTGATTGCGTATACAATGTGATTGGTTGAGATAACTCTATTGCATTGAACGATTCTGGAGTTGTATTGTCGGGTGTGCTGGGGTAGCCTTGGCAGTTCAACTCTTGGGTCTGGAGTTGATCTTGTATTCAGATTTGGTGTTAAGCATTGGAAGGTAGTTCGGGCTTATGTTTTCGGATATCAGTGGATAGTTTCAGTCGGGCATGGTCATTCAGTTCGGGGCTGGAGATGAATCGTCCTGCGATTGGTAGTGGAATGGTTCTATCTGACGGGAGGTCAGGCCTAGTGTAGGGTTTCGGTTTCCATGCGGATCAGCAGGTTATTCATTTAATGTTTAGGGGCAAAGTATTGAGGTTCATTCTTCAGATGGGTTCTGATAGTTGTATCGGTGGTTGGTCCTCGGTGCGAGGTGACCCCTCCGTTCCTTTTGGGTTTCGGTCAGGATCGACTGGTATGTTAGGCATAAGTGTTCAGCAGCTGATTATCGTCAACGAGTTGTTTCCATCAGTCGCATCAAGATAATCAGGGTTGGAAGTGTTTTGTTGCGTCTGTTATTCGATGAGCGATTGACATGGTGATATTCTGCGTGGGCGGCCTCTCGGGGAGACAGAACAATATAGATTCCCGGTTTTGGAGAGGCAGAAGTGGTTCTGCAACGGCGAAGGGTTCGTTCTTCTTCGGATTCGTTTCGGTTGTCTTGGGGAGATCATTTTATGTTCTGATTTTTTGGATGCACTTCTCGGGTTGTTTGATTTGATCTGAGTAATGTTTAGGAGCGATTTCGAGGGCGGAATCAGATTTAAGTGGGGGAGAATTGTAACATCCTGTTTCGGATCGTTTGTGATTTAAGGCTCTTGTGCCGTAACTCGGGCATGAGAAGGTTTTGAGGCTTTGAAGGAGAAAGGTTTAGTCCCTTTTTGGATAGGGATAAGGTAGGTTGTGTGATAAAAGGGATCAGGCTGTGCTTTAGAGGCCAAGAGTATCGGTAAAGGCGTTGGCTCGGTATTTTATGAACTTTGGGTTTTGTTCGTGGAGCTTTTGTTGGGTTTTGAGCATTCTAACACTCCTATGGTGTACATGCAACCCTATAAACCTTGGATCTATGTTTTCTCTATTATACATGCAAATATTAACTATTCCAAGGTTTCATCCTAACTAGCATATTATGAAGCACCTATACTACAAAGTTCTAGTTAGATGACATACCTTTTGATATAGCTTGATGTCTTCAAGCTTTAAGAGCTTAGCCCCAATAGTGTGGAAGCCTCAAATGGAATCACAAATCACCAAAACACCTTGGAAGAACTTGAGAGAATATGTATGCACACTAAAATCGGCCCACTCTTATTTTCACACACTTGTGCCAATTTTGTGAGCCAAGGACCCCTTTATATATTATGGAGGATTAGGGTTACATCCATGTAAACCCTAATACCCATGACCTTTCATTTACATAGGATCCATGGGTTAAAAGCTCCATGGACCATCCATGAAAGCTTAGCCCAACCTAAATGAACTTGGCCCATTCCATATATATAAGAGTCCATATTTAATTAGTTCTTTTTGATCACTTAATTAATTCTAAATTAATTCTTGATCAATACTAATTAAATAATATGATTCCATATTAATATATTAGAACTTATAATATATTAATATAAATCATAAATATACTATTCTCAAAAGACTATCCATATAAATTGTGCCGGTGAAGTGCAACCCAAATGGACCATGCCGGGTCGGGTCAAGTACATACCAAATATAGTTATGGACTTAGACATTAATCCAACAGTCTCCCACTTGGATAAGTCTAAAACTATTATTGAGTATGACTTCAAAACCTAACTGGCAATCGTAGCTCTTAAAGCCGCTGTCGAACTCTGACCTTGTCAATGACTTGTCCATTAGATAAGGGATCATATATTCCTCCATTCTAGATATCATATGGACTGAGACATGGATTATAATCATTCTCTCTGTCCATTTGTTGTTTCCCGATTTTCAATTTATGATGACTAACTGATTGAACAAATCAAATCAGTCCTGGCTTGGCCAAGCACTCACATGTGTCATCGCTAAATCATCGAGGGGCCCACAGATATCGCTTTTATCCCGAAGGTAAAAGGAATGGATAAACTTCGACTCATATGGCTTGTTCTACTACTTGTTGAATCATACACAAAGGCACGTTTTATAACATCGAGTTACCAAATGCGTTTTTGTGCAATCAATGTATAACCAACTCATAGTAACAACTCATATATCTAGGTTTGAAGAATATAAGATATTATCGTCTCATGATCACTCGTGATAAAATCCATGAAGTGATTCAAATGAGCGTGGGTTGAATCCAATACTCAGAACTTATGAGCACTCATGAGTGTTGTAGCACCACTTTGTCCACCAACTTGGACCTCTACAAACCAACCCATGACAATCTTGATTAATATCTACTTCCAACATATGACCGACTGTGGATGGTTTGAATAACTTAATCATTCAGGAAGAGCGACTTAGTTATTCTGGAAGTCAAAACATGCAAAGTGAAACACAAGAATAAATGAATCAAATATGGTATCAAACTCTATGAATATAAATAAACACTTTTATTTATCACCATACTGATTACTCATTATTCATTGTTTCGGTTTTATCAACTTTATACTTGAATTAAAAACACTAGTTGTCCCTGTTGGATAAGGTCTCTAAGTCCATAACTATTTCTGGTATGTACTTGACCCGACCCAGCATGGTCCATTTGGGTTGCATGGCACCATGCAATTGGATAAACTAAAATGAGAGAAATAACACTTATGGTTTATTAATATATTATAAGTTCTAATATATTAATAATATTATTTAATTAGTTTGATCAAGAATTAATCTAGGATTAATTAAGTGATCAAAAGATAACTAATTAAATATATGGGTAGATTATGTAAATCTTCCATATCTTATATAGTGGGCTAAGAGGCTCCATGGATTATCAAGTTGGGTTCCACCCATAGGATGCTCCATTGGGAGTTACAAACCCATGGGTCATGGAAATGAAGAGTCATGACACATTAGGGTTTACATGGTGTAACCCTAGATGTGTCAACACTATATAAGAAACCCATTCTCCACCAAAATAGGACACACATAAGAAACAAGAGGGCTAGGCCGATTTTAGAAGTGTGTATTCTCTCTAAAGTCATTCCAAAAGCATTTGGTGTTGTGTGAAGCATTTGAGGCATCACACTTGGGGTGTTAGGCTCACAAGGTTTCAAGGATCATAAGCAACAATAAGGTAAGTTATTCTATCTTTCATGCAAGTTAAAATTTGTTCCCCATGTATGCTAGATAGGAATATAACCTTGGAATTCAACTTTGCATGATAATTAGACAAACATAGATCCAAGGTTATTAGGGTTGCATGTAGACTTAGGAAGTGTTAGAATGCTCAAAACCCATCAGTGGTATCAAAGCATGGTTCGTTTGTTGTTTTTTTTTGTGTGCAAACAGCTTGAAAAAAAATCGTTTTTTGTTTTCTGCTCGTATGAAAGTTTGCACATTTGTTGCTGGAAATGGAGTAGAAACATTACCCTAAACTGTTTTGATGTTTTAAAGCTTGTTTTAGATGGTGTAATGTTTATGCTAATCCATTTACAATGACAATTATTAAAATTACAAGTTTTTTTTAAGTGTAATTTTTGATTCTTGAAAGTGTTCATATTCATGTTCTTGAACTTATGAAGATTAGATGATCATAGGAATTGTTTGTAACCTTCATGGTAGTTTAATTCATGATCATAATGTGTTTTAATGGAGTCCATAACTTGTCCTCAAGTTATGGAAAACCAAAAGTCTCACTTTTATTAAAGCCATTAAAAGAACACAAGAGTTATAAAAATGAAGAGTCTTCATTTTTATTACTCAATTAATTCATAAGTTATAAGAAATGAAAAGTTTTGGAAGTTTACAAAACTTGCCCTCAAGTTTTGGAACATGTAAAGTCTTGATTAAAACTTTAGTTCCAACCCTTAGAATTTTAAAAGTTAAAATTCAACCCTTATACTTTATAATATTATAAGTTACTAATATATATATGTATAACGTCAAGTAGTCTTACCGCTAGTACGCCTCATTCACGAAGCCGGTCTATAAGGGGGGTATAAGGTTGTTGCCTATAAAATGGCAACTTAATGGGTGTCCACTCTCACCCACCGCTTCCTTGATCGGTGGAGGGCCGTTAGCCGAACGGGTAAGACAAGGACTTATAAATTCTCATTAAAAGTATGATAAATATTATAAAGTAACTAAATGCTTTTATTAAATTCCTAATCTTAGTTACTTTAGGAAAATATGAATAAGGTGCTAATCCATGAAATTACACTTTACACTTTGTTTAAGTCGTTGGTGGAGCGTGTGTGGTTAACCGGCACACTAACTTGGACTTAACAAGGTAGGTAAAGGGTGACTTAAGGTTTACCATAGCATCGGTGGAGCGTGTGTGGTTTACCGGCACATCGATTGAGTGATAAACCTTGAGGGTACCAAGTGATTTGCATGGTTACTTCACACCTTGTTTTGTGATCCTCGGTATCCCAGTCACAAAACTTGGAGGGCACACTCGAGATTGAAACATGCCTTTGAAAAGTTCATTGAATCTCAAAAGAATCTAGGAATTTCTAAGAACCAATTAAAAACCTAATATTTATATTTCGTTTTTCATGGTGGAAATTGGTGAATCGTCATTCACCTACCTTTCAAATATGTTATAGCTTGGATTACAGCATACCTCTTCTAAGTTATAATATATTGTGATTGGATCCTAGCCTTAATATTACATTTGGGTGTTTTATTAAGGACTCTCTTAATATCTAAACTAATCTTGTTCTCTTCTTTCAGATGTCTTCAAACAATGCTGCTTCTGGCTCTAATCCTAATGGCTCCTTTACCCTTATGAACTTGTGTGGGAAAGTCACTTTTGATGGATCCAACTTCAATGAATGGATCAGAAACATCAGGATGATTACCCGCTACGAGGACAAAGAATATGTCCTTGACAAGGAGCTTAAGGAGATCGATGAGACCACTGCAACTCCCCAGGAGATCGCTGACTTCCGGGCACATGAAAGGGATGCTACAAAAGTGGCATGCATCATGTTGGCCACCATGACAGCGGAACTCCAAAAGTCCTATGAGGACTTCTACCCTTTTGAAATGCACCAAGATCTGATGGAAAGATACCATCAAAGTGCACGACAAGAGAGGTATGAAATCATATGCTCTATCATAACAACCATGATGAAGGACGGGGAATCCGTCACGAGCCACATGTAGAAAATGCAAAGGTATGCGGATCGGTTGCTGAAGCTTAATGTGAACTTCCCTGAGGAGCTTGCAATAGATATCATTTTGCACTCCTTACCATCGTGTTATGATCAATTCCGCATGACATATCACATGAATAAGGAAGAGGTCACACTGAGCAAACTTCAGGGACTCCTTAAGACCGCAGAAACAGGTCTTAAGGGTAAGTCGGTTGTTAACACTCCTACTCCAAACTCCGCCCCGGTTTTGGCAATTGGGAAAGGTAGAGGGAAGAAGAGGAAGAGCTCTTCGAAGGGTACCAAGGCTAGGACCCTTGATGGCTCTTCTTCAAGTGGAACCAAGAAAGGTTTTGTCACTCCTTCTTCTGACCCTAAAGAGGCTGAATGCTTCTATTGCCATGAAAAGTCACATTGGAAGCGGAACTGCCCAAAGTACCAGCAAGATGTGAAGGATGGGAAAGTTAAACCCAACCATGCAGGTATTTACACTATCTTATCTAATAACTCACCCCATTCTAACTCTTGGGTCATTGATACCGGTTGTGGTATTCATATCTGTTCTGATTTGTAGGGACTAAGAAGAAGTGAGAATGTGGAGCATGGAAGAATAAACTTAATCATGGGGAATAGGAAAGCTTTACCTGTCACCAAGATTGGAGTTTATACTTTATCGCTAAGTAGTGGGTTTAGTTTAGATTTGAATAAATGTTGTTATTCGCTAGAAATGGCAAGAAATATTATTTACTTTCATGCATTGTATAAACAAGGTTTCACCTTTTCATTTGATAATGAAGTTGGTTCGATTAATGCTTTCTTTAATAATGTTCTTTATTTTAAAGCATTACCTTGTGATGGTGTGTATGAAACTGTATCTGTGGTTGATAACTTAGGAAATAATGTATTGTGTATTGATTCTGTTAATGATAATAACTTGGATAAAGCATCATTATGGCATTGTCGTCTTGGACATATAAGTAAGAAACGCATAGGCCAACTCCAAAAGGATGGAGTCTTGGAGTCATTTGACCTGAAGTCAGATGATAGTTGCGAATCATGCTTACTTGGAAAAATGACAAAGTCACCCTTCACAGGTTCTTGTGAGAGGGGTGAAGGTTTGTTGGATCTTATACACACAGATGTGTGTGGGCCCTTCAAACATGCCACAAGGGATGCTAATCGTTATTATTTGACTTTTACCGATGATTACAGTAGATATGGATATGTCTACTTAATCAAGCATAAGTCAGAGACTTTTGAGAGGTTTAAAGAGTTTAAACAGGAAGTCGAGAATCAATTGGGCAGGAACATTAAGATGCTTCGATCCGATCGAGGTGGTGAGTATCTTAGTTCAGAGTTCCTCGACTATCTTAGGGAATGTGGGATTGTCTCACAATTGACACCTCCCAGGACACCGCAGTTGAATGGTGTAGCTGAGAGGCGTAATCGAACCTTGTTGGATATGGTTCGTACCATGATGAGTCGAGCTTCGCTACCAATCTCATTTTGGGGGTATGCCTTAGAGACTGCCGCCCATATCCTTAATCTAGTTCCCACAAAGAAAGTTGCCAAAACTCCTCATGAGATGTGGACTGGTAAAGTACCCAAACTAGACCACATTAAGATTTGGGGTTGCGAGGATTTCGTGAGACGCGAGACTCATGATAAGTTCGAACCTCGAAGTGAGAGGTGTATTTTCATCGGCTACCCACAGAAATCCTTTAGTTACCTCTTCTACAGACCTAGTGAGAATGTGGTCTTTATAGCTAGGAGGGCTTTCTTTCGAGAGAGAGAGTTCATAAGCCAAGGAGACAGTGGGAGGCAAGTTGACCTTGAAGAAATTCAAGAGTCAAGTGGTGAAGGAACTTCAAACCCTAGCACTCAACTTGAGGAGGAAACTCCTGTTGAGCTAATTGACAAGTCTGTACCTCTGAGGCGTTCCACAAGGGTTAGGAATGCACCTGAGCATTACTATGGATTCCATATTACTGCGGAAGGTGATACACTTATCAGTGATGAGACACTGATAGGTCTGGATGAACCTAACAGTTACGCGGAAGCCATGGCAGGCCCTGAGTCAGCCAAGTGGAAAGAGGCAATGGACAGCGAGATACAGTCCATGTATGACAATCAAGTTTGGAACTTGGTTGAGAATGTACCAGGTCGTAAGACTGTAGGGTGCAAATGGATCTTCAAGAAGAAGACCGACATGGATGGTAATGTACACACTTATAAGGCACGACTGGTTGCAAAGGGTTTCTCACAAACTCCGGGAGTTGATTATGATGAGACCTTTTCTCCAGTGGCCAATATTAAGTCTATTAGGGTTCTGTTAGCCATAGCCGCATTTCATGACTATGAAATATGGCAAATGGATGTCAAAACCGCTTTCCTTAATGGAAAGTTGGCTGAGGATGTTTACATGAGTCAGCCAGAGGGTTTTGTCAACACAGAGTACCCTAATAGAGTGTGTAAGCTTGAGAAATCCATTTATGGGTTAAAGCAAGCACCTCGCAGATGGAATCTTTGCTTTGATGAGAAAGTCAAGGAATTTGGCTTTTCTAGGAGTGAAGATGAATCTTGTGTATATGTCAAGGCTAGTGGGAGTATAGTTAGCTTTTTGGTATTGTATGTGGATGACATACTACTCATAGGAAATGACATCCCAACTCTGCAGGAAGTTAAGTCCTGGCTTGGGAAGTGTTTCTCTATGAAGGACCTAGGAGAAGCTGCCTATATTCTAGGGATAAGGATCTTGAGAGACCGGAGTAAAAGACTAACTGGACTTAGTCAGAGTACTTACTTGGATAAGGTGTTGAAGAGATTCGGCATGCAGGACTCCAAGAAAGGAGAGTTACCCATCCAGAGTAATGCCAGATTAAGTAAGACACAAAGCCCTAGTACTGAGGCTGAGATAGCAGAAATGAGTCGAATACCTTATGCTTCGGCTGTAGGATCGATCATGTATGCTATGACGTGTACTCGACCTGATGTAGCCTTTGCTTTGAGCATGGTTAGCAGGTATCAGGGGAACCCTGGCAAGGCACACTGGACTGCGATAAAGAATATCCTCAAGTACCTACGGAGGACTAAGGACTGGGTCCTTACCCTCGGTGAGAGTGAAGACTTGAGAGTTGTAGGGTATAGTGATGCTAGCTTTCAGACTGATAGGGATAATTTCCGCTCTCAGTCAGGCTGGGTCTTTACCTTAAATGGAGGAGCAATTTCTTGGAAGAGTTCCAAGCAAGAGATAGTGGCTGATTCAACTTGCGAATCAGAGTATATAGCAGCTAGCGAGGCAGCAAAGGAGGCGATATGGCTGAAGAACTTCATTGGAGACCTTGGAGTTGTACCAGCTATTAAAGAGCCAATGGAAATTTTCTGTGATAGTGAAAGTGCAGTTGCCTTAGCCAAGGAACCAAGGGATCACGGGAGATCCAGACACATCGACAGAAAATACCATTTCATCAGACATCGAATAGAAGAAGGACTCCTCGTGGCAAAGAGGGTATCATCGGATGAGAATCCAGCAGATCCCCTCACGAAAGGACTGACTCGGGTTAAGCATCTCCAGCATGCTCGGAGCATAGGGCTGAAGGATGATATTAGATTTAGTAGTTAGATAACCTTGAAATTTGTAAAGTGTAATTGACATTAGATGATGAATAAAAGGTGTTTTATTTATGAGTAAAGTGTTGCTATCTCTTGTCGATCGTTTACTATATTTCTTTTGCATGTTTTGACTTCCAGAATAATTATGTTTGGTATATCATATTATTCGAACCTCCACAGTCGGTCATATGTCGGAAGTAGGTATGAATCAAGACTGTCATGATTGGTTGCAGAGGTCTAAGTTGTTGGACATGGCTACAACACTCATGAGTGCTCATAAGTTCTGAGCATTGGACTCAACCCACGCTCACTGGAATCACTTCATGGAATTTATCTCGAGTGATCGTGAGACGGTAATATCATATAAGTCTTCAAACCTAGATATATGATTTGTTACTTATGAGTTGGTTATGCATTGATTGTACGAAAACGCATTGGTAACTAGATGTTATAAAACGTGCTTTTGTGTATAATTCAATGAGTGGTAGAACAAACATATGAGTCGAAGTTTATCTGTTCCTTCTTGGATTAGAAGCTGATATTTGGGCCCCTCGATGATTTTGTGTTGACCTATGTACCGGGCCCGGTCAGAACTAAGTTGATGTGTTCAATTAAGTTCTTTGTCAAACAAATAGGAAATCGGGAAACAAACTGCTGGACAATAAGTAAGACATTGTTCCATGTATTTGTCCGGCTGATATCTAGAACAGAGGATTATATGATCACTTATCTGAAATGGCGTATCATCATCTTCTCAGTTCCGAGAAACCTTGAAAAGAGCTACGATTGCTGATCGGTTCCTGAAGTCATACTTGCAGTTATAGTTATTAGACTTATCCAAGTGGGAGACTGTTGGATAAGGTGTCTAAGTCCATAACTATTTCTGGTATGTACTTGACCCGACCCGGCATGGTCCATTTGGGTTGCATGGCACCATGCAATTGGATAAACTAAAATGAGAGAAATAACACTTATGGTTTATTAATATATTATAAGCTCTAATATATTAATAATATTATTTAATTAGTTTGATCAAGAATTAATCTAGGATTAATTAAGTGATCAAAAGATAACTAATTAAATATATGGGTAGATTATGTAAATCTTCCATATCTTATATAGTGGGCTAAGAGGCTCCATGGATTATCAAGTTGGGTTCCACCCATAGGATGCTCCATGGATGCTCCATGGGAGTTACAAACCCATGGGTCATGGAAATGAAGAGTCATGACACATTAGGGTTTACATGGTGTAACCCTAGATGTGTCAACACTATATAAGAAACCCATTCTCCACCAAAATAGGACACACATAAGAAACAAGAGGGCTAGGCCAATTTTAGAAGTGTGTATTCTCTCTAAAGTCATTCCAAAAGCATTTGGTGTTGTGTGAAGCATTTGAGGCATCACACTTGGGGTGCTAGGCTCACAAGGTTTCAAGGATCATAAGCAACAACAAGGTAAGTTATTCTATCTTTCATGCAAGTTAAAATTTGTTCCCCATGTATGCTAGATAGGAATATAACCTTGGAATTCAACTTTGCATGATAATTAGACAAACATAGATCCAAGGTTATTAGGGTTGCATGTACACTTAGGAAGTGTTAGAATGCTCAAAACCCATCAGTCCCATGCTCCAAGCATGTACACTATGTTTTTCTTAAACAATAGCTTTGCCATACACCAAGTATACACTCTATGTTTGTCTATGATCCTTACTTTGTGAAATAAACCAATTGAACATAATTTCAATGATTCTAATTTCACACTCCCAAATCCTTATCGAAAAATGTGAGAATTCCAAATTCCTATCATTTATCGAAATCTGTTTAGATTTTAAACTTATATGCACTGACCCTCCTGTAATGAATATGTACAAAGTCACAACTTGTCAACAATCATTATAAGGTATTCCAATGGAGATCAACTCCATGGAAACTAAGTCTCATATTCAAAGTACATTGCTTTGGACATGCTTCTTGCATTAAGTTTTCTAATCTTACACAGATAACTTCCACCTATGGAGACAACTCCATATTCTCATTTTGACTATCACTTCTGAATAAGAGATGCCTCTTTTCAGAATATGTCAATATGGTCCTTCCAAAATTAGCACTATACTTCCAACTGTCCCTGATCAACCAATCTTTGGTAAACCTCAGATTGTCCTCGACAATTGCTTAATCATTTTAGTCATATCCAATTCTAGACCTTTTCCCTTCTTAATGCCTCTGGGCATTTGGAAAAATTTAGAAATGACAAATATTATAGCACATGCAATCGATCCTGTACCCAAAGCAAATGGTACACGATTCATGATGTCTCACATAAAGACATGATTCTAGACCAGTCTTTTGCTACAATATTTTTATTTGCCATGTTTTCAAAATTTGACTATGAAGAGGGATGCCGTAATCATAATCGAATTTTGAGAACGCAATATATAGAATTTCCTTAAGTTGAACCAATCTAACATGAAATTCATATATATATTCTTGACTAAAGATGATTAAGGTCTCAATCTAAGCCTTTAGAACTGAAATGAAGTATATCCTCTCCCTTAATTATAGCAAAACAACTTTTTCAATCCCTGCAGCCTCACGAATTGAAACTTTTGTTTTCTATAATTAACATTGCTAACTTGCAACACTAACAATAATTATCATGCTCCCACTTACATGATGATTATTAGCATAACACTTATCCTCCCACTAGCTTTGACATGTACTCAGAAATCAGTTGGACTTCTAGAAATCAATACTTTATTGACGTTCTTACCAAAGTTCAGATTTCTGATACGAGATGCTTTGATAAAACTTTATCAAAATCATACACCTTTCCTTAGATAGCATGCATGTGTGTCTAAACAATTTCAGAACTATGAAAAGGGATGTCGTAATCATAGTCTCAATTGTTTAGACCCTTTGCCATCTGCTTCAAATCTACTTGGTGGAAGTGTTTCCTCACCATCATTTTCATGAATCGGAGAGAAACCTTATGACCCTTAGATTTTATGGTGTATGTGTTCTTATCCATGTGAATCGTCAAAACCATAGTCACAAGACAAGGATAATGACAAATCCAAACTCATATGGACTGAACTTATGCAATCTTAACTTCTTGCCACCTGGCAGTACAGGGTCTGCCATTGCTTCCAAGTTGTTATGCAACCAATTGAAAACTTTCAGAACTCCTATGCAAAGCCAACTTTAACTGGAATGGGCACAGAATATGTCAACACGATAGGTTATAAACCTCAAGTCGTGTGCTAGTGAAGAACCTCAGGTTTTATTCTTGATTAGTTCTTGAAATTCTTTTTAGGATCTTTAAGACTCCCACTATCCTCTTGACATATAAGACTATCTTGCCAAATATTCAAGAGATAGTGCGGATTCTTTATCAAGACAAACACTTCACACAATTGGCCTTAGTTGGTCTTTGTTTTATCCAAAACATCACAACTTACCAATTTCAAATGTACAAGAGTAGGACACTTTTACTCTTACATTTGACAAGTGTTTTAAACCTCTCTTTAAGATATGTCACTCAAGTTACAATCTTGGAGTATGACTCTAAGAATTGTTTTGGAACGAAGTATGACTCATCTTCCTGATCTAACCATTTCAACAATTCATGACTCCTCTTCTTAGTCATAAGGATGTACTAAGAAGACCTTTAGATGACTAATTGTGATATGATTTCTAAATCATTAAGATGATCACAAACATGATACTAAAGTACTCTCCCATCTTTTCAGATTTGATAAACTTTTATCTTTCTGCCTAATTTGATTCTTCCCATTCGTTTTGCCATACATTGAGACTTTTCCAATGTTTCAGAATTATACTTAAACTTGTAAGTATAACCATATTTACTAAACTTTAGTAAATAAAATAGTCTTAACGAGCTTTGTGGTGGACATGACCAGTGCACAAGAATGTGTACTCGATCCCTTTAGTCCTTCACTTGACTCACACATCCATGTGAACGAGTAATTAGTCTTGATTTTCCAATGCTTGAAAGTTCTCATTCATCATACTATTCAACTTGCATGATTCCAAGTTTCGGTCCAATTGAAACTTGGGCGATGAGGAACTTTCCTGATTTGGTAAATTTAGACACTACCACAAATGAAAGAATCAAATCCATTTTCCAATATTGCTGTCAGTGGAATCATATAAGCAACAATTTTCCACAAATGCCATTGTAAGGATACTTCAAATAAATAAAATTAAACAATTTTCTTTTATTTTAAAACTTTGCGGAAAAACTTATCCTTACAATCCACATGAAAAATTGTTGTTATCTATTCCTTAGCAATATATCATAACTTCTTAAGCAACTGCTCAAAATTCTGATGCGATCGAAATCCACCTTCGCGATCAGAATCAGCATATACTTCCTTTAAGATTTCTCTCTATTCTTTGATTGTTAAAACATCAACATGTGACCCAGTCACATCATGTAATGAGGATCTCAGAATAGAACTTAACAAAGTTAGATAATGGGATCTACCTGATGTAGAGTCAAACTTATTGACTTTAACACCCTTAGGTAAATTTGGCAGCTTTGCAATCAACGCCCCTTCCTTTGGCAAAATAAACATATGGACCCTTTGGTAATGGGACTATCTCAGACTTAGCCTTTCTCTTTACCATTTGGTCAACCGGGTTGACTATGGCCAATCCCTTTCCATTGGGAAGAGAATGCTTTTTCTGGATTTCCAGTGTCACCATTGTCACTGTCCATAAAGTTTTTGGGAAGTTGATCTTCTAATCAAATTTGCTTTACTATCGTTCCAAATCATTGCTGATTCAGCAGCACCAAGCAAATAGATATGATCATTAAGGTTCATGTCATAGTGTGTTTCATAGTAGTCCCAAAGGAACTTACTATGTGACTTAGAAAGTGATTGAACATCCAACTTTCTCAAGACTTTGACACCCAACTCTCCCGGCTTGTCAATATGTGACTTCATCTCTAAGATGTGATCACACATAGACCTTGCTTGCCATTAGGGCTTGAGTGACCTTGAACTTGTGGGTTAGGGAGAATAATTGGAGGAGGTGGAGGAAGAGAAGTATGACTTCCATGAGCCAAACTCGGGAAGTCATATTCATTAGGAAAGCTTGGTTTGGGAAGATCATTGTTGTCTAAACCAGACATCAACAATGGGAGAAATTCACGTAAAGTTGATTTAAGTCCTTAATATAACACCCAATATGATATATTAAGGCTAGGACCCAACAAACTATTTTATAACTTGGAAGAGGGATGCCGTAATCCAAGCTATAAAATATTTGAAGGTAGGTGAATGACGATTCACCAATTTCCACCAAGATAAACGAAATATATTATTAGGTTTTAATTGGTTTTGAAACTCCTAGATTCTTTTGAGATTCATTGAACTTTTCAATGACATGTTTCAATCTCGAGTGTGCCCTTCAGGTTTTGTGACTGGGATGCCGAGGATCACAAAACAAGGTGTGAAGTAACCATGCAAATATACTTGGTACCCTTAATATTTACCCCTCAATCGATGTGCCGGTTAACCACACACGCTCCAACGATACTATGATAAACATTAATTTACCCTTTGCCTACCTTGTTAAGTCCAGGTTAGTGTGCCGGTTAACCACACACGCTCCAATAACAGCTTAAACAAAGTGCAAAGTGTAATTTCATGGATTAGCACCTTATTCACATTTTCCTAAGTAACTAAGATTGGGAATTTATAAGTGTTTAGTTACTTAGTATTTATCATTATACTTATAATGAAGGGAGAATTATAGTCCTTGTCCTACGTGTTCGGGTAACGACCCTCCACCGGTCAAGGAAGCGGTGAGTGAGAGTGGACACCCATTAAACTGCCATTTTATAGGCAGTAACCTTATACCCCCCTTATAGACCGGCTTCGTGAATGAGGCCTACTAATGGTAAGACGACTTGCTCTTATACATATAATATATTAAACTTTTAATATTATAATAGTATAAGGGTGTATTTTAGACATTTAAAATACTTGGTGGTTTAATCTATTAATTAAACTAGACTTTTAATTTAATTAAACTCAAACCATATATTTATGGATTAATAATACTCTTTTAATTAAACGCTTTAATTAACTATTAATAAAGTCCATAAGAGTTAATTTGAACTATTCAACAAAACATCATAATTCCAATTATTAAACTCAAAATTAAAACCATTTAATTAATTGTTTAAGTTATGAACCCAAGAGTTTTAGAATTCAATTCTTTTTTTCATAAAAAACTTTTCTCAAATTCCAAAACTTGAGGGCAAGTTTTGTAATTCTTGAAAACCTTTGGATTCCATAACTTATGGAATTAATGGTGTTTTATGATGAAACTTTCCATGTTCCATAACTTAAGAACAAGTTATGGAATTCTTTAAAACATTAACACCAAATTTTGTAACTCCATAAAACTTTGAATCAAAATTTTTTTTAAAAAAAAACTTTCATATCCATAACTTATGGAAGTTTCAAAAACCCTTAAGATCACAACTTTAAAAAAAACTTTTGAGCTCCAAAATTTTATGACAAAATATGTAACTCCTTAAAACATTTAGATCAAACTTTTAAAACTAATAAAAGAATCATATCATTTTATCTTTTACTAAATTTGACCTAATTCAACTCATATAACAAATGATTCAAATTTTACAAATAATTCGTTTTTCATAAAACAAGTAATTATCTTAAAATTTGACAAACGTCATGTTTTGTTTTCCTTTTTTTCCAACTTGAAAATAAAACATTTGCATCAATATAACAGAAAACAACTCATGGCTCTGATACCACTGTTGGGTTTTGAGCATTCTAACACTCCTATGGTGTACATGCAACCCTATAAACCTTGGATCTATGTTTTCTCTATTATACATGCAAATATTAACTATTCCAAGGTTTCATCCTAACTAGCATATTATGAAGCACCTATACTACAAAGTTCTAGTTAGATGACATACCTTTTTATATAGCTTAATGTCTTCAAGCTTTAAGAGCTTAGCCCCAATAGTGTGGAAGCCTCAAATGGAATCACAAATCACCAAAACACCTTGGAAGAACTTGAGAGAATATGTATGCACACTAAAATCGGCCCACTCTTATTTTCACACACTTGTGCCAATTTTGTGAGCCAATGACCCCTTTATATATTATGGAGGATTAGGGTTACATCCATGTAAACCCTAATACCCATGACCTTTCATTTACATAGGATCCATGGGTTACAAGCTCCATGGACCATCCATGAAAGCTTAGCCCAACCTAAATGAACTTGGCCCATTCCATATATATAAGAGTCCATATTTAATTAGTTCTTTTTGATCACTTAATTAATTCTAAATTAGTTCTTGATCAATACTAATTAAATAATATGATTCCATATTAATATATTAGAACTTATAATATATTAATATAAATCATAAATATACTATTCTCAAAAGACTATCCATATAAATTGTGCCGGTGAAGTGTAACCCAAATGGACCATGCCGGGTCGGGTCAAGTACATACCAAATATAGTTATGGACTTAGACATTAATCCAACAGCTTTAAGGCTGTGACATGTTGTTAGAAGCGTAGGGATTCTCGCCAGCTTTCCGTGGATATAAGGTTCGTTGGAAACAGACTTATAACAAAGAAGTTATGATAGTTTGAAGTTTTGGCAAGTTTAGTCCTTATTGAGAAATGGGTGGCAATTGGATATGCGGGGAGTATACTTGTGTACGCGCAGCATACTCATGCGCTTTGCATGATCGCGGAGGCCACCTAGTACGCTGGGCGTACCCGAGGGTAAGCTGGGCGTACTAGGTCCAGAAAGAAACCCTAATATTTTGAAGTGGCCCTATTTAAGGAACATGATGGCCTCATTTTCAGCCACCATTTCTAGTTTCCAAGCCCTCTCAAACCCTAATATCATTTCCCCTAGCTTGTTTGAGTATGGAGGCTCATTTGAGTGTTCTTGGTGAAGCTCTTGGCCAAGAAGGAGACTTGAAAGAGGATAGCTTGTGCTTCTATCTTTTGGATCTGAGTTCTACTCTTGTTGGTGCATCTTCCGGAGGTATCAAGTTCGAAACTTGCTTATTGTTGTGATAGTTTTGGTTTTGGGTCCATTTTTAGGGCTTTATGTCCCAAGATTGGAGCTTTGTGAGTTTGGTGAGCTCCAGAGTAAATCTCCTGTCTTTTTAAGTGTATTGGGTTGCCTTGATCCATAAAAATGAGAACTTGGTTGTCTAGACCTCTTCATGATTTAAGAGAGTCTTAATGGTTATTTTTGGAAGTTAGGTCCCATTAAGTCGCCAAATTTATCAATTAGGAGCTTGTAATGAAGCTTTCATGAGGATTGGATGCTTTGGCCTGAAGTGGTTAAGTCGAAAAATAGAGTTTTTGGACCTGACTCGTACGCCCCGCGTAAGTCCCAGTACGCCCCACATAATGGTCTAGTTTCCCCGATCAGGAGTCGCGTGTACGCTGGCGCACCAGGGGAGGTATCCCCCGCATAGTCTCGTTGTAGGCTTGTTGCGTTTTGGGCTTCGTATTCTTGGGCCATTTTGTTTGGACTTTCTGTTTGGGCCTCTGGTCCATCTGAGATTATTGTTGGGCTAAGATAAGCCTTGGGCTTAGGATAAGGCCGATATAGGGGTTGGGCACAATTTGAAAAATGGGCCATTAGTGGGCCTTTCGTTGATATATTGGTTGGGCCTTGGTGGGCCCATTGGGTTTGGGTCATTGTGAGCCTGTTTGGGTGGGGCCATCTTTGGGGCGTAGTGTTGGGGTGTAGCCTTGCGTAGTTTTTGATTATGGTGTTGGGTTGTTTTGGCTAGTTCAGGAGCCAGTGCGCAGCAGCAGCGACAGTGTAGGATTTCTCGTGTAGCGGTTGAGGTGAGTCTTCTCACTATACTTACCTGTGTGGTAATGTATGCATGACCGGAGGGTCTTATTTGTGTTATTGACCGGAGGGTCTTATGTATGTTGTTGACCGGTGGGTCTTTTTTATATTATTGATCGGAGGGTCTTATTTGTTTTACTGACTGGAGGGTCTTATCTTCTTTATGTGTTATTATGCATTCTGTCTTTATGACTTATGCTGTTATATTATTCTATATATATGTTGAGGTATGACCGGACGGTCTATATCGAGACGTGGGGCCGGAGGATCTTCACTGAGACACATGACCAGAGGGTCCTTATCGAGATATAGCCATGAGAGGCTTACTATTTGTGTATGTGGTGTTTTGGGGAACTCACTAAGCTTCGTGCTTACAATGTTGATTTAAATGTGTTTTAGGTACTTATGTAGATTCCGGGGAGGCGAAGGCATGATTGTACACATACGCCGGCTCATGAAGATTTGTGGATTTTGCGATACTCTGATATTGTTTTGAAAATGACTTATAACTTCTCTGATAATTTGGGATTATGAGTATTGTTTGGTAAATTAAAAATGAAAAATTGTCTCGAAATTTGAGGTGTTACAATATTCATATATGTATTTGACTAAGTTTTGTTAAACCAATTAATCCAATCCTTTAGATTCGAAATAAAGTATGAATGCCCTCTCCCTTAAGTAAACTATAACAAAAGATTTTTCAAACTTTGCAATTTTGAAAAAACAAAGACATTGTTTCCTATGAACAATATTGTCAACATGCAATACCCGCATAACAATTACACTCCCACTAGCTTTGACATGTACCTAGAAATCAACTCGATTCTAGAAATCAATACACGTTGACTTTCTTAAGGAAGTGCAGCCTTCTGTTACATGATACTTCATTAAGTCTCTAATTTAACTTCTTAAGCATATACACCTTGGTTGGATAGTGTGTGTGTGTTTAAACCGTTCAAAACTGATAGATATATCTCATGAAAGTTGAAACAATTGCTTTCCATTCCTTCCAATAAAAAATATGAAAAGGGATGTTGTAATCATATTGTAAATTTGAGAATGCAATTAACACGACCAATATCCATATTGTTCTTTATCAGATCTTTAAAATCTATCAACGAAAGTATTTACTCATAATCATTTTCATGAATTAGAGCGAAACCTTTACCATATACATTTGATGGTGCATACGTTCCCATCCATATGAGTCTATCATTTCCAACCTACAGTCATAATACAAGGTTTAGGGCAAACCAAAATCAAACTTAGTTTTCCTTCATGGACCGAACTTTGTTATTCTTAATTTCTTGCCTTTTAGTAGCACAAGAGCCTACTAGTGCTTCCATGTTGTTAGCAGCTCATCCATATTGATCATTGTACCTTTACTGACCAACGAGATTTTTACATTTAAATAAAAAAAATCAAAATCAAAAGCGTTGCTAACTTAACTGAAATGTACAGAAATAAGAACGTGTCAATTAAAAATACAACATGTTTTCAACCTCAGGTCGCATGCTAGTGATCACTAAATGGATCATTGTTGGTTGACTCTTGCAAGTTTAAGATCAACATGAATCCCACTGACTTCATGACATATGAGTTTTTATCTCGAGGAACATTCCTTAACGAGGTAAAACAAATATTGAAAAGTTTGTGTGGATTCCCGACAAGAAAAACACTCCATAGAGATGGGCTCATTTTATCTTTTGTTTCTTGATAAATGAAAACATCTAAACTCAAATTCTAAATGTGATAGAGTAAGAAAGCATTATTACTCCACATATTACGAGGTGTTATCAACCTTGTTAGTTTAAAATGAGTTTGAAGATATGATTTATAGTTACTAAAGCATGGCTCTAAAACTTGATTGGAACAAAGTATGACTCATCTTTGAACGGACCATTTCCCATAATGTTCGATTCCTCTTCTTAGTTATAAAAATGCATTAAGATGTTCTTTGAGGATTAATTGTGATACAATTCCACAATTACTAGGATGGTCATAAAACATGATACTAAAGTATTCTCTTTTTCTTTCAAATTGGAGAATCTTTTCTCTTTCTGTGTAATAGATTCTTCTCTTCGTTCTGCTACTCTTTAAGCTTTTCAAAATATCACAATTCTGCTTAATGTTATAAACAAAATCATATTTACTAAAGCATTAGTAAATCACGACGAATAGCGTTATTGTCCTTTGTGGTGGATCTGAAAAAGTCCATATCAAGATATACTAGATCCATTAGTCCTTCACTTGCCTCATATAAACATATGAACAATGAATTAGTCATAATTTTCCAATTAACAAAATTCTCATAGATCATGCAATTCGAATTGCATAACTCCAAGTTTCTGTCCAATTAAAATTTGGTGATGAGATTTCTTTTCACTTGGTCAAATATGACAATACCACAAGCATGATATCATAAGAATTAAATTCACAATTAATATTTCTATGATTAGAAACATGATCAACACATTCATTCATGCCATTGCAATGAAATATAAAATCAAGGCAACCATATAAACAAAAACTTCACTTTTATTGACTAAACATAAAATTGGAACTTGTCCTTACAATGCTCAAAATGTCGTTTTTCGGTTTTCGGCTGGCACGCGAACTTTTTGGGTGGAATGATGCAGTCTCCGAATTTGACGAAATTCACACATTGAATGTATATGGTAAAACTATAAATCACTTTGTGATCACCGACGATGTTATTTCGAATCATTCCGGACTGTTTAGGGGCTCAAAATGTCGTTTTTCGGTTTTGGGCTGGCGCGCGAACTTTTCGGGTGGAATGATGTAGTCTCCGAATTGGACGAAATTTGCACATTGTATGTATATGGTAAAACTATAAATAACATTGTGATCACCGACGATGTTATTTCGGCCATTCGGGACTGTTTAGGGGCTCAAAATGTCGTTTTTCGGTTTTGGGCTAGCACGCGAACTTTTCGGGTGGAATGATGGAGTCTCCGAATAGGAAGAAATTCGCACATTGTATGTATATGGTAAAACTATAAATTACTTCGGGATCACTGACGATGTTATTTCGGTCATTCGGGACTGTTTAGGGGCTCAAAATGTCGTTTTTCGGTTTTGGGCTGGCGCGCGAACTTTTCGGGTGGAATGATGGAGTCTCCGAATTGGACGACATTCGCACATTGTATGTATATGGTAAAACTATAAATCACTTCGTGATCACCGACGATGTTATTTCGTTCATTTGGGACTGTTTAGGGGCTCAAAATGTCGTTTTTCGGTTTTCGGCTGGCGTGCGAACTTTTCGGGTGGAATAATGCAGTCTCCGAATTCGACGGAATTCGCACATTGAATGTATATGGTAAAACTATAAATCACTTCATGATCACCGACGATGTTATTTCGAATCATTCCGGACTGTTTAGGGGCTCAAAATGTCGTTTTTCGGTTTTGCGCTGGCGCGCGAACTTTTCGGGTGGAATGATGTAGTCTCCAAATTGGATGAAATTCGCACATTGTATATATATGGTAACACTATAAATCACTTCGTGATCACCAACGATGTTATTTCGGTCATTCGGGACTATTTAGGGGCTCAAAATGTCGTTTTTCGGTTTTGGGCTGGCGCGCGAACTTTTCGGGTGGAATGATGCAGTCTCCGAATTGGACGAAATTCACACATTGTATGTATATGGTATAAGTATAAATCACTTCGTGATCACCGACGATCTTATTTCGGTCATTCGGGACTGTTTAGGGACTCAAAATGTTGTTTTTCGGTTTTGGGCTGGCGCACGAACTATTCGGGTGGAATGATGCAGTCTCCGAATTGGACGAAATTTGCACATTGTATGTATATGGTAAAACTGTAAATCTCTTCGTGATCACCGACGATGTTATTTCGTTCATTCGGGACTGTTTAGGGGCTCAAAATGTCGTTTTTCGGTTTTCGGCTGGCGTGCGAACTTTTCGGGTGGAATGATGCACTCTCCAAATTCGACGAAATTCGCACATTGAATGTATATGGTAAAACTATAAATCACTTCGTGATCACCGACGATGTTATTTTGAATCATTCCGGACTGTTTAGGGGCTCAAAATGTTGTTTTTCGGTTTTGGGCTGGGCGCGAACTTTTCGGGTGGAATGATGTAGTCTTCGAATTGGATGAAATTCGCACATTGTATGTATATGGTAAAACTATGAATCACTTTGTGATCACCGACGATGTTATTTCGGCCATTCGGGACTGTTTAGGGGCTCAAAATGTCGTTTTTCGGTTTTGGGCTAGCACGCGAACTTTTCGGGTGGAATGATGGAGTCTCCGAATAGGAAGAAATTCACACATTGTATGTATATGGTAAAACTATATATCACTTCGTGATCACCGACGATGTTATTTCGGTTATTCGGGACTGTTTAGGGGCTCAAAATGTCGTTTTTCGGTTTTGGCCTTGCGCGCGAACTTTTCGGGTGGAATGATGGAATCTCTGTATTGGACGAAATTCGCACATTGTATGTATATCGTAAAACAATAAATCACTTCGTGATCACCGACGATGTTATTTCGTTCATTCGGGACTGTTTAGGGGCATAAAATGTCGTTTTTCGGTTTTCGGCTGGCGCTCGAACTTTTCAGGTGGATTGATGCAGTCTCCGAATTCGACGAAATTCGCACATTGAATGTATATGGTAACACTATAAATCACTTCGTGATCACCGACGATGTTATTTCGAATCATTCCAGACTGTTTAGGGGCTCAAAATGTCGTTTTTTGGTTTTGCGCTGGCGCACGAACTTTTCGGGTGGAATGATGTAGTCTCCGAATTGGACGAAATTCGCACGTTGTATGTATATGGTAAAACTATAAATCATTTTGTGATCACCGACGATGTTATTTCGGTCATTCGGGACTGTATAGTGGCTCAAAATGTCATTTTTCGGTTTTGGGCTGGCGCGCGAACTTTTCGGGTGGAATGATGCAGTCTCCGAATTGGACGAAATTCACACATTGTATGTATACGGTAAAACTGTAAATCACTTTGTGATCACCGACGATGTTATTTCGGTCATTCGGGACAGTTTAGGGGCTCAAAATGTTGTTTTTCGGTTTTGGGCTGGCGCGCGAACATTTCGGGTGGAATGATGCAGTCTCCGAATTGGACGAAATTTGCACATTGTATGTATATGGTAAAGCTATAAATCACTTCGTGATCACCGACGATGTTATTTCGGTCATTCGGGACTGTTTAGGGGTTCAAAATTTTATTTTTCGGTTTTAGGTTTGCGCGCGAACTTTTCGGGTGGAATGATGGAGTCTCCGAATTGGATGAAATTCGCACATTGTACGTATATGGTAAAACTATAAATCACTTTGTGATCACCGACGATGTTATTTCGGCCATTCGGGACTCTTTAGGGGCTCAAAATGTCGTTTTTTGGTTTTGGGCTGACACGTAAACTTTTCGGGTGAAATGATGGAATCTCCAAATTGGAAGAAATTCGCACATTGTGTGTATATGGTGAAATTATAAATCACTTCATGATCACCGTCGATGTTATTTCGGTCATTCCGGACTGTTTAGGGCCTCAAAATGCTGTTTTTCGGTTTTGGGTTGGCGCACGAACTTTTCGGGTGGAATGATGCAGTCTCCGAATTGGAAGAAATTCGCACATTGTATGTATATGGTAAAACTATAAATCACACTCTAATCACCGACGATGTTATTTCGGTCATTCGGGACTGTTTAGGGGCTCAAAATGTCGTTTTTCGGTTTTCGGCTGGCGCGCGAACTTTTCGGGTGGAATGATGCAGTCTCCGAATTCGACGAAATTCGCACATTGAATGTATATGGTGTGACAACCGTCAATTTTGGCCAAGTCAAAGTCAACTAAAGTCAACAAGTCAAACCGGTCAAATTATCTAACCCTTGTATATTAGGGTTTCCATTATATTTCTTATTGTACAACTCGCAATCTTAATACAAAGTATCACTTAGAGTTTTCACGTGTTCAGAAATTCTAAACCCTAATCAGGGCAAGTGATGAAACTACTCGATAAAACATGATTCCTTAACCCTCGGGGGCATATAACAACCATAACTAGACTTAACGGGAATGTACAAACCTTGCGTTAGAAAACCAAACACTTAAAAAGGTCGCAATCGAAATCTCTCCCAAATCTCTCCAAGAATGTGAAATCTTCTAAATCTCTCTCTGTATGAGAAATCTCTCCAAGAATGTGAAATCTCTCCCAAATCTCTCCAAGAATGTGAAATCTCTCCCAAATTTCTCTCTGTATGATAAATCTCTCCAAGAATGTGAAATCTCTCCCAAATCTCTCCAAGAATGTGAAATCTCTCCCAAATCTCTCTCTGTATGAGAAATCTCTCCAAGAATGTGAAATCTCTCCCAAATCTCTCTCTGTATCAGAAATCTCTCCAAGTGTGTGAAATCTCTCCCAAATCTCTCCCAAATCTCTCCAAGAATGTGAAATCTCTCCCAAATCTCTCTCTGTATGAGAAATCTCTCCAAGTGTGTGAAATCTCTCCCAAATCTCTCCCTGTATGAGAAATCTCTCCAAGTGTGTGAAATCTCTCCCAAATCTCTCTCAACTTTTTATAATCACTCGGGGCATCCCGACCCTCGAATTTGACGAAAACAGCTCGAAAACGGAAGTCTACGCGAAAAACAGCCTTAAGGAGCCGAACCCTCTTAAGGAGCCGAACCCTCTTAAGAACCGAACCTCCCTTAAGGAACCGAAACCTCTTAGAGCCGAAACCCTAAGAAGCCTCCTGGACCGAACTTCACCTTCGCTTCTGACAAGATTCGGTTTTGACAATAATGACCTTCGGTCCGAGAATGCAACCTTCGGCTCCGAGAGGGGAAGCTGAGACCGAACCCTACTCTCGGTTCCAACACACAACCGAACCCTACCTTCGGTTCTATGCTCCTAAGGAGCCGAACCTTCGCACCTTCGGTCCCTATTGCCGGTTTTTGACCCAAACTTCGTTTTAAGCCCGTTTTTCGAGATTTTAACGCAGGATTTTCACCCAAACTCGTATTTTAACATAATAAACCCTAAATATTCATATTTTAACTATATTTTGGGGAAAATCCTTGCCTAAGAATAAAATCTATTTGGTGAGATATTTAGGTGGAGTGTTGACTTATCCTTTGGACAATGACACAAGCAACTAGGGGTGGCAAATATGTACCATGGAAAACCAACCAACATGTGTACCAACCGAACCAATAATGTTGGTACCCAATATGTTTGGTAGCCAACATGTTTGGCTGGTAGTACCGTACAAATTAATTAATAATGGTACGGTAATGGTACAAGGTTTTAAATGTCACGGTATTACCGTACCAACCAAGTTATTTTTCATATATATAAAGTATTGTATATTTTAACTTTAAATGTATATGACGGTTAAGAGTTCAAGTGCTTTGATATTAGCATTTACCGTCTAGTAGCTTTTAAAGTTTAAACTCATATTAACATATCCCATTTACTCTATTGTTTAGTTTAAACTCATGGTACAAAATTATAAAATCTTTTTTGTATCGAATTTCCAATCCAACCATTCATAGAACTCTTATTTACAAAACCTACATGTATCTTTTAAGTGCACAATAACACATAAATCTTAATTCCTAAAACACCCATACATGTTGGTATATACCATTACCAATATGTACCAACCGAACTTACTGGTAGCCAATTAAGTTGGTACCAACTGTACTTGGTACGGTAGTGGTAACTAAAATTACATACCAATTATAATTGGTACGGTACACGGTTTGGGAAAAAAATACCCGGTACCGTACCAATTCCACCCTTACAAGCAACCTCCCCATACCTTCATAGTACAACCCCTAGTCACTATCCACCCATACCTGGTCATTTCAATGTCCTTTCCCACCATTATTCCAGCCACACTCTTGGTCAAAGGCTGAAAACCCTTATCCCTCCTCACATTTCTCTCATTTCTCTCATTCTCCACCAAAGAACAAACTTCATTCTCTCTCACTTTCTCTCTCTAAAATTCGAGATTCAAAGGCTGGTCTTGAGCTTTTCCTCCACATTTGGTAAGTATCTTCCTCCTACACTTAGATATTCTACTATCCTTCATCCAAATCATGGATTGCTTACACAAATATCGTCATATTTGTTGCTAGATCTTCAAATCTTCAAGCATCTCCCAAGTGTTCTTGAGCTGAACACTTCTTTTCTTCACCATCCACCTTCTGAAATCACTCAAGGTGAGTTCATACCCCTACATTTTCCTATTTTCTTCAAGTTTAGGGGGGGAATACAAGTTAAAACACCAAGAACACAACTAAACTCAAACAACAGCTTTCATCAGAAAAGTTGAGTCTTATTCACGGACTGTTTTGACTATCTTAAACTTAATATCTTTCAAAACTGTATAATATGCAAATAGTTCAGGTTCATACCTTTAAATGACTACTTGCACATCTCCATACGATTTTTCTACTATTTATGGTGATTTTTACAAAACTGCCTATCATTTCAGAAACAAATTCGGACCAGTCTGTGAATATGAACATTTTAACACAAGTTAAAGACTTCTAAAAATCATAATAAAAATTATGAATAAACTAGACACATTTTAGGAACTCTCAGAATTTACGGATTCAATTTTCGAGTTTGTATGATTTTTCTATGATTTTTCTAAAATAGTGCAAAAAAGTTAAAAAACTAGTTAACAAAACTCTTAAGAAAATATCGGATTTTCTGGAAATCATACTCTATCGCTTTTACCAGGAAAATGGTTTCTTCCTCAAACAAAACTCTTATGAACTCACCAACTTAATTGTTGACACTTTTCAAAACTACTTGTATTCTCAGGAAATCAGTGAAACAGGAAACCAACAGCATTTTGAGGATGGGACGTTAAATCGTCAAACAGTTCATTTTGTCATCATAATGTAATTGATTTTGAAACATGTAAACATATACTATGGTTTAACATTTTCAATTATATTTATGATGGTTGTATTTACATGTAAACCCCCGGACGTTTCCGTCATCCTTGGTTTGGGGGTGTGACAGATTGGTATCAGAGCATTGTTTATAGTGAACTGAGTATATCGAACCATATAAGATATACAAACTATAAATGCATTGGGACTAAAGTCTCTGAGTAAACATTTTCAAAAGACTATACTTTTAGAAATAAATAGTTTCGTGTTAAAAGTATACATGCATGCATACATACTAAGGACAACATCATACTAGAACAAAAAAAAAAGTGGTGATTGTTGAATGACACAAGTAGGCTTGGGGATGTATAGTCAGGTCTGGGAATGACATAGCCTGATCAACTATGTCTATCCCATAAATGATTAGCATATGCCCAGGAATGGTTGTGTTGTTGCAACAAGTCTAAAAAAAAAACTTACCAACTCTATCTACAAAGAAACATTGAAAAACATAAGACAAACATTGAAATACTATAGGAGTATTTGGTGATACTATAATCAACTTATGTGAAAACTAAAGACCCCTATTAGTAGGTCTATAATGACTGAGTGCATATGCTAAGGTTATACATAATTAAAGATATTATAGACTCAGAATCTATGGCTATTGCTCTACTTCCTGTTCCTTGTTTGGTTGTGGACTTAGAGTAGAGTCATTTATTCGAGGTCTATTCTATCTCAGATTATGTATAACTGGTATGCACTATGTGATTATAGACGTGGCTAATAAGGATCACCCCCTATAAGTAATTATAGGATTAGACGTCTATTAATTATCTCTTCTACCCCTATTCTCGCACAAGCAACGTGACAGGAGCTCAACTACCAAGAGACCCCATTCTTCCTAACCAGGAAAATGGTGGTTGGATCAGAGAGGAATTCGAAAGAGGAGCGATAGGAAGAGAAATCGAAGGAAAACAAAGGAAAAGAAGAAATAAGAGAAGACCCCGACGAGGCTTCCATTGTCCGACACCTCGATGAGCCGTAGATCTACAGAGACGGAGTTAGGAACAAGGTTAACACCTTCCCTATGACATGGATGAGTATTTTACAACCTCAACAAGAGGAGGATTGGTAGACAGGGATCTCCTTGTCATAGTACGCCGCATCACTCACTAGAGCGTACAAACACGAGCATCGGTCAGCCGAAATCATGGAGGGTGGCACTACCACCAAGGTCACCACAATTCGCCTTCGTCACCTGGATGGAGGTCATGAACAGATCAGAAACCACATCAAAGCCTTCAGAGGGAAGTGACCACAACTCGAGCCGAGATTATAGAATATCGGGAACGTCAAACAGCGTTAGAGAAAACGCATGGTGAACACAAAACATCAGATGGCAGAAGCCAGGGCAAGGTTTAGGGCAATGCAAACTTTCATGTCTTCATTCTACGGCCCACGGAACATCACCCGCCACGATTAGTGTGTACACTACTGACATACCGTTACAGACTCAAACTCCTGGAGTGTGTTTGAACACTGCCCCGTCATATACATAAATTCGACCCTTCAAATTTAGGGACTACGCTATTCAAGGGGTCGTGTCACCATCAAAGTTTTCCCTTACATTAACGAAATATAGACCTAGTATAAGGTCAAACCTTCCTGAACTCTATGAACTAGAGTATATCAATAAAATTGGCATGCATTTTATTTCATTGGGAGTTTACCACATATCTTATAACCTGTTATTACTAACGATTTTCTTATGGTAACTCTAAGATTTCTTAATGTATACCTCAAGATTATGTGTAATTAAGAGACGATCGGCTTAGAAATGGTGAGTCCGCCTTAGGTCCTGTTCCTTGTTTGGTTGTGGACTTAGGGCAGACGCATTAAGTTCAACGGACTATTAAACTTTAATTACACACAACTGGTATACATTGGGTGATCTTAGGAGTGGATCAGGCATGGAACAGATCACAAGATTACATTCCAGTCATTTCTTCAAAATTCATAAGTTTAATTATATAAACCTCTGCTATGAATTGTTTGCCACATTCGAAAAATCGGGGAATACTATATTTGAAAACTAATAACCTAGTTTTACGACGCCCGACTAATAACCATTACTAAAAGACTTATACTCATTTCATCTTTGAATTCCTATGACAGAAAGATGCCGCCTCGAAGGTCTGCTAGACACACTAGCGGAACACAAACAAATCCACCACCGCCGCCTCCCCAATATGATTCTGTTATGTTCCAAGCTGCGGTCATGGCTGCGGTGGCAACTGCTATGTCCCAAATCAGCACTGATGGTACAGGGAGGACAGGTAACGGTACTAATAACTCCACTCAAGGAGATAGCCAAGGGCGTTCTAGAGAATGCTCCTTTAAGGACTTCACCAATGCCAGACCCGATTCATTCAATGGCAGCGGGGGAGTCATCGATTTGATGTAATGGTTCGAGAAGACCGAATCTGCCTTCGAGATCTGCGCGTGCCCCGAAGCGAACAAAGTCAAATTCGCAGCTCGCACTTTCTCCGGCCGGGCCCTTACTTGGTGGAACGGCCACGTTAAGTCACTGACGCTTACAGTGGCTAACTCGATGAGTTGGGAGGACTTGAAGGCAAAGATGCTGAAAGAGTATTGCCCAAGGGGCGAGGTGCAAAAGCTAGAGCAAGAACTGTGGAACCTCAAGATGATAGGCTCTGACCTTGCAACCTATACTATCCGATTCTGTGATCTAGCACTCCTTTGTCCCGCTATGGTCACCCAGAAGACAAAAAGTTGGAGCGATACCTCTGGGGATTGTCCCCCCCAAATTCAAGATAGCGTGTTGGCCTCAAGGCCAACTACCTTTGACAGTGCCAAGGAATTGGCACAACAACTCATCGATCACCGTGCTAGCCATGACACTACGACAACCACCCCTGATCAAGCAAGAGGAGGAAACAACAAAAGGAAGTTCTGGGATAACAAGAAGGACCAACCTGCCCAGGACTTCACTAAGAAGCAACAGATCGTTGCTGTTCATGCTGCCACAACCCACGCCACGCCAGCACCCATAAATCGATATGCTGGAACCCTTCCGAAATGCAACAAGTGTAACTTCCATCACACTGGGGTTTGCCGGGAGATGCATTGAAAAATTGCAACAGGAAGGGGAACACTGTCCGTTTCTGTAAGGCACCGGCACAAACCATCAACCAGGTCCCTGGCACTGGAGTAAGCCCAACTTGTTATGAGTGCGGCGAAGCAGGACACTTTAAAAGGGACTTCCCAAGAGTAAGGAATGCCGGTGATGGTGGAAGGGTGCTTGCGATTACTGCAGGAGAGACCACCCCGGAACCGCCCGTAAATATCAGTACGTGTTTCTATCATCGACGTTCAAATTTTAAATTTCTTCTTATTACTAAATCTATCATCGATTAAAGTATACCAACCATAAATCTCGAGAACACGACAAAACCCAAATAAGTCTTATCCCCTACATAAAAACGCAGGGTTTTTACTAGTGAATCTATGATGGCTAGTGTAAACATTATGGTCATATATCATTAAGATTCTATGGACCTAGAATGTGTAATTCCGCCTTATTTCCTGTTCCTTGTTTGGTTGTGGGCTTAAGGCGGGGATCACTCATTCGAATACCCTTGCAATCTTAATGATATACGATTAGTTCACACCAAGCGATTATAAAAGATCTGGTAGGACTTATAATGCAAATTTCATCACAAATTGTTGAAGTATTCGCAATGGTAATAACAAGGGATAAAACAAGGAGCATAAAGGCACACGTAGAATACACTATCATTCCAAAACAATAACTCCTTTTTAAATCGACTCAGCTCAAGTTACAATAAGAAATTCCAAGGTCGTCATTTAACGTCAGGCGGATTGGTCCCCGCCATATCAATTTCTTGTACTACGAAAAGTACCCACATCTTTCCTCCAAATTCTTGAAGTCCCAGTCGAAACACTAATTTCGGGACGAAATTCTTTCTAACGGGGGGATGATGTGACAACCGTCAATTTTGGCCAAGTCAAAGTCAACTAAAGTCAAGAAGTCAAACCGGTCAACTTATCTAACCCTTGTATATTAGGGTTTCCATTATATTTCTTATTGTACAACTCGCAATCTTAATACAAAGTATCACTTAGAGTTTTCACGTGTTCAGAAATTCTAAACCCTAATCAGGGCAAGTGATGAAACTACTCGATAAAACATTATTCCTTAACCCTCGGGGGCATATAACAACCATAACGAGACTTAACGGGAATGCACAAACCTTGCGTTACAAAGCCAAACACTTAAAAAGGTCGCAATCGAAATCTATCCCAAATCTCTCCAAGAATGTGAAATCTCTCCCAAATCTCTCTCTGTATGAGAAATCTCTCCAAGAATGTGAAATATCTCCCAAATCTCTCTCTGTATGAGAAATCCTCCAAGAATGTGAAATCTCTCCCAAATTGCTCCAAGAATGTGAAATCTCTCCCAAATCTCTCTCCGTATGAGAAATCTCTCCAAGAATGTGAAATCTCTCCCAAATCTCTCCAAGAATGTGAAATCTCTCCCAAATCTCTCTCTGTATGAGAAATCTCTCCAAGTGTGTGAAATCTCTCCCAAATCTCTCGAAGAATGTGAAATCTCTCGCAAATCTCTCTTTGTATGAGAAATCTCTCCAAGTGTGTGAAATCTCTCCCAAATCTCTCCCTGTATGAGAAATCTCTCCAAGTGTGTGAAATCTCTCCCAAATCTCTCTCAAAATCTCTCTCAACTTTTTATAATCACTCGGGGCATCCCGACCCTCGAATTTGACGAAAACAGCTCGAAAACGGAAGTCTACGCGAAAAACAACCTTAAGGAGCCGAACCCTCTTAAGGAGCCGAACCCTCTTAAGAACCGAACCTCCCTTAAGGAACCGAAACCTCTTAGAGCCGAAACCCTAAGAAGCCTCCTGGACCGAACTTCACCTTCGCTTCTGACAAGATTCGGTTCTGACAAGAATGACCTTCGGTTCCGAGAGGGGAAGCTGAGACCGAACCCTACTCTCGGTTCCAACACACAACCGAACCCTACCTTCGGTTCTATGCTCCTAGGGAGCCGAACCTTCGCATCTTCGGTCCCTATTGCCGGTTTTTGACCCAGACTTCGTTTTAAGCCCGAATTTGATGAAATTCGCACATTGTATGTATATAGTAAAACTATAAATCAGTTTGTGATCACCGACGATGTTATTTCGGCCATTCGGGACTGTTTAGGGGCTCAAAATGTCGTTTTTCGGTTTTGGGCTGGCGCGCGAACTTTTCGGATGGAATGATGGAGTCTCCGAATTGGATGAAATTTGCACATTGTATGTATATGGTTAAACTATAATTCACTTTGTGATCACTGCCGATGTTATGTCGGCGATTCGGTACTGTTTAGGGGCTCAAAATGTCGTTTTTCGGTTTTGGGCTAGCACGCGAACTTTTCGGGTGGAATGACGGAGTCTCCGAATTGGAATAAATTTGCACAATGTATGTATATGGTAAAACTATAAATTACTTAGTGATCTCCGACGATGTTATTTTGGTCCTTTAGGACTGTTTAGGGGCTCACAATGTCGTTTTTCGGTTTTGGGCAGGCGCGCGAACTTTTCGGGTGGAATGATGCAGTCTCCGAATTGGAAAAAATTTGCACATTGTATATATATGGTAAAACTATAAATCACATTGTGATCACCGACGATGTTATTTCGATCATTCAGGACTGTTTAGGGGCTCAAAATGTCGTTTTTCGGTTTTGGGCTGACGCGCGAACTTTTCGGGTGGAATGATGGAGTCTCCGAATTGGACGAAATTCGCACATTGTATGTATATGGTAAAACTATTAATCAGTTCACGTTGACCGACGACGTTATTCCAGTCATTCGGGATTGTTTAGGTGCTCAAAATGATATTTTTCGGTTTTGGGCTGGCGCGCGTACTTTTCGGGTGGAATGATGCAGTATACGAATTGGACGAAATTCGCACATTGTATATATATGGTAAAACTATAAATCACTTCAAGGTCACCGACGATGTTATTTCGGTCATTCGGGACTGTTTAGGGGCTCAAAATGCTGTTTTTCGGTTTTGGGTTGGCGCGCGAACTTTTCGGGTGGAATGATGCAGTCTCCGAATTGGACGAAATTCGCACACTGTATGTATATGGTAAAACAATAAATCAATTTGTGATCACCGACGATGCTATTTCGGTCATTCGGGACTGTTTAGGTGCTCAAAATGTCGTTTTTCGGTTTTGGACTGGCGCGCGAAATTTTCGAGTGGAATGATGAAGTCTCCGAATTCGACGAAATTCGCACATTGAATGTATATGGTAAAACTATGAATCTCTCCGTGATCACCGACGATGTTATTTCGGTCATTCGGGACTGTTCAGGTGCTCAAAATGTCGTTTTTCGGTTTTGGGCTGGCGCACGAACTTTTCGGGTGGAATGATGCAGTATCCGAATTCGACGAAATTCGCACATTGAATGTATATGGTAAAACTATAAATCACTTTGTGATCACCGACGATGTTATTTCGGTCATTCGGGACTGTTTAGGGCTCAAAATGTCGTTTTTCGATTTTGGGCTGGCGCACGAACTTTTCGTGTGTTATGATGCAGTCTCCGAATTCGACGAAATTCGCACATTGAATGTATATGGTAAAACTATAAATCACTTTGTGATCACCGACGATGTTATTTCGGTCATTCCGGACTGTTTAGGGGCTCAAAATGTCGTTTTTCGGTTTTGGGCTGGCGCGCGAACTTTTCGGGTGTAATGATGGAGTCTCCGAATAGGACGAAATTCGCACATTGTATGTATATGGTAAACTATAAATCACCTTGTGATCACCGACGATGTTATTTCGGTCATTCGGGACTGTTTAGGGGCTCAAATTGTCGTTTTTCGGTTTTGGGCTAGCACACGAACTTTTCGGGTGGAATGATAGAGTCTCCGAATTGGAATAAATTCGCACATTGTATGTATTTGGTAAAACTATAAATCACATTGTGATTACCGACGATGTTACTTCGGTCATCCGGGACTGTTTAGGGGCTCAAAATGTCGATTTTCAGCTTTGGGCTGGCGCGCGAACTTTTCCGGTGGAATGATACAGTCTCCGAATTGGACGAAATTTGCACATTGTATGTATATGGTAAAACTATAAATCACTTTGTGATCACCGACGATGTTATTTCGATCATTCGGGACTGTTTAGGGGATCAAAATGTCGTTTTTCGGTTTTGGGCTGGCGCGCGAAATTTTCGGGTGGAATGATGGAGTCTCCGAATTGGACGAAATTCGCACATTGTATCTATATGGTAAAACTAAAAATCACTTCGTGATCACCCACGATGTTATTTCGGCCATTCGGAACAGTTTAGGGGTCAAAATGTCGTTTTTCGGTTTTGGGCTGGCACGCGAACTTTTCGTGTGGAATGATGCAGTCTTCGAATTGGACGAAATTCGCACATTGTATGTATATGGTAAAACAATAAATAACTTAGTGATCACCGACGATGTTATTTCGGTCATTCGGAACTTTTTAGGGCTCAAAATGTCGTTTTTCGGTTTTGGGCTGGAACGCGAACTTTTCGGGTGGAATGATGCAGTCTCTGAATTGGACGAAATTCGCACATTGTATGTATATGGTAAAACTGTAAATCACTTCGTGATGACGGAGATGTTATTTCGGTCATTCGGTATTGTTTAGGGCTCAAAATGCTGTTTTTCGGTTTTGGGCTGGCGCACGAACTTTTCGGGTGGAATGATGAAGTCTCCGAATTCGACGAAATTCGCACATTGAATGTATATTGTAGAACTATAAATCACTTTGTGATCACCGACAATGTTATTTCGGTCATTCCAGACTGTTTAGGGGCTCAAAATGTCGTTATTCGGTTTTGGGCTGGCGCGCGAACTTTTCGGGTGGAATGATGGAGTCTCCGAATTTGACGAAATTCGCACACTATATGTATATGGTAAAACTATAAATCACATTGTGATCACCGACGATGTTATTTCGGTCATTCGGGACTGTTTAGGGGCTCAAAATGTCGTTTTTCGGCACTGGGCTGGCGCACGAACTTTTCGGGTGGAATGATGCAGTCTCCGAATTGGATGAAAGTCGCACATTGTATGTATATGGTAAAACTATAAATCACTTTGTGATGACAGAGGATGTTATTTCGGTCATTCTGGATTGTTTAGGTGCTCAAAAAAAATGTTTTTCGGTTTTGGGCTGGCGCACGAACTTTTCGGGTGAAATGATGCAGTATCCGAATTCGACGAAATTTGCACATTGAATGTATATGGTAAAACTATAAATCACTTTTTGATCACATACGTTGTTATTTCGGTCATTCGGGACTGTTTAGGGGCTCAAAATTTCGTTTTGCAGTTTTGGGTTGGCACACGAACTTTTCGGGTGGAATGATGCAGTCACCGAATTGGACGGAATTCACACATTGTACGTATGTGGTAAAACTATAAATCACTTTGTAATCACCGACGATGTAATTTCGGCCATTCGAGATTGTATAGGGGCTCAAAATGTCGTTTTTCGGTTTTGGGCTGGCACGCGAACTTTTCGGGTGGAATGATGGAGTCTCCGAATTCGACGAAATTCGCACATTGTATGTATATGGTAAAACTATAAATCACCTTGTGATCACCGACGATGTTATTTTGGCCATTCGGGATTGTTTAGGGCTCAAAATGTCGTTTTTCGGTTTTGGGCTGGCACGCGAACTTT
Organism: Lactuca virosa; assembly: GCF_052849685.1. Lineage (NCBI taxonomy): Eukaryota > Viridiplantae > Streptophyta > Magnoliopsida > Asterales > Asteraceae > Lactuca > Lactuca virosa. The sequence continues at coordinate 109,571,741 of NC_136428.1, forward strand.
TCGGGTGGAATGATGCAGTCTCCGAATTGGACGAAATTCGCACATTATACGTATACGGTAAAACAATAAATCACTAAGTGATCATCGACGCTGTTATTTCGGTCATTCGGAACTGTTTAGGGGCTCAAAATGTCGTTTTTCGGTTTTGGGCTGGAACACGAACTTTTCGTGTGGAATGATGCAGTCTCCTAATTGGACGAAATTCACACATTGTATGTATATGGTAAAACTGTAAATCACTGTATGATTACCGACGATGTTATTTCGGTCATTCGGGATTGTTTAGGGGCTCAAAATGTTGTTTGTCGGTTTTGGGCTGGCGCGCGAACTTTTCGGTTGAAATGATGCAGTCTCCGAATTCGACGAAATTCGCACATTGAATGTATATGGTAAAACTATAAATCACTTTGTGATCACCGACGATGTTATTTCGGTCATTCCGGACTGTTTAGGGGCTTAAAATGTCGTTTTTCGGTTTTGGGCTGGCTCGCGAACTTTTCGGGTGGAATGATGGAGTCTTCGAATTGGACAAAATTCGCACATTGTATGTATATGGTAAAAGTATAAATCACCTAGGGATCACCGACGATGTTATTTCGGTCATTCGGGGCTGTTTAGGGGCTCAAAATGTCGTTTTTCGGTTTTGGGCTAGCACGCGAACTTTTCGGGTGGAATGATAGAATCTCCGAATTGGAATAAATTCGCACATTGTATGTATTTGGTAAAACTATAAATCACATTGTGATAACCGACGATGTTATTTTGGTCATTCGGGACTGTTTAGGGGCTCAACATGTCGTTTTTCGGTTTTGGGCTGGTGCGCGAACTTTTCGGGTGGAATGATGCAGTCTCCGAATTGGACGAAATTTGCACATTGTATGTATATGGTAAAACTAAAAATCACTTTGTGATCACCGACGATGTTATTTCGGCCATTCGGGACTGTTTAGGGCTCAAATTGTCGTTTTTCGGTTTTAGGCTGGCACGCGAACTTTTCGGGTGGAATGATGCAGTCTCCGAATTGGACGAAATTCGCACATTGTATGTATGTGGTAAAACGTTAAATCACTTTGTGATCACCGACGATGTTATTTCGGTCATTCGAAACTGTTTAGGGGCTCAAAATTTCGTTTTTTGGTTGTGGGCTGGCGTGCGAAATTTTCGAGTGCAATGATGCAGTCTCCGAATTGGACGAAATTCGCACATTATATGTATATGATAAAACTATAAATCATTTAGTGATGACAGAGGATGTTATTTCGGTCATTCGGGATTGTTTAGGTGCTCAAAATGATGTTTTTCGGTTTTGGGCTGGCGCGCGAACTTTTCGGGTGGAATGATGCAGTATCCGAATTCGACGAAATTCGCACATTGAATGTATATGGTAAAACTGTGAATCTCTTCGTGATCACCGACGATGTTATTTCGGTCATTCGGGACTGTTTAGGTGCTCAAAATGTCGTTTTTCGGTTTTGGGCTGGCGCACGAACTTTTCAGGTGGAATGATGCACTCTCCGAATTCGACGAAATTCGTACATTGAATATATATGGTGAAACTATAAATCACTTTGTGATCACCGAAGATGTTCTTTCGGTCATTCGGGACTGTTTAGGGGCTCAAAATTTCGTTTTTCGGTTTTGGGTTGGCGCGCGAACTTTTCGGGTGGAATGATGCAGTCTCCGAATTGGACGAAAGTCACACATTGTACGTATGTGGTAAAACTATAAATCACTTCGTGATCACCTACGATGTTATTTCGGCCATTCGAGATTGTTTAGGGGCTCAAAATGTCGTTTTTCGGTTTTGGGATGGCACGCGAACTTTTCGGGTGGAATGATGGAGTCTCCGAATTGGACGAAATTCGCACATTGTATGCATATGGTAAAACTATAAATCACCTGGTGATCACCGACGATGTTATTTCGGCCATTCAGGACTGTTTAGGGCTCAAAATGTCGTTTTTTGGTTTTGGGTTGGCACGCGAACTTTTCGGGTGGAATGATGCAGTCTCCGAATTGGACGAAATTCGCACAATGTATGTATACGGTAAAACTTTAAATCACTTTGTGATCACCGACGATGTTATTTAGGTCATTCGAAACTGTTTAGGGGCTCAAAATGTCGTTTTTCAGTTTTGGGCTGGCGAGCAAAATTTTCGGGTGGAATGATGCAGTCTCCGAATTGGACGAAATTCGCACATTGTATGTATATGGTAAAACTGTAAATCACTTCGTGATGACCGGCGATGTTATTTCGGTCATTCGGGACTGTTTAGGGGCTCAAAATGTCGTTTTTCGGTTTAGGCTGGCACGCGAACTTTTCGGGTGGAATGATGCAGTCTCCAAATTGGACGAAATTCGCACATTTTATGTATATGGTAAAACTTTAAATCACTTTGTGATCACCGACGATGTTATTTCGGTTATTTGAAGCTGTTTAGGGGCTCAAAATTTCGTTTTTTGATTTTGGGCTGGCGTGCGAACTTTTCGGGTGGAATGATGCAGTCTCAGAATTGGACGAAATTCGCACATTGTATGTATATGGTAAAACTATAAATCACTTCGTGATGACAGAGGATGTTATTTCAGTCATTCGGGATTGTTTAGGTGCTCAAAATGATGTTTTTCGGTTTTGGGCTGGCGCACGAACTTTTCGGGTGGAATGATGTAGTATCCGAATTGGACGAAATTCGCACATTGTATGTATATGGTAAAACTATAAATCACTTTGTGATCAGTGTTGATGTTATTTCGGTCATTCGGAACTGTTTAGGTGCTCAAAATGTCGTTTTTCGGTTTTGGGCTGGCGCACGAACTTTTCAGGTGGAATGATGCACTCTCCGAATTCGACGAAATTCGCACATTGAATATATATGGTGAAACTATAAATCACTTTGTGATCACCGAAGATGTTCTTTCGGTCATTCGGGACTGTTTAGGGGCTCAAAATTTCGTTTTTCGGTTTTGGGTTGGCGCACGAACTTTTCGGGTGGAATGATGCAGTCTCCGAATTGGACGAAAGTCACACATTGTACGTATGTGGTAAAACTATAAATCACTTCGTGATCACCTACGATGTTATTTCGGCCATTCGAGATTGTTTAGGGGCTCAAAATGTCGTTTTTCGGTTTTGGGATGGCACGCGAACTTTTCGGGTGGAATGATGGAGTCTCCAAATTGGACGAAATTCGCACATTGTATGCATATGGTAAAACTATAAATCACCTGGTGATCACCGACGATGTTATTTCGGCCATTCGGGACTGTTTAGGGCTCAAAATGTCGTTTTTTGCTTTTGGGTTGGCACACGAACTTTTCAGGTGGAATGATGCAGTCTCCGAATTGGACGAAATTCGCACAATGTATGTATATGGTAAAACTTTAAATCACTTTGTGATCACCGACGATGTTATTTCGGTCATTCGAAACTGTTTAGGGGCTCAAAATGTCGTTTTTCAGTTTTGGGCTGGCGAGCGAAATTTTCGGGTGGAATGATGCAGTCTCCGAATTGGACGAAATTCGCACATTGTATGTATATGGTAAAACTGTAAATCACTTCGTGATGACCGGCGATGTTATTTCGGTCATTCGGGACTGTTTAGGGGCTCAAAATGTCGTTTTTCGGTTTTGGGCTAGCACGCGAACTTTTCGGGTGGAATGATAGAATCTCCGAATTGGAATAAATTCGCAAATTGTATGTATTTGGTAAAACTATAAATCACATTGTGATCACCGACGATGTTATTTCGGTCATTCGGGACTGTTTAGGGGCTCAACATGTCGTTTTTCGGTTTTGGGCTGGTGCGCGAACTTTTCGGGTGGAATGATGCAGTCTCCGAATTGGACGAAATTTGCACATTGTATGTATATGGTAAAACTAAAAATCACTTTGTGATCACCGACGATGTTATTTCGGCCATTCGGGACTGTTTAGGGCTCAAAATGTCGTTTTTCGGTTTTAGGCTGGCACACGAACTTTTCGGGTGGAATGATGCAGTCTCCGAATTGGACGAAATTCGCACATTGTATGTATGTGGTAAAACGCTAAATCACTTTGTGATCACCGACGATGTTATTTCGGTCATTCGAAACTGTTTAGGGGCTCAAAATGTTGTTTTTCGGTTTTGGGCTGGCGCGCAAACTTTTCGGTTGGAATGATGCAGTCTCCGAATTGGACGAAATTCGCACATTGTATATGTATGGTAAAACTATAAATCATTTAGTGATGACAGAGGATGTTATTTCGGTCATTCGGGATTGTTTAGGTGCTCAAAATGATGTTTTTCGGTTTTAGGCTGGCACGCGAACTTTTCGGGTGGAATGATGCAGTATCCGAATTCGACGAAATTCGCACATTGAATGTATATGGTAAAACTGTGAATCTCTTCGTGATCACCGACGATGTTATTTCGGTCATTCGGGACTGTTTAGGTGCTCAAAATGTCGTTTTTCAATTTTGCGCTGGCGCACGAACTTTTCGGGTGGAATGATGCAGTCTCCGAATTCGACGAAATTCGCACATTGAATGTATATGGTGAAACTATAAATCACTTTGTGATCACCGACGATGTTCTTTCGGTCATTCGGGACTGTTTAGGGGCTCAAAATTTCGTTTTTCGGTTTTGGGTTGGCGCGCGAACTTTTCGGGTGGAATGATGCAGTCTCCGAATTGGACGAAAGTCACACATTATACGTATGTGGTAAAACTATAAATCACTTCGTGATCACCTACGATGTTATTTCGGCCATTCGAGATTGTTTAGGGGCTCAAAATGTCGTTTTTCGGTTTTGGGATGGCACGCGAACTTTTCGGGTGGAATGATGGAGTCTCCGAATTGGACGAAATTCGCACATTGTATGCATATGGTAAAACTATAAATCACCTTGTGATCACCGACGATGTTATTTCGGCTATTCGGGACTGTTTAGGGCTCAAAATGTCGTTTTTTGGTTTTGCGCTGGCATGTGAACTTTTCGGGTGGAATGATGCAGTCTCCGAATTGGACGAAATTCGCACATTGTATGTATATGGAAAAACTTTAAATCACTTTGTGATCACCGACGATGTTATTTCGGTCATTCGAAACTGTTTAGGGGCTCAAAATGTCGTTTTTCGGTTTTGGGCTGGCTCGCGCAATTTTCGGGTGGAATGATGCAGTCTCGGAATTGGACGAAATTCGCACATTGTATGTATATGGTAAAACTGTAAATCACTTCGAGATTATCGGCGATGTTATTTCGGTCATTCAGGATTGTTTAGGGGCTCAAAATGCTGTTTTTCGGTTTTAGGCTGGCGCGCGAACTTTTTGGGTGGAATGATGCAGTCTCCGAATTCGACGAAATTCGCACATTGAATGAATATGGTAAAACTATAAATCACTTCGTGATCAACGACGATGTTATTTCGGTCATTCCGGACTGTTTAGAGGCTCAAAATGTCGTTTTTTGGTTTTGGGCTGGCGCGTGAACTTTTCGGGTGGAATGATGGAGTCTCTGAATTGGACGAAATTCGCACACTGTATGTATATGGTAAAACTATAAATCACCTTGTGATCACCGACGATGTTATTCCGGTCATTCGGGACTGTTTAGGGGCTCAAAATGTCGTTTTTCGGTTTTGGGCTAGCACGCGATTTTTTCGGGTAGAATGATAGAGTCTCCGAATTGGAATAAATTCACACATTGTATGTATTTGGTAAAACTATAAATCACGCTGTAATCACCGACGATGTTATTTCGGTCATTCGGGACTGTTTAGGGGCTCAAAATGTCGTTTTTCGGTTTTGGGCTGGCGCGCGAACTTTTCGGGGGGAATGATGCAGTCTCCGAATTGGACGAAATTTGCAAATTGTATGTATATGGTAAAACTATAAATCACTTTGTGATCACCGACGATGTTATTTCGATCATTCGGGACTGTTTAGGGGCTCAAAATGTCGTTTTTCGGTTTTGGGCTGGCGCGCGAACTTTTCGGGTGGAGTGATGGAGTCTCCGAATTGGACGAAATTCGCACATTGTATGTATATGGTAAAACTATAAATCAAGTTGTGATCACCGACGATGTTATTTCGGCCATTCGGGACTGTTTAGGGTTCAAAATGTCGTTTTTCGGTTTTGGGCTAGCACGCGAACTTTTCGGGTGGAATGATGCAGTCTCCAAATTGGACGAAATTCGCACATTGTATGTATATGGTAAAACTTTAAATCACTTTGTGATCACCGACGATGTTATTTCGGTCATTCGAAACTGTTTAGGGGCTCAAAATTTCGTTTTTTGGTTTTGGGCTGGCGTGCGAACTTTTCGGGTGGAATGATGCAGTCTCAGAATTGGACGAAATTCACACATTGTATGTATATGGTAAAACTATAAATCACTTCGTGATGACAGAGGATGTTATTTCAGTCATTCGGGATTGTTTAGGTGCTCAAAATGATGTTTTTCGGTTTTGGGCTGGCGCACGAACTTTTCGGGTGGAATGATGTAGTATCCAAATTGGACGAAATTCGCACATTGTATGTATATGGTAAAACTATAAATCACTTTGTGATCAGTGTTGATGTTATTTCGGTCATTCGGAACTGTTTAGGTGCTCAAAATGTCGTTTTTCGGTTTTGGGCTGGCGCACGAACTTTTCAGGTGGAATGATGCACTCTCCGAATTCGACGAAATTCGCACATTGAATATATATGGTGAAACTATAAATCACTTTGTGATCACCGAAGATGTTTTTTCGGTCATTCGGTACTGTTTAGGGGCTCAAAATTTTGTTTTTCGGTTTTGGGTTGGCGCGCGAACTTTTCGGGTGGAATGATGCAGTCTCCGAATTGGACGAAAGTCACACATTGTACGTATGTGGTAAAACTATAAATCACTTCGTGATCACCTACGATGTTATTTCGGCCATTCGAGATTGTTTAGGGGCTCAAAATGTCGTTTTTTGGTTTTGGGATGGCACGCGAACTTTTCGGGTGGAATGATGGAGTCTCCAAATTGGACGAAATTCGCACATTGTATGCATATGGTAAAACTATAAATCACCTGGTGATCACCGACGATGTTATTTCGGCCATTCGGGACTGTTTAGGGCTCAAAATGTCGTTTTTTGCTTTTGGGCTGGCACGCGAACTTTTCGGGTGGAATGATGCAGTCTCCGAATTGGACGAAATTCGCACAATGTATGTATATGGTAAAACTTTAAATCACTTTGTGATCACCGACGATGTTATTTCGGTCATTCGAAATTGTTTAGGGGCTCAAAATGTCGTTTTTCAGTTTTGTGCTCGCGAGCGAAATTTTCGGGTGGAATGATGCAGTCTCCGAATTGGACGAAATTCGCACATTGTATGTATATGGTAAAACTGTAAATCACTTCGTGATGACCGGCGATGTTATTTCGGTCATTCGGGACTGTTTAGGGGCTCAAAATGTCGTTTTTCGGTTTTGGGCTAGCACGCGAACTTTTCGGGTGGAATGATAGAATCTCCGAATTGGAATAAATTCGCAAATTGTATGTATTTGGTAAAACTATAAATCACAATGTGATCACCGACGATGTTATTTCGGTCATTCGGGACTGTTTAGGGGCTCAACATGTCGTTTTTCGGTTTTGGGCTGGTGCGCGAACTTTTCGGGTGGAATGATGCAGTCTCCGAAATGGACGAAATTTGCACATTGTATGTATATGGTAAAACTAAAAATCACTTTGTGATCACCGACGATGTTATTTCGGCCATTCGGGACTGTTTAGGTCTCAAAATGTCGTTTTTCGGTTTTAGGCTGGCACGCGAACTTTTCGGGTGGAATGATGCAGTCTCCGAATTGGACGAAATTCGCACATTTTATGTATGTGGTAAAACGCTAAATCACTTTGTGATCACCGACGATGTTATTTCGGTCATTCGAAACTGTTTAGGGGCTCAAAATGTCGTTTTTCGGTTTTGGGCTGGCTCGCAAACTTTTCGGTTGGAATGATGCAGTCTCCGAATTGGACGAAATTCGCACATTGTATATGTATGGTAAAACTATAAATCATTTAGTGATGACAGAGGATATTATTTCGGTCATTCGGGATTGTTTAGGTGCTCAAAATGATGTTTTTCGGTTTTAGGCTGGCGCGCGAACTTTTCGGGTGGAATGATGCAGTATCCGAATTCGACGAAATTCGCACATTGAATGTATATGGTAAAACTGTGAATCACTTCGTGATCACCGACGATGTTATTTCGGTCATTCGGGACTGTTTAGGTGCTCAAAATGTCGTTTTTCAGTTTTGCGCTGGCGCACGAACATTTCGGGTGGAATGATGCAGTCTCCGAATTCGACGAAATTCGCACATTGAATGTATATGGTGAAACTATAAATCACTTTGTGATCACCGACGATGTTCTTTCGGTCATTCGGGACTGTTTAGGGGCTCAAAATTTCCTTTTTCGGTTTTGTGTTGGCGCGCGAACTTTTCGGGTGGAATGATGCAGTCTCCGAATTGGACGAAAGTCACACATTGTACGTATGTGGTAAAACTATAAATCACTTCGTGATCACCTACGATGTTATTTCGGCCATTCGAGATTGTTTAGGGGCTCAAAATGTCGTTTTTCGGTTTTGGGATGGCACGCGAACTTTTCGAGTGGAATGATGGAGTCTTCGAATTGGACGAAATTCGCACATTGTATGCATATGGTAAAACTATAAATCACCTTGTGATCACCGACGATGTTATTTCGGCCATTCGGGACTGTTTAGGGCTCAAAATGTCGTTTTTTGGTTTTGGGCTGGCACGCGAACTTTTCGGGTGGAATGATGCAGTCTCCGAATTGGACGAAATTCACACATTGTATGTATATGATAATACTTTAAATTACTTTGTGATCACCGACGATGTTATTTCGGTCATTCGAAACTGTTTAGGGGCTCAAAATGTCGTTTTTCGGTTTTGGGCTGGCGCGCGAAATTTTCGGGTGGAATGATGCAGTCTCCGAATTGGACGAAATTCGCACATTGTATGTATATGGTAAAACTGTAAATCACTTCGTGATGACCGGCGATGTTATTTCGGTCATTCAGGATTGTTTAGGGGCTCAAAATGCTGTTTTTCGGTTTTAGGCTGGCGCGCGAACTTTTTGGGTGGAATGATGCAGTCTCCGAATTCGACGAAATTCGCACATTGAATGAATATGGTAAAACTATAAATCACTTCGTGATCAACGACGATGTTATTTCGGTCATTCCGGACTGTTTAGGGGCTCAAAATGTCGTTTTTTGGTTTTGGGCTGGCGCGTGAACTTTTCGGGTGGAATGATGGAGTCTCCGAATTGGACGAAATTCGCACACTGTATGTATATGGTAAAACTATAAATCACCTTGTGATCACCGACGATGTTATTCCGGTCATTCGGGACTGTTTAGGGGCTCAAAATGTCGTTTTTCGGTTTTGGGCTAGCACACGATTTTTTCGGGTAGAATGATAGAGTCTCCGAATTGGAATAAATTCACACATTGTATGTATTTGGTAAAACTATAAATCACGCTGTAATCACCGACGATGTTATTTCGGTCATTCGGGACTGTTTAGGGGCTCAAAATGTCGTTTTTCGGTTTTGGGCTGGCGCGCGAACTTTTCGGGGGGAATGATGCAGTCTCCGAATTGGACGAAATTTGCAAATTGTATGTATACGTTAAACTATAAATCACTTTGTGATCACCGACGATGTTATTTCGATCATTCGGGACTGTTTAGGGGCTCAAAATGTCGTTTTTCGGTTTTAGGCTGGCGCGCGAACTTTTCGGGTGGAGTGATGGAGTCTCCGAATTGGACGAAATTCGCACATTGTATGTATATGGTAAACTATAAATCAAGTTGTGATCACCGACGATGTTATTTCGGCCATTCGGGACTGTTTAGGGTTCAAAATGTCGTTTTTCGGTTTTGGGCTAGCACGCGAACTTTTCGGGCGGAAAGATGCAGTCTCCAAATTGGACGAAATTCGCACATTGTATGTATATGGTAAAACTTTAAATCACTTTGTGATCACCGACGATGTTATTTCGGTCATTCGAAACCGTTTAGGGGCTCAAAATTTCGTTTTTTGGTTTTGGGCTGGCGTGCGAACTTTTCGGGTGGAATGATGCAGTCTCAGAATTGGACGAAATTCGCACATTGTATGTATATGGTAAAACTATAAATCACTTCGTGATGACAGAGGATGTTATTTCAGTCATTCGGGATTGTTTAGGTGCTCAAACTAATGTTTTTCGGTTTTGGGCTAGCGCGCGAACTTTTCGGGTGGAATGATGTAGTATCCGAATTCGACGAAATTCGCACATTGAATGTATATGGTAAAACTGTGAATCTCTTCGTGATCACCGACGATGTTATTTCGGTCATTCGGGACTGTTTAGGTGCTCAAAATGTCGTTTTTCAGTTTTTGCGCTGGCGCACGAACTTTTCGGGTGGAATGATGCAGTCTCCGAATTCGACGAAATTCGCACATTGAATGTATATGGTGAAACTATAAATCACTTTGTGATCACCGATGATGTTCTTTCGGTCATTCGGGACTGTTTAGGTGCTCAAAATTTCGTTTTTCGGTTTTGGGTTGGCGTGCAAACTTTTCGGGTGGAATGATGCAGTCTCCGAATTGGACGAAAGTCACACATTGTACGTATGTGGTAAAACTATAAATCACTTCGTGATCACCTACGATGTTATTTCGGCCATTCGAGATTGTTTAGGGGCTCAAAATGTCGTTTTTCGGTTTTGGGATGGCACGCGAACTTTTCGGGTGGAATGATGGAGTCTCCGAATTGGACGAAATTCGCACATTGTATGCATATGGTAAAACTATAAATCACCTTGTGATCACCGACGATGTTATTTCGGCCATTCGGGACTGTTTAGGGCTCAAAATATCGTTTTTTGGTTTTGGGCTGGCACGCGAACTTTTCGGGTGGAATGATGCAGTCTCCGAATTGGACGAAATTCGCACATTGTATGTATATGGTAATACTTTAAATCACTTTGTGATCACCGACGATGTTATTTCGGTCATTCGAAACTGTTTTGGGGCTCAAAATATCGTTTTTCGGTTTTGGACTGGCGCGCGAAATTTTCGGGTGGAATGATGCAGTCTCCGAATTGGACGAAATTCGCACATTGTTTGTATATGGTAAAACTGTAAATCACTTCGTGATGACCGGCGATGTTATTTCGGTCATTCAGGATTGTTTAGGGGCTCAAAATGCTGTTTTTCGGTTTTAGGCTGGCGCGCGAACTTTTTGGGTGGAATGATGCAGTCTCCGAATTCGACGAAATTCGCACATTGAATGAATATGGTAAAACTATAAATCACTTCGTGATCAACGACGATGTTATTTCGGTCATTCCGGACTGTTTAGGGGCTCAAAATGTCGTTTTTTGGTTTTGGGCTGGCGCGTGAACTTTTCGGGTGGAATGATGGAGTCTCCGAATTGGACGAAATTCGCACACTGTATGTATATGGTAAAACTATAAATCACCTTGTGATCACCGACGATGTTATTCCGGTCATTCGGGACTGTTTAGGGGCTCAAAATGTCGTTTTTCGGTTTTGGGCTAGCACGCGATTTTTTCGGGTAGAATGATAGAGTCTCCGAATTGGAATAAATTCACACATTGTATGTATTTGGTAAAACTATAAATCACGCTGTAATCACCGACAATGTTATTTCGGTCATTCGGGACTGTTTAGGGGCTCAAAATGTCGTTTTTCGGTTTTGGGCTGGCGCGCGAACTTTTCGGGGGGAATGATGCAGTCTCCGAATTGGACGAAATTTGCAAATTGTATGTATATGGTAAAACTATAAATCACTTTGTGATCACCGACGATGTTATTTCGATCATTCGGGACTGTTTAGGGGCTCAAAATGTCGTTTTTCGGTTTTGGGCTGGCGCGCGAACTTTTCGGGTGGAGTGATGGAGTCTCCGAATTGGACGAAATTCGCACATTGTATGTATATGGTAAAACTATAAATCAAGTTGTGATCACCGACGATGTTATTTCGGCCATTCGGGACTGTTTAGGGTTCAAAATGTCGTTTTTCGGTTTTGGGCTAGCACGCGAACTTTTCGGGTGGAATGATGCAGTCTCCAAATTGGACGAAATCCGCACATTGTATGTATATGGTAAAACTTTAAATCACTTTGTGATCACCGACGATGTTATTTCGGTCATTTGAAACTGTTTAGGGGCTCAAAATTTCGTTTTTTGGTTTTGGGCTGGCGTGCGAACTTTTCGGGTGGAATGATGCAGTCTCAGAATTGGACGAAATTCGCACATTGTATGTATATGGTAAAACTATAAATCACTTCGTGATGACAGAGGATGTTATTTCAGTCATTCGGGATTGTTTAGGTGCTCAAAATGATGTTTTTCGGTTTTGGGCTGGCGCACAAACTTTTCGGGTGGAATGATGTAGTATCCGAATTGGACGAAATTCGCACATTGTATGTATATGGTAAAACTATAAATCACTTTGTGATCAGTGTTGATGTTATTTCGGTCATTCGGAACTGTTTAGGTGCTTAAAATGTCGTTTTTCGGTTTTGGGCTGGCGCACGAACTTTTCAGGTGGAATGATGCACTCTCCGAATTCGACGAAATTCGCACATTGAATATATATGGTGAAACTATAAATCACTTTGTGATCACCGAAGATGTTCTTTCGGTCATTCGGGACTGTTTAGGGGCTCAAAATTTCGTTTTTCGGTTTTGGGTTGGCGCGCGAACTTTTCGGGTGGAATGATGCAGTCTCCGAATTGGACGAAATTCGCACATTGTATGTATGTGGTAAAACGTTAAATCACTTTGTGATCACCGACGATGTTATTTCGGTCATTCGAAACTGTTTAGGGGCTCAAAATGTCGTTTTTCGGTTTTGGGCTGGCGCGCAAACTTTTCGGGTGGAATGATGGAGTCTCCGAATTGGACGAAATTCGCACATTGTATGTATATGGTAAAACTATAAATCATTTAGTGATGACAGAGGATGTTATTTCGGTCATTCGGGATTGTTTAGGTGCTCAAAATAATGTTTTTCGGTTTTGGGCTGGCGCGCGAACTTTTCGGGTGGAATGATGTAGTATCCGAATTCGACGAAATTCGCACATTGAATGTATATGGTAAAACTGTGAATCTCTTCGTGATCACCGACGATGTTATTTCGGTCATTCGGGACTGTTTAGGTGCTCAAAATGTCGTTTTTCAGTTTTGCGCTCGCGCACGAACTTTTCGGGTGGAATGATGCAGTCTCCGAATTCGACGAAATTCGCACATTGAATGTATATGGTGAAACTATAAATCACTTTGTGATCACCGACGATGTTCTTTCGGTCATTCGGGACTGTTTAGGGGCTCAAAATTTCGTTTTTCGGTTTTGGGTTGGCGCGCGAACTTTTCGGGTGGAATAATGCAGTCTCCGAATTGGACGAAAGTCACACATTGTACGTATGTGGTAAAACTATAAATCACTTCGTGATCACCTACGATGTTATTTCGGCCATTCGAGATTGTTTAGGGTTCAAAATGTCGTTTTTCGGTTTTGGGCTAGCACGCGAACTTTTCGGGTGGAATGATGCAGTCTCCAAATTGGACGAAATTCGCACATTGTATGTATATGGTAAAACTTTAAATCACTTTGTGATCACCGACGATGTTATTTCGGTCATTTGAAACTGTTTAGGGGCTCAAAATTTCGTTTTTTGGTTTTGGGCTGGCGTGCGAACTTTTCGGGTGGAATGATGCAGTCTCAGAATTGGACGAAATTCGCACATTGTATGTATATGGTAAAACTATAAATCACTTCGTGATGACAGAGGATGTTATTTCAGTCATTCGGGATTGTTTAGGTGCTCAAAATGATGTTTTTCGGTTTTGGGCTGGCGCACGAACTTTTCGGGTGGAATGATGTAGTATCCGAATTGGACGAAATTCGCACATTGTATGTATATGGTAAAACTATAAATCACTTTGTGATCAGTGTTGATGTTATTTCGGTCATTCGGAACTGTTTAGGTGCTTAAAATGTCGTTTTTCGGTTTTGGGCTGGCGCACGAACTTTTCAGGTGGAATGATGCACTCTCCGAATTCGACGAAATTCGCACATTGAATATATATGGTGAAACTATAAATCACTTTGTGATCACCGAAGATGTTCTTTCGGTCATTCGGGACTGTTTAGGGGCTCAAAATTTTGTTTTTCGGTTTTGGGTTGGCGCGCGAACTTTTCGGGTGGAATGATGCAGTCTCCGAATTGGACGAAATTCGCACATTGTATGTATGTGGTAAAACGTTAAATCACTTTGTGATCACCGACGATGTTATTTCGGTCATTCGAAACTGTTTAGGGGCTCAAAATGTCGTTTTTCGGTTTTGGGCTGGCGCGCAAACTTTTCGGGTGGAATGATGGAGTCTCCGAATTGGACGAAATTCGCACATTGTATGTATATGGTAAAACTATAAATCATTTAGTGATAACAGAGGATGTTATTTCGGTCATTCGGGATTGTTTAGGTGCTCAAAATAATGTTTTTCGGTTTTGGGCTGGCGCGCGAACTTTTCGGGTGGAATGATGTAGTATCCGAATTCGACGAAATTCGCACATTGAATGTATATGGTAAAACTGTGAATCTCTTCGTGATCACCGACGATGTTATTTCGGTCATTCGGGACTGTTTAGGTGCTCAAAATGTCGTTTTTCAGTTTTGCGCTGGCGCACGAACTTTTCGGGTGGAATGATGCAGTCTCCGAATTCGACGAAATTCGCACATTGAATGTATATGGTGAAACTATAAATCACTTTGTGATCACCGACGATGTTCTTTCGGTCATTCGGGACTGTTTAGGGGCTCAAAATTTCGTTTTTCGGTTTTGGGTTGGCGCGCGAACTTTTCGGGTGGAATAATGCAGTCTCCGAATTGGACGAAAGTCACACATTGTACGTATGTGGTAAAACTATAAATCACTTCGTGATCACCTACGATGTTATTTCGGCCATTCGAGATTGTTTAGGGGCTCAAAATGTCGTTTTTCGGTTTTGGGATGGCACGCGAACTTTTTGGGTGGAATGATGCAGTCTCCGAATTCGACGAAATTCGCACATTGAATGAATATGGTAAAACTATAAATCACTTCGTGATCAACGACGATGTTATTTCGGTCATTCCGGACTGTTTAGGGGCTCAAAATGTCGTTTTTTTGTTATGGGCTGGCGCGTGAACTTTTCGGGTGGAATGATGGAATCTCCGAATTGGACGAAATTCGCACACTGTATGTATATGGTAAAACTATAAATCACCTTGTGATCACCGATGATGTTATTCCGGTCATTTGGGACAGTTTAGGGGCTCAAAATGTCGTTTTTCGGTTTTGGGCTAGCACGCGATTTTTTCGGGTAGAATGATAGAGTCTCCGAATTGGAATAAATTCACACATTGTATGTATTTGGTAAAACTAGAAATCACGCTGTAATCACCGACGATGTTATTTCGGTCATTCGGGACTGTTTAGGGGCTCAAAATGTCGTTTTTCGGTTTTGGGCTGGCGCGCGAACTTTTCGGGGGGAATGATGCAGTCTCCGAATTGGACGAAATTTGCAAATTGTATGTATATGGTAAAACTATAAATCACTTTGTGATCACCGACGATGTTATTTCGATCATTCGGGACTGTTTAGGGGCTCAAAATTTTGTTTTTCGGTTTTGGGTTGGCGCGCGAACTTTTCGGGTGGAATGATGCAGTCTCCGAATTGGACGAAATTCGCACATTGTATGTATGTGGTAAAACGTTAAATCACTTTGTGATCACCGACGATGTTATTTCGGTCATTCGAAACTGTTTAGGGGCTCAAAATGTCGTTTTTCGGTTTTGGGCTGGCGCGCAAACTTTTCGGGTGGAATGATGGAGTCTCCGAATTGGACGAAATTCGCACATTGTATGTATATGGTAAAACTATAAATCATTTAGTGATGACAGAGGATGTTATTTCGGTCATTCGGGATTGTTTAGGTGCTCAAAATAATGTTTTTCGGTTTTGGGCTGGCGCGCGAACTTTTCGGGTGGAATGATGTAGTATCCGAATTCGACGAAATTCGCACATTGAATGTATATGGTAAAATTGTGAATCTCTTCGTGATCACCGACGATGTTATTTCGGTCATTCGGGACTGTTTAGGTGCTCAAAATGTCGTTTTTCAGTTTTGCGCTGGCGCACGAACTTTTCGGGTGGAATGATGCAGTCTCCGAATTCGACGAAATTCGCACATTGAATGTATATGGTGAAACTATAAATCACTTTGTGATCACCGACGATGTTCTTTCGGTCATTCGGGACTGTTTAGGGGCTCAAAATTTCGTTTTTCGGTTTTGGGTTGGCGCGCGAACTTTTCGGGTGGAATAATGCAGTCTCCGAATTGGACGAAAGTCACACATTGTACGTATGTGGTAAAACTATAAATCACTTCGTGATCACCTACGATGTTATTTCGGCCATTCGAGATTGTTTAGGGGCTCAAAATGTCGTTTTTCGGTTTTGGGATGGCACGCGAACTTTTTGGGTGGAATGATGCAGTCTCCGAATTCGACGAAATTCGCACATTGAATGAATATGGTAAAACTATAAATCACTTCGTGATCAACGACGATGTTATTTCGGTCATTCCGGACTGTTTAGGGGCTCAAAATGTCGTTTTTTGGTTATGGGCTGGCGCGTGAACTTTTCGGGTGGAATGATGGAATCTCCGAATTGGACGAAATTCGCACACTGTATGTATATGGTAAAACTATAAATCACCTTGTGATCACCGATGATGTTATTCCGGTCATTTGGGACAGTTTAGGGCTCAAAATGTCGTTTTTCGGTTTTGGGCTAGCACGCGATTTTTTCGGGTAGAATGATAGAGTCTACGAATTGGAATAAATTCACACATTGTATGTATTTGGTAAAACTAGAAATCACGCTGTAATCACCGACGATGTTATTTCGGTCATTCGGGACTGTTTAGGGGCTCAAAATGTCGTTTTTCGGTTTTGGGCTGGCGCGCGAACTTTTCGGGGGGAATGATGCAGTCTCCGAATTGGACGAAATTTGCAAATTGTATGTATATGGTAAAACTATAAATCACTTTGTGATCACCGACGATGTTATTTCGATCATTCGGGACTGTTTAGGGGCTCAAAATGTCGTTTTTCGGTTTTGGGCTGGCGCGCGAACTTTTCGGGTGGAGTGATGGAGTCTCCGAATTGGACGAAATTCGCACATTGTATGTATATGGTAAAACTATAAATCAAGTTGTGATCACCGACGATGTTATTTCGGCCATTCGGGATTGTTTAGGTGCTCAAAATGATGTTTTTCGGTTTTGGGCTGGCGCACGAACTTTTCGGGTGGAATGATGCAGTCTCCAAATTGGACGAAATTCGCACATTGTATGTATATGGTAAAACTTTAAATCACTTTGTGATCACCGACGATGTTATTTCGGTCATTCGAAACTGTTTAGGGGCTCAAAATTTCGTTTTTTGGTTGTGGGCTGGCGTGCGAACTTTTCGGGTGGAATGAAGCAGTCTCAGAATTGGACGAAATTCGCACATTGTATGTATATGGTAAAACTATAAATCACTTCGTGATGACAGAGGATGTTATTTCAGTCATTCGGGATTGTTTAGGTGCTCAAAATGATGTTTTTCGGTTTTGGGCTGGCGCACGAACTTTTCGGGTGGAATGATGGAGTCTCCGAATTCGACGAAATTCGCACATTAAATGTATATGGTAAAACTATAAATCACTTCGTGATCACCGACGATGTTATTTCGGTCATTCCGGACTGTTTAGGGGCTCAAAATGTCGTTTTTTGGTTATGGGCTGGCGCGTGAACTTTTCGGGTGGAATGATGGAATATCCGAATTGGACGAAATTCGCACACTGTATGTATATGGTAAAACTATAAATCACCTTGTGATCACCGATGATGTTATTCCGGTCATTTGGGACAGTTTAGGGGCTCAAAATGTCGTTTTTCGGTTTTGGGCTAGCACGCGATTTTTTCGGGTAGAATGATAGAGTCTCCGAATTGGAATAAATTCACACATTGTATGTATTTGGTAAAACTAGAAATCACGCTATAATCACCGACGATGTTATTTCGGTCATTCGGGACTGTTTAGGGGCTCAAAATGTCGTTTTTCGGTTTTGGGCTGGCGCGCGAACTTTTCGGGGGGAATGATGCAGTCTCCGAATTGGACGAAATTTGCAAATTGTATGTATATGGTAAAACTATAAATCACTTTGTGATCACCGACGATGTTATTTCGATCATTCGGGACTGTTTAGGGGCTCAAAATGTCGTTTTTCGGTTTTGGGCTGGCGCGCGAACTTTTCGGGTGGAGTGATGGAGTCTCCGAATTGGACGAAATTCGCACATTGTATGTATATGGTAAAACTATAAATCAAGTTGTGATCACCGACGATGTTATTTCGGCTATTCGGGACTGTTTAGGGTTCAAAATGTCGTTTTTCGGTTTTGGGCTAGCACGCGAACTTTTCGGGTGGAATGATGCAGTCTCCAAATTGGACGAAATTCGCACATTGTATGTATATGGTAAAACTTTAAATCACTTTGTGATCACGACGATGTTATTTCGGTCATTCGAAACTGTTTAGGGGCTCAAAATTTCGTTTTTTGGTTTTGGGCTGGCGTGCGAACTTTTCGGGTGGAATGAAGCAGTCTCAGAATTGGACGAAATTCGCACATTGTATGTATATGGTAAAACTATAAATCACTTCGTGATGACAGAGGATGTTATTTCAGTCATTCGGGATTGTTTAGGTGCTCAAAATGATGTTTTTCGGTTTTGGGCTGGCGCACGAACTTTTCGGGTGGAATGATGTAGTATCCGAATTGGACGAAATTCGCATATTGTATGTATATGGTAAAACTATATGGTAAAACTATAAATCACCTAGGGATCACCGACGGTGTTATTTCGGACATTCGGGACTGTTTAGGTGCTCAAAATGTCGTTTTTCGGTTTTGCGCTAGCGCACGAACTTTTCGGGTGGAATGATGCAGTCTCCGAATTCGATGAAATTCGCACATTGAATGTATATGGTGAAACTATAAATCACTTTGTGATCACCGACGATGTTCTTTTGGTCATTCGGGAATGTTTAGGGGCTCAAAATTTCGTTTTTCGGTTTTGGGTTGGCGCGCGAACTTTTTGGGTGGAATGATGCAGTCTCCGAATTGGACGAAAGTCACACATTGTACGTATGTGGTAAAACTATAAATCACTTCGTGA
Source organism: Lactuca virosa (assembly GCF_052849685.1). NCBI lineage: Eukaryota > Viridiplantae > Streptophyta > Magnoliopsida > Asterales > Asteraceae > Lactuca > Lactuca virosa. The sequence goes on from NC_136428.1 coordinate 109,591,073, forward strand.
TCACCTACGATGTTATTTCGGCCATTCGAGATTGTTTAGGGGCTCAAAATGTTTTTTTTCGGTTTTGGGATGGCACGCGAACTTTTTGGGTGGAATGATGGAGTCTCCAAATTGGACGAAATTCGCACATTGTATGCATATGGTAAAACTATAAATCACCTTGTGATCACCGATGATGTTATTTCGGCCATTCGGGACTGTTTAGGGCTCAAAATTCCGTTTTTTGGTTTTGGGCAGGCACGCGAACTTTTCGGGTGGAATGATGCAGTCTCCGAATTGGACGAAATTCGCACATTGTATGTAAATGGTAAAACTTTAAATCACTTTGTGATCACCGACGATGTTATTTCGGTCATTCGAAACTGTTTAGGGGCTCAAAATGTTGTTTTTCGGTTTTGGGCTGGCAAGCGAAATTTTCGGGTGGAATGATGCAGTCTCCGAATTGGACGAAATTCGCACATTGTATGTATATGGTAAAACTGTAAATCACTTCGTGATGACCGGCGATGTTATTTCGGTCATTCAGGATTGTTTAGGGGCTCAAAATGTTGTTTTTCGGTTTTGGGCTGGCGCGCGAACTTTTTGGGTGGAATGATGCAGTCTCCCAATTCGACGAAATTCGCACATTGAATGTATATGGTAAGACTATAAATCACTTCGTGATCACCGACGATGTTATTTCGGTCATTCCGGACTGTTTAGGGGCTCAAAATGTCGTTTTTCGGTTTTGGGCTGGTGCGCGAACTTTTCGGGTGGAATGATGGAGTCTCCGAATTGGACGAAATTCGCACACTGTATGTGTATGGTAAAACTATAAATCACCTTGTGATCACCGACGATGTTATTCCGGTCATTCGGGACTGGTTAGGGGCTCAAAATGTCGTTTTTCGGTTTTGGGCTAGCACGCGATCTTTTCGGGTAGAATGATAGAGTCTCCGAATTGGAATAAATTCGCACATTGTAACTATTTGGTAAAACTATAAATCACGCTGTAATCACCGACGATGTTATTTCGGTCATTCGGGACTGTTTAGGGGCTCAAAATGTCGTTTTTCGGTTTTGGGCTGGCGCGCGAACTTTTCGGGGGGAATGATGCAGTCTCCGAATTGGACGAAATTTGCACATTGTATGTATATGGTAAAACTATAAATCACTTTGTGATCACCGACGATGTTATTTCGATCATTCGGGACTGTTTAGAGGCTCAAAATGTCGTTTTTCGGTTTTAGGCTGACGCGCGAGCTTTTCGGGTGGAATGATGGAGTCTCAGAATTGGACGAAATTCACACATTGTATGTATATGGTAAAACTATAAATCAAGTTGTGATCACCGACGATGTTATTTTGGCCATTCGGGACTGTTTAGGGTTCAAAATGTCGTTTTTCGGTTTTGGGCTAGCACGCGAACTTTTCGGGTGGAATGATGCAGTCTCCGAATTGGACGAAATTCACACATTGTATGTATATGGTAAAACTTTAAATCACTTTGTGATCACCGACGATGTTATTTCGGTCATTCGAAACTGTTTAGGGGCTCAAAATTTCGATTTTCGGTTTCGGGCTGGCGCGCGAACTTTTCGGGTGGAATGATGCAGTCTCAGAATTGGACGAAATTCGCACATTGTATGTATATGGTAAAACTATAAATCACTTCCTGATGACAGAGGATGTTATTTCAGTCATTCGGGATTGTTTAGGTGCTCAAAATGATGTTTTTCGGTTTTGGGCTCGCGCACGAACTTTTCCGGTGGAATGATGCAGTATCCGAATTGGACGAAATTCGCACATTGTATGTATATGGTAAAACTATAAATCACTCTGTGATCACTGTTGATGTTATTTCGGTCATTTGGGACTGTTTAGGTGCTCAAAATGTCGTTTTTCGGTTTTGGGCTGGCGCACGAACTTTTCAGGTGGAATGATGCAGTCTCCGAATTTGACGAAATTCGCACATTGAATGTATATGGTAAAACTATAAATCACTTTGTGATCACCGTCAATGTTATTTCGGTCATTCGGGACTGTTTAGGGGCTCAAAATTTCGTTTTTCGGTTTTGGGTTTGCGCGCGAACTTTTCTGGTGAAATGATGCAGTCACCGAATTGGACGAAATTCACACATTGTACGTATGTGGTAAAACTATAAATCACTTTGTGATCACCGACGATGTTATTTCGGCCATTCGAGATTGTTTAGGGGCTCCAAATGTCGTGTTTCGGTTTTGGGCTGGCAAGCGAACTTTTCGGGTGGAATGATGGAGTCTACGAATTGGACGAAATTCGCACATTGTATGTATATGGTAAAACTATAAATCACTTTGTGATCATCGACGATGTTATTTCGGCCATTCGGGACTGTTTAGGGCTCAAAATGTCGTTTTTCGGTTTTGGGCTGGCACGCGAACTTTTCGGGTGGAATGATGCAGTCTCCGAATTGGACGAAATTCGCACATTGTATGTATATGGTAAAACTGTAAATCACTTCGTGATGACCGGCGATGTTATTTCGGTCATTCAGGATTGTTTAGGGGCTCAAAATGCTGTTTTTCGGTTTTGGGCTGGCGCGCGAACTTTTTGGGTGGAATGATGGAGTCTCCGAATTCGACGAAATTCGCACATTGAATGTATATGGTAAAACTATAAATCACTTCGTGATCACCGACGATGTTATTTCGGTCATTCCGGACTGTTTAGGGGCTCAAAATGTCGTTTTTTGGTTATGGGCTGGCGCGTGAACTTTTCGGGTGGAATGATGGAATATCCGAATTGGACGAAATTCGCACACTGTATGTATATGGTAAAACTATAAATCACCTTGTGATCACCGATGATGTTATTCCGGTCATTTGGGACAGTTTAGGGGCTCAAAATGTCGTTTTTCGGTTTTGGGCTAGCACGCGATTTTTTCGGGTAGAATGATAGAGTCTCCGAATTGGAATAAATTCACACATTGTATGTATTTGGTAAAACTAGAAATCACGTTGTATTCACCGACGATGTTATTTCGGTCATTCGGGACTGTTTAGGGGCTCAAAATGTCGTTTTTCGGTTTTGGGCTGGCGCGCGAACTTTGCGGGGGGAATGATGCAGTCTCCGAATTGGACGAAATTTGCAAATTGTATGTATATGGTAAAACTATAAATCACTTTGTGATCACCGACGATGTTATTTCGATCATTCGGGACTGTTTAGGGGCTCAAAATGTCGTTTTTCGGTTTTGGGCTGGCGCGCGAACTTTTCGGGTGGAGTGATGGAGTCTCCGAATTGGACGAAATTCGCACATTGTTATTATATGGTAAAACTATAAATCAAGTTGTGATCACCGACGATGTTATTTCGGCCATTCGAGACTGTTTAGGGTTCAAAATGTCGTTTTTCGGTTTTGGGCTAGCACGCGAACTTTTCGGGTGGAATGATGCAGTCTCCAAATTGGACGAAATTCGCACATTGTATGTATATGGTAAAACTTTAAATCACTTTGTGATCACCGACGATGTTATTTCGGTCATTCGAAACTGTTTAGGGGCTCAAAATTCCGTTTTTTGGTTTTGGGCTGGCGTGCGAACTTTTCGGGTGGAATGAAGCAGTCTCAGAATTGGACGAAATTCGCACATTGTATGTATATGGTAAAACTATAAATCACTTCGTGATGACAGAGGATGTTATTTCAGTCATTCGGGATTGTTTAGGTGCTCAAAATGATGTTTTTCGGTTTTGGGCTGGCGCACGAACTTTTCGGGTGGAATGATGTAGTATCCGAATTGGACGAAATTCGCACATTGTATGTATATGGTAAAACTATAAATCACTTTGTGATCAGTGTTGATGTTATTTCGGTCATTCAGAACTGTTTAGGTGCTCAAAATGTCGTTTTTCGGTTTTGGGCTGGCGCACGAACTTTTCAGGTGGAATGATGCACTCTCCGAATTCGACGAAATTCGCACATTGAATATATATGGTGAAACTATAAATCACTTTGTGATCACCGAAGATGTTCTTTCGGTCATTCGGGACTGTTTAGGGGCTCAAAATTTCGTTTTTCGGTTTTGGGTTTGCGCGCGAACTTTTCGGGTGGAATGATGCAGTCTCCAAATTGGACGAAATTCGCACATTGTATGCATATGGTAAAACTATAAATCATTTGGTGATCACCGACGATGTTATTTCGGCCATTCGGGACTGTTTAGGGCTCAAAATGTCGTTTTTTGCTTTTGGGCTGGCACGCGAACTTTTCGGGTGGAATGATGCAGTCTCCGAATTGGACGAAATTCGCACAATGTATATATATGGTAAAACTTTAAATCACTTTGTGATCACCGACGATGTTATTTCGGTCATTCGAAACTGTTTAGGGGCTCAAAATGTCGTTTTTCAGTTTTGGGCTGGCGAGCGAAATTTTCGGGTGGAATGATGCAGTCTCGGAATTGGACGAAATTCGCACATTGTATGTACATGGTAAAACTGTAAGTCACTTCGTGATGACCGGCGATGTTATTTCGGTCATTTGGGATTGTTTAGGGGCTCAAAATGTTGTTTTTCGGTTTTGGGCTGGCGCACGAACTTTTTGGATGGAATGATGCAGTCTCCGAATTCGCACATTGAATGTATATGGTAAACCTATAAATCACTTCGTGATCACCGACGATGTTATTTCGGTCATTCCGGACTGTTTAGGGGCACAAAATGTCGTTTTTCGGTTTTGGGCTGACGCGCGAACTTTTCGGGTGGAATGATGGAGTCTCCGAATTGGACGAAATTCGTACACTGTATGTATATGGTAAATCTATAAATCACCTAGGGATCACCGACGATGTTATTTCGGTCATTCGGGACAATTTAGGGGCTCAAAATTTCGTTTTTCGGTTTTGTGCTAGCACGCGAACTTTTCGGGTGGAATCATAGAATCTCCGAATTGGAATAAATTCGCACATTGTATGTATTTGGTAAAACTATAAATCACATTGTGATCACCGACGATGTTATTTCGATCATTCGGGACTGTTTAGGGGCTCAAAATGTCGTATTTCGGTTTTGGGTTGACGCACGAACTTTTCGGGTGGAATGATGCAGTCTCCGAATTGGACGAAATTTGCACATTGTATGTATATGGTAAAACTAAAAATCACTTTGTGATCACCGACGATGTTATTTCGGCCATTCGGGACTGTTTAGGGCTCAAAATGTCGTTTTTCGGTTTTGGGCTGGCACGCGAGCTTTTCGGGTGGAATGATGCAGTCTCCGAATTAGACGAAATTCGCACATTATATGTATCTGGTAAAACTTTAAATCACTTTGTGATCACCGACGATGTTATTTCGGTCACTCGAAACTGTTTAGGGGCTCAAAATGTCGTTTTTCGGTTTTGGGCTGGCGCGCAAACTTTTCGGGTGGAAAGGTGCAGTCTCCGAATTGGACGAAATTCGCACATTGTATGTATATGGTAAAACTATAAATCACTTAGTAATGACAGAGGATGTTAGTTCGGTCATTCGGGATTGTTTAAGTGCTCAAAATGATGTTTTTCGGTTTTAGGCTGGCGCGCGAACTTTTCGGGTGGAATGATGCAGTATCCGAATTCGACGAAATTCGCACATTGAATGTATATGGTAAAACTATGAATCTCTTCGTGATCACCGACGATGTTATTTCGGACATTCGGGACTGTTTAGGTGCTCAAAATGTCGTTTTTCGGTTTTGCGCTAGCGCACGAACTTTTCGGGTGGAATAATGCAGTCTCCGAATTCGATGAAATTCGCACATTGAATGTATATGGTGAAACTATAAATCACTTTGTGATCACCGACGATGTTCTTTTGGTCATTCGGGAATGTTTAGGGGCTCAAAATTTCGTTTTTCGATTTTGGGTTGGCGCGCGAACTTTTTGGGTGGAATGATGCAGTCTCCGAATTGGACGAAAGTCACACATTGTACGTATGTGGTAAAACTATAAATCACTTTGTGATCACCTACGATGTTATTTCGGCCATTCGAGATTGTTTAGGGGCTCAAAATGTTTTTTTTCGGTTTTGGGATGGCACGCGAACTTTTTGGGTGGAATGATGGAGTCTCCAAACTGGACGAAATTCGCACATTGTATGCATATGGTAAAACTATAAATCACCTTGTGATCACCGACGATGTTATTTCGGCCATTCGGGACAGTTTAGGGCTCAAAATTCCGTTTTTTGGTTTTGGGCAGGCACGCGAACTTTTCGGGTGGAATGATGCAGCCTCCGAATTGGACGAAATTCGCACATTCTATGTAAATGGTAAAACTTTAAATCACTTTGTGATCACCGACTACGTTATTTCGGTCATTCGAAACTGTTTAGGGGCTCAAAATGTTGTTTTTCGGTTTTGGGTTGGCAAGCGAAATTTTCGGGTGGAATGATGCAGTCTCCGAATTGGACGAAATTCGCACATTGTATGTATATGGTAAAACTGTAAATCACTTCGTGATGACCGGCGATGTTATTTCGGTCATTCAGGATTGTTTAGGGCTCAAAATGTTGTTTTTCGGTTTTGGGCTGGCGCGCGAACTTTTTGGGTGGAATGATGCAGTCTCCAAATTCGACGAAATTCGCACATTGAATGTATATGGTAAAACTATAAATCACTTTGTGATCACCGACGATGTTATTTCGGTCATTCCGGACTGTTTAGGGGCTCAAAATGTCGTTTTTCGGTTTTGGGCTGGTGCGCGAACTTTTCGGGTGGAATGATGGAGTCTCCGAATTGGACGAAATTCGCACACTGTATGTGTATGGTAAAACTATAAATCACCTTGTGATCACCGACGATGTTATTCCGGTCATTCGGGACTGGTTAGGGGCTCAAAATGTCGTATTTCGGTTTTGGGCTAGCACGCGATCTTTTCGGGTAGAATGATAGAGTCTCCGAATTGGAATAAATTCGCACATTGTAACTATTTGGTAAAACTATAAATCACGTTGTAATCACCGACGATGTTATTTCGGTCATTCGGGACTGTTTAGGGGCTCAAAATGTCGTTTTTCGGTTTTGGGCTGGCGCGCGAACTTTTCGGGGGGAATGATGCAGTCTCCGAATTGGACGAAATTTGCACATTGTATGTATATGGTAAAACTATAAATCACTTTGTGCACCGAAGATGTTATTTCGATCATTCGGGACTGTTTAGGGGCTCAAAATGTCGTTTTTCGGTTTTAGGCTGACGCGCGAGCTTTTCGGGTGGAATGATGGAGTCTCCGATTTGGACGAAATTCGCACATTGTATGTATATGGTAAACCTATAAATAAATTTGTGATCACCGACAATGTTATTTCGGCCATTCGGGACTGTTTAGGGCTCAAAATGTCGATTTTCGGTTTTAAGTTGGCATGCGAACTTTTCGGGTGGAATGATGCAGTCTACGAATTGGACGAAATTCGCACATTGTATGTATATGGTAAAACAATAAATCACTTATTGATCACCGACGCTGTTATTTCGGTCATTCGGAACTGTTTAGGGGCTCAAAATGTCGTTTTTCGGTTTTGGGCTGGCGCGCGAACTTTTCGGGTGGAACGATGCAGTCTTCGAATTGGACGAAATTCGCACATTGTATGTATATGGTAAAACTATAAATCACTTTGTGATGACAGAGGATGTTATTTCGGTCATTCGGAATTGTTTAGGTGCTCAAAATGATGTTTTTCGGTTTTGGGCTGGCGCGCGAACTTTTCGGGTGGAATGATGCACTATCCGAATTGGACGAAATTCGCACATTGTACGTATATGGTAAAACTATAAATCACTTTGTGATCACCGTCGATGTTATTTCGGTCATTCGGGACTGTTTAGGTGCTCAAAATGTCGTTTTTCGGTTTTAGGCTGGCGCGCGAAATTTTCGAGGGGAATGATGTAGTCTCCGAATTCGACGAAATTCGCACATTGAATGTATATGGTAAAACTATGAATCTCTTCGTAATCACTGACTATGTTATTTCGGTCATTCGGGACTGTTTAGATGGTCAAAATGTCATTTTTCGGTTTTAGGCTGGAGCGTGAAATTTTTAGGTGGAATTATGCACTCTCCGAATTCGACGAAATTCGCACATTGAATGTATATGGTAAAACTATAAATCACATTGTGATCACCGACGATGTTATTTCGGTCATTCGGGATTGTTTAGGGGCTCAAAATTTCGTTTTTCGGTTATGGGTTGGTGTGCGAACTTTTCGGGTGGAATGATGCAGTGTCCGAATTTGACGAAATTCACACATTGTATGTATGTAGTAAAACTATAAATCACTTCGTGATCACCTACGATGTTATTTCGGCCATTCGAGATTGTTTAGGGCTAAAAGTCTCGTTTTTCGGTTTTGGGCTGGCACGCGAACTTTTCGGGTGGAATGATGGAGCCTCCGAAGTGGACGAAATTCGCACATTGTATGTATATGGTAAAACAATAAATCACTTATTGATCACCGACGCTGTTATTTCGGTCATTCGGAACTGTTTAGGGGCTCAAAATGTCATTTTTCGGTTTTGGGCTGGCGCGCGAACTTTTCGGGTGGAATGATGCAGTCTCCGAATTGGACGAAATTCGCACATTGTATGTATATGGTAAAACTATAAATCACTTTGTGATGACAGATGATGTTATTTCGGTCATTCGGGATTGTTTAGGTGCTCAAAATGATGTTTTTCGGTTTTGGGCTGGCGCGCGAAATTTTCGGGTGGAATGATGCAGTATCAGAATTGGACGAAATTCGCACATTGTACGTATATGGTAAAACTATAAATCACTTTGTGATCACCGTCGATGTTATTTCGGTCATTCGGGACTGTTTAGGTGCTCAAAATGTCGTTTTTCGGTTTTGGGCTGGCGCGCGAAATTTTCGAGGGGAATGATGCAGTCTCCGAATTCGACGAAATTCGCACATTGAATGTATATGGTAAAACTATGAATCTCTTCGTAATCACCGACGATCTTATTTCGGTCATTCGGGACTGTTTAGGTGCTCAAAATGTCGTTTTTCAGTTTTGGGCTGGCGCGCGAACTTTTCGGGTGGAATGATGTTATTTCGGTCATTCGCACAATGTATATGGTAAAACTATAAATCACTTTGTGATCACCGACGATGTTATTTCGGTCATTCGGGACTGTTTAGGGGCTCAAAATTTCGTTTTTCGGTTATGGGTTGGCGCGCGAACTTTTCGGGTGGAATGATGCAGTCTCCGAATTGGACGAAATTCACACATTGTACGTATGTGGTAAAACTATAAATCACTTCGCACATTGTATGCATATGGAAAAACTATAGCTCATATTGAGATCACCGACGATGTTATTTCGGCCATTCGGGACTGTTTATGGCTCAAAATGTCGTTTTTTGGTTTTGGGCTAGCACGCGAACTTTTCGGGTGGAATGATCTAGTCTCCGAATTGGACGAAATTCGGACATTGTATGTATATGGTAAAACATTAAATCACTTTGTGATCACCGACGATGTTATTTCGGTCATTCGAAACTGTTTAGGGGCTCAAAATTTCGATTTTCGGTTTCGGGCTGGCGCGCGAACTATTCGGGTGGAATGATGCAGTCTCAGAATTGGACGAAATTCGCACATTGTATGTATATGGTAAAACTATAAATCACTTCGTGATGACAGAGGATGTTATTTCAGTCATTCGGGATTGTTTAGGTGCTCAAAATGATGTTTTTCGGTTTTGGGCTCGCGCACGAACTTTTCCGGTGGAATAATGCAGTATCCGAATTGGACGAAATTCGCACATTGTATGTATATGGTAAAACTATAAATCACTCTGTGATCACTGTTGATGTTATTTCGGTCATTTGGGACTGTTTAGGTGCTCAAAATGTCGTTTTTCGGTTTTGGGCTGGCGCACGAACTTTTCAGGTGGAATGATGTAGTCTCCGAATTGGACGAAATTCGCACATTGAATGTATATGGTAAAACTATAAATCACTTTGTGATCACCGACAATGTTATTTCGGTTATTCGGGACTGTTTAGGGGCTCAAAATTTCGTTTTTCGGTTTTGGGTTTGCGCGCGAACTTTTCTGGTGAAATGATGCAGTCACCGAATTGGACGAAATTCACACATTGTACGTATGTGGTAAAACTATAAATCACTTTGTGATCACCGACGATGTTATTTCGGCCATTCGAGATTGTTTAGGGGCTCCAAATGTCGTGTTTCGGTTTTGGGCTGGCAAGCGAACTTTTCGGGTGGAATGATGGAGTCTACGAATTGGACGAAATTCGCACATTGTATGTATATGGTAAAACTATAAATCACTTTGTGATCATCGACGATGTTATTTCGGCCATTCGGGACTGTTTAGGGCTCAAAATGTCGTTTTTCGGTTTTGGGCTGGCACGCGAACTTTTCGGGTGGAATGATGCAGTCTCCGAATTGGACGAAATTCGCACATTGTATGTATATGGTAAAACTGTAAATCACTTCGTGATGACCGGCGATGTTATTTCGGTCATTCAGGATTGTTTAGGGGCTCAAAATGCTGTTTTTCGGTTTTGGGCTGGCGCGCGAACTTTTTGGGTGGAATGATGGAGTCTCCGAATTCGACGAAATTCGCACACTGAATGTATATGGTAAAACTATAAATCACTTCGTGATCACCGACGATGTTATTTCGGTCATTCCGGACTGTTTAGGGGCTCAAAATGTCGTTTTTCGGTTTTGGGCTGGTGCGCGAACTTTTCGGGTGGAATGATGGAGTCTCCGAATTGGATGAAATTCGCACACTGTATGTGTATGGTAAAACTATAAATCACCTTGTGATCACCGACGATGTTATTCCGGTCATTCGGGACTGTTTAGGAGCTCAAAATGTCGTTTTTCGGTTTTGGGCTAGCAAGTGATCTTTTCGGGTAGAATGATAGAGTCTCCGAATTGAAAAAATTCGCACATTGTAACTATTTGGTAAAACTATAATTCACGCTGTAATCACCGACGATGTTATTTCGGTCATTCGGGACTGTTTAGGGGCTCAAAATGTCGTTTTTCTGTTTTGGGCTGGCGCGCGAACTTTTCGGGGGGAATGATGCAGTCTCCGAATTGGACGAAATTTGCACATTGTATGTATATGGTAAAACTATAAATCACTTTGTGATCACCGACGATGTTATTTCGATCATTCGGGACTGTTTAGGGGCTCAAAATGTCGTTTTTCGGTTTTGGGCTGGCACGCGAACTTTTCGGGTGGAATGATGGAGTCTCCGATTTGGACGAAATTCGCACATTGTATGTATATGGTAAACCTATAAATAAATTTGTGATCACCGACGATGTTATTTCGGCCATTCGGGACTGTTTAGGGCTCAAAATGTCGATTTTCGGTTTTAAGTTGGCATGCGAACTTTTCGGGTGGAATGATGCAGTCTACGAATTGGACGAAATTCGCACATTGTATGCATATGGTAAAACAATAAATCACTTATTGATCACCGACGCTGTTATTTCGGTCATTCGGAACTGTTTAGGGGCTCAAAATGTCGTTTTTCGGTTTTGGGCTGGCGCGCGAACTTTTCGGGTGGAACGATGCAGTCTTCGAATTGGACGAAATTCGCACATTGTATGTATATGGTAAAACTATAAATCACTTTGTGATGACAGAGGATGTTATTTCGGTCATTCGGAATTGTTTAGGTGCTCAAAATGATGTTTTTCGGTTTTGGGCTGGCGCGCGAACTTTTCGGGTGGAATGATGCAGTCTCAGAATTGGACGAAATTCGCACATTGTATGTATATGGTAAAACTATAAATCACTTCGTGATGACAGAGGATGTTATTTCAGTCATTCGGGATTGTTTAGGTGCTCAAAATGATGTTTTTCGGTTTTGGGCTCGCGCACGAACTTTTCCGGTGGAATAATGCAGTATCCGAATTGGACGAAATTCGCACATTGTATGTATATGGTAAAACTATAAATCACTCTGTGATCACTGTTGATGTTATTTCGGTCATTTGGGACTGTTTAGGTGCTCAAAATGTCGTTTTTCGGTTTTGGGCTTGCGCACGAACTTTTCAGGTGGAATGATGTAGTCTCCGAATTGGACGAAATTCACACATTGTACGTATGTGGTAAAACTATAAATCACTTCGCACATTGTATGCATATGGAAAAACTATAGCTCATATTGAGATCACCGACGATGTTATTTCGGCCATTCGGGACTGTTTTTATGGCTCAAAATGTCGTTTTTTGGTTTTGGGCTAGCACGCGAACTTTTCGGGTGGAATGATCTAGTCTCCGAATTGGACGAAATTCGGACATTGTATGTATATGGTAAAACATTAAATCACTTTGTGATCACCGACGATGTTATTTCGGTCATTCGAAACTGTTTAGGGGCTCAAAATTTCGATTTTCGGTTTCGGGCTGGCGCGCGAACTATTCGGGTGGAATGATGCAGTCTCAGAATTGGACGAAATTCGCACATTGTATGTATATGGTAAAACTATAAATCACTTCGTGATGACAGAGGATGTTATTTCAGTCATTCGGGATTGTTTAGGTGCTCAAAATGATGTTTTTCGGTTTTGGGCTCGCGCACGAACTTTTCCGGTGGAATAATGCAGTATCCGAATTGGACGAAATTCGCACATTGTATGTATATGGTAAAACTATAAATCACTCTGTGATCACTGTTGATGTTATTTCGGTCATTTGGGACTGTTTAGGTGCTCAAAATGTCGTTTTTCTGTTTTGGGCTGGCGCACGAACTTTTCAGGTGGAATGATGTAGTCTCCGAATTGGACGAAATTCGCACATTGAATGTATATGGTAAAACTATAAATCACTTTGTGATCACCGACAATGTTATTTCGGTCATTCGGGACTGTTTAGGGGCTCAAAATTTCGTTTTTCGGTTTTGGGTTTGCGCGCGAACTTTTCTGGTGAAATGATGCAGTCACCGAATTGGACGAAATTCACACATTGTACGTATGTGGTAAAACTATAAATCACTTTGTGATCACCGACGATGTTATTTCGGCCATTCGAGATTGTTTAGGGTTCCAAATGTCGTGTTTCGGTTTTGGGCTGGCAAGCGAACTTTTCGGGTGGAATGATGGAGTCTACGAATTGGACGAAATTCGCACATTGTATGTATATGGTAAAACTATAAATCACTTTGTGATCATCGACGATGTTATTTCGGCCATTCGGGACTGTTTAAGGCTCAAAATGTCGTTTTTCGGTTTTGGGCTGGCACGCGAACTTTTCGGGTGGAATGATGCAGTCTCCGAATTGGACGAAATTCGCACATTGTATGTATATGGTAAAACTGTAAATCACTTCGTGATGACCGGCGATGTTATTTCGGTCATTCAGGATTGTTTAGGGGCTCAAAATGCTGTTTTTCGGTTTTGGGCTGGCGCGCGAACTTTTTGGGTGGAATGATGGAGTCTTCGAATTCGACGAAATTCGCACATTGAATGTATATGGTAAAACTATAAATCACTTCGTGATCACCGACGATGTTATTTCGGTCATTCCGGACTGTTTAGGGGCTCAAAATGTCGTTTTTCGGTTTTGGGCTGGTGCGCGAACTTTTCGGGTGGAATGATGGAGTCTCCGAATTGGACGAAATTCGCACACTGTATGTGTATGGTAAAACTATAAATCACCTTGTGATCACCGACGATGTTATTCCGGTCATTCGGGACTGTTTAGGAGCTCAAAATGTCGTTTTTCGGTTTTGGGACTGTTTAGGCCATTCGGGACTGTTTAGGGTTATTTCGGTCACTCGAAACTGTTTAGGGTTATTTCGGTCACTCGAAACTGTTTAGGGGCTCAAAATGTCGTTTTTCGGTTTTGGGCTGGCGCGCGAAATTTCCGGGTGGAATGATGAAGTCTCCGAATTGGACGAAATTCGCACATTGTATGTATATGGTAAAACTATAAATCACTTCGTGATGACAGAGGATGTTATCTCGGTCATTCGGGATTGTTTAGGTGCTCAAAATGATGTTTTTCGGTTTTGGGGTGGTGCACGAACTTTTCGGGTGGAATGATGCAGTATCCGAATTGGACGAAATTCGCACAGTGTATGTATATGGTAAAACTATAAATCACTCTGTGATCACTGTCGATGTTATTTCGTTCATTCGGGATTGTTTAGGTGCTCAAAATGTCGTTTTTCGGTTTTGGGCTGGCGCGTGAAATGGTAAAACTATAAAACTCTTCGTGATCACCGACTATGTTATTTCGGTCATTCGAGACTGTTTAGGTGCTCAAAATGTCGTTTTTCGGTTTTGGGCTGGCGCACGAACTTTTCAGGTTGAATGATGCAGTCTCCGAATTCGACGAAATTCGCACATTGAATGTATATGGTAAAACTATAAATCACTTTGTGATCACCGACGATGTTATTTCGGTCATCCGGGACTATTTAGGGGCTCAAAATTTCTCTTTTCAGTTTTGGGTTGGCGCGCGAACTTTTCGGGTGGAATGATGCAGTCACCGAATTGGACGAAATTCACACATTGTACGTATGTGGTAAAACTATAAATCATTTCGTGATCACCGACGATGTTATTTCGGCCATTCGAGATTGTTTAGGGGCTCAAAATGTCGTTTTTCGGTTTTGGGCTGGCACGCGAACTTTTCGGGTTGAATGATGGAGTCTCCGAATTGGACGAAATTCGCACATTGTATGTAAATGGTAAAACTTTAAATCACTTTGTGATCACCGACGATGTTATTTCGGTCATTCGAAACTGTTTAGGGGCTCAAAATGTTGTTTTTCGGTTTTGGGCTGGCAAGCGAAATTTTCGGGTGGAATGATGCAGTCTCCGAATTGGACGAAATTCGCACATTGTATGTATATGGTAAAACTGTAAATCACTTCGTGATGACCGGCGATGTTATTTCGGTCATTCAGGATTGTTTAGGGGCTCAAAATGTTGTTTTTCGGTTTTGGGCTGGCGCGCGAACTTTTTGGGTGGAATGATGCAGTCTCCCAATTCGACGAAATTCGCACATTGAATGTATATGGTAAGACTATAAATCACTTCGTGATCACCGACGATGTTATTTCGGTCATTCCGGACTGTTTAGGGGCTCAAAATGTCGTTTTTCGGTTTTGGGCTGGTGCGCGAACTTTTCGGGTGGAATGATGGAGTCTCCGAATTGGACGAAATTCGCACACTGTATGTGTATGGTAAAACTATAAATCACCTTGTGATCACCGACGATGTTATTCCGGTCATTCGGGACTGGTTAGGGGCTCAAAATGTCGTTTTTCGGTTTTGGGCTAGCACGCGATCTTTTCGGGTAGAATGATAGAGTCTCCGAATTGGAATAAATTCGCACATTGTAACTATTTGGTAAAACTATAAATCACGTTGTAATCACCGACGATGTTGTTTCGGTCATTCGGGACTGTTTAGGGGCTCAAAATGTCGTTTTTCGGTTTTGGGCTGGCGCGCGAACTTTTCGGGGGGAATGATGCAGTCTCCAAATTGGACGAAATTTGCACATTGTATGTATATGGTAAAACTATAAATCACTTTGTGCACCGACGATGTTATTTCGATCATTCGGGACTGTTTAGGGGCTCAAAATGTCGTTTTTCGGTTTTAGGCTGACGCGCGAGCTTTTCGGGTGCAATGATGGAGTCTCAGAATTGGACGAAATTCACACATTGTATGTATATGGTAAAACTATAAATCAAGTTGTGATCACCGACGATGTTATTTCGTCCATTCGGGACTGTTTAGGGTTCAAAATGTCGTTTTTCGGTTTTGGGCTAGCACGCGAACTTTTCGGGTGGAATGATGCAGTCTCCGAATTGGACGAAATTCGCACATTGTATGTATATGGTAAAACTTTAAATCACTTTGTGATCACCGACGATGTTATTTCGGTCATTCGAAACTGTTTAGGGGCTCAAAATTTCGATTTTCGGTTTCGGGCTGGCGCGCGAACTATTCGGGTGGAATGATGCAGTCTCAGAATTGGACGAAATTCGCACATTGTATGTATATGGTAAAACTATAAATCACTTCGTGATGACAGAGGATGTTATTTCAGTCATTCGGGATTGTTTAGGTGCTCAAAATGATGTTTTTCGGTTTTGGGCTCGCGCACGAACTTTTCCGGTGGAATGATGCAGTATCCGAATTGGACGAAATTCGCACATTGTATGTATATGGTAAAACTATAAATCACTCTGTGATCACTGTTGATGTTATTTCGGTCATTTGGGACTGTTTAGGTGCTCAAAATGTCGTTTTTCGGTTTTGGGCTGGCGCACGAACTTTTCAGGTGGAATGATGTAGTCTCCGAATTGGACGAAATTCGCACATTGAATGTATATGGTAAAACTATAAATCACTTTGTGATCACCGACAATGTTATTTCGGTCATTCGGGACTGTTTAGGGGCTCAAAATTTCGTTTTTCGGTTTTGGGTTTGCGCGCGAACTTTTCTGGTGAAATGATGCAGTCACCGAATTGGACGAAATTCACACATTGTACGTATGTGGTAAAACTATAAATCACTTTGTGATCACCGACGATGTTATTTCGGCCATTCGAGATTGTTTAGGGGCTCCAAATGTCGTGTTTCGGTTTTGGGCTGGCAAGCGAACTTTTCCGGTGGAATGATGGAGTCTACGAATTGGACGAAATTCGCACATTGTATGTATATGGTAAAACTATAAATCACTTTGTGATCATCGACGATGTTATTTCGACCATTCGGGACTGTTTAGGGCTCAAAATGTCGTTTTTCGGTTTTGGGCTGGCACGCGAACTTTTCGGGTGGAATGATGCAGTCTCCGAATTGGACGAAATTCGCACATTGTATGTATATGGTAAAACTGTAAATCACTTCGTGATGACCGGCGATGTTATTTCGGTCATTCAGGATTGTTTAGGGGCTCAAAATGCTGTTTTTCGGTTTTGGGCTGGCGCGCGAACTTTTTGGGTGGAATGATGGAGTCTCCGAATTCGACGAAATTCGCACATTGAATGTATATGGTAAAACTATAAATCACTTCGTGATCACCGACGATGTTATTTCGGTCATTCCGGACTGTTTAGGGGCTCAAAATGTCGTTTTTCGGTTTTGGGCTGGTGCGCGAACTTTTCGGGTGGAATGATGGAGTCTCCGAATTGGACGAAATTCGCACACTGTATGTGTATGGTAAAACTATAAATCACCTTGTGATCACCGACGATGTTATTCCTGTCATTCGGGACTGTTTAGGAGCTCAAAATGTCGTTTTTCGGTTTTGGGCTAGCAAGTGATCTTTTCGGGTAGAATGATAGAGTCTCCGAATTGAAAAAATTCGCACATTGTAACTATTTGGTAAAACTATAATTCACGCTGTAATCACCGACGATGTTATTTCGGTCATTCGGGACTGTTTAGGGGCTCAAAATGTCCTTTTTCTGTTTTGGGCTGGCGCGCGAACTTTTCGGGGGGAATGATGCAGTCTCCGAATTGGACGAAATTTGCACATTGTATGTATATGGTAAAACTATAAATCACTTTGTGATCACCGACGATGTTATTTCGATCATTCGGGACTGTTTAGGGGCTCAAAATGTCGTTTTTCGGTTTTGGGCTGGCACGCGAACTTTTCGGGTGGAATGATGGAGTCTCCGATTTGGACGAAATTCGCACATTGTATGTATATCGTAAACCTATAAATAAATTTGTGATCACCGACGATGTTATTTCGGCCATTCGGGACTGTTTAGGGCTCAAAATGTCGATTTTCGGTTTTAAGTTGGCATGCGAACTTTTCGGGTGGAATGATGCAGTCTACGAATTGGACGAAATTCGCACATTGTATGTATATGGTAAAACAATAAATCACTTATTGATCACCGACGCTGTTATTTCGGTCATTCGGAACTGTTTAGGGGCTCAAAATGTCGTTTTTCGGTTTTGGGCTGGCGCGCGAACTTTTCGGGTGGAACGATGCAGTCTTCGAATTGGACGAAATTCGCACATTGTATGTATATGGTAAAACTATAAATCACTTTGTGATGACAGAGGATGTTATTTCGGTCATTCGGAATTGTTTAGGTGCTCAAAATGATGTTTTTCGGTTTTGGGCTGGCGCGCGAACTTTTCGGGTGGAATGATGCAGTCTCAGAATTGGACGAAATTCGCACATTGTATGTATATGGTAAAACTATAAATCACTTCGTGATGACAGAGGATGTTATTTCAGTCATTCGGGATTGTTTAGGCGCTCAAAATGATGTTTTTCGGTTTGGGCTCGCGCACGAACTTTTCCGGTGGAATAATGCAGTATCCGAATTGGACGAAATTCGCACATTGTATGTATATGGTAAAACTATAAATCACTCTGTGATCACTGTTGATGTTATTTCGGTCATTTGGGACTGTTTAGGTGCTCAAAATGTCGTTTTTCGGTTTTGGGCTCGCGCACGAACTTTTCAGGTGGAATGATGTAGTCTCCGAATTGGACGAAATTCGCACATTGAATGTATATGGTAAAACTATAAATCACTTTGTGATCACCGACAATTTTATTTCGGTCATTCGGGACTGTTTAGGGGCTCAAAATTTCGTTTTTCGGTTTTGGGTTTGCGCGCGAACTTTTCTGGTGAAATGATGCAGTCACCGAATTGGACGAAATTCACACATTGTACGTATGTGGTAAAACTATAAATCACTTTGTGATCACCGACGATGTTATTTCGGCCATTCGAGATTGTTTAGGGGCTCCAAATGTCGTGTTTCGGTTTTGGGCTGGCAAGCGAACTTTTCGGGTGGAATGATGGAGTCTACGAATTGGACGAAATTCGCACATTGTATGTATATGGTAAAACTATAAATCACTTTGTGATCATCGACGATGTTATTTCGGCCATTCGGGACTGTTTAAGGCTCAAAATGTCGTTTTTCGGTTTTGGGCTGGCACGCGAACTTTTCGGGTGGAATGATGCAGTCTTCGAATTGGACGAAATTCGCACATTGTATGTATATGGTAAAACTGTAAATCACTTCGTGATGACCGGCGATGTTATTTCGGTCATTCAGGATTGTTTAGGGGCTCAAAATGCTGTTTTTCGGTTTTGGGCTGGCGCGCGAACTTTTTGGGTGGAATGATGGAGTCTCCGAATTCGACGAAATTCGCACATTGAATGTATATGGTAAAACTATAAATCACTTCGTGATCACCGACGATGTTATTTCGGTCATTCCGGACTGTTTAGGGGCTCAAAATGTCGTTTTTCGGTTTTGGGCTGGTGCGCGAACTTTTCGGGTGGAATGATGGAGTCTCCGAATTGGACGAAATTCGCACACTGTATGTGTATGGTAAAACTATAAATCACCTTGTGATCACCGACGATGTTATTCCGGTCATTCGGGACTGTTTAGGAGCTCAAAATGTCGTTTTTCGGTTTTGGGACTGTTTAGGCCATTCGGGACTGTTTAGGGTTATTTCGGTCACTCGAAACTGTTTAGGGTTATTTCGGTCACTCGAAACTGTTTAGGGGCTCAAAATGTCGTTTTTCGGTTTTGGGCTGGCGCGCGAAATTTCCGGGTGGAATGATGAAGTCTCCGAATTGGACGAAATTCGCACATTGTATGTATATGGTAAAACTATAAATCACTTCCAGATGACAGAGGATGTTATCTCGGTCATTCGGGATTGTTTAGGTGCTCAAAATGATGTTTTTCGGTTTTGGGGTGGTGCACGAACTTTTCGGGTGGAATGATGCAGTATCCGAATTGGACGAAATTCGCACAGTGTATGTATATGGTAAAACTATAAATCACTCTGTGATCACTGTCGATGTTATTTCGTTCATTCGGGATTGTTTAGGTGCTCAAAATGTCGTTTTTCGGTTTTGGGCTGGCGCGTGAAATGGTAAAACTATAAAACTCTTCGTGATCACCGACTATGTTATTTCGGTCATTCGAGACTGTTTAGGTGCTCAAAATGTCGTTTTTCGGTTTTGGGCTGGCGCACGAACTTTTCAGGTGGAATGATGCAGTCTCCGAATTCGACGAAATTCGCACATTGAATGTATATGGTAAAACTATAAATCACTTTGTGATCACCGACGATGTTATTTCGGTCATCCGGGACTATTTAGGGGCTCAAAATTTCTCTTTTCAGTTTTGGGTTGGCGCGCGAACTTTTCGGGTGGAATGATGCAGTCACCGAATTGGACGAAATTCACACATTGTACGTATGTGGTAAAACTATAAATCACTTCGTGATCACCGACGATGTTATTTCGGCCATTCGAGATTGTTTAGGGGCTCAAAATGTCGTTTTTCGGTTTTGGGCTGGCACGCGAACTTTTCGGGTTGAATGATGGAGTCTCCGAATTGGACGAAATTCGCACATTGTATGTATATGGTAAAACTATAAATCACTTGGTGATCACCGACGATGTTATTTCAGCCATTCGGGACTATTTAGGGCTCAATATGTCGTTTTTCGGTTTTGGGCTTGCACGCGAACTTTTCGGGTGGAATGATGCAGTCTCCGAATTGGACGAAATTCGCACATTGTATGTATATGGTAAAACTGTAAATCACTTCGTGATGACCGGCGATGTTATTTCGGTCATTCAGGATTGTTTAGGGGCTCAAAATGTTGTTTTTCGGTTTTGGGCTGGCGCGCGAACTTTTTGGGTGGAATGATGCAGTCTCCAAATTCGACGAAATTCGCACATTGAATGTATATGGTAAAACTATAAATCACTTTGTGATCACCGACGATGTTATTTCGGTCATTCCGGACTGTTTAGGGGCTCAAAATGTCGTTTTTCGGTTTTGGGCTGGTGCGCGTACTTTTCGAGTGGAATGATGGAGTCTCCGAATTGGACGAAATTCGCACACTGTATGTGTATGGTAAAACTATAAATCACCTTGTGATCACCGACGATGTTATTCCGGTCATTCGGGACTGGTTAGGGGCTCAAAATGTCGTTTTTCGGTTTTGGGCTAGCACGCGATCTTTTCGGGTAGAATGATAGAGTCTCCGAATTGGAATAAATTCGCACATTGTAACTATTTGGTAAAACTATAAATCACGTTATAATCACCGACGATGTTATTTCGGTCATTCGGGACTGTTTAGGGGCTCAAAATATCGTTTTTCGGTTTTGGGCTGGCGCGCGAACTTTTCGGGGGGAATGATGCAGTCTCCAAATTGGACGAAATTTGCACATTGTATGTATATGGTAAAACTATAAATCACTTTGTGCACCGACGATGTTATTTCGATCATTCGGGACTGTTTAGGGGCTCAAAATGTCGTTTTTCGGTTTTAGGCTGACGCGCGAGCTTTTCGGGTGCAATGATGGAGTCTCAGAATTGGACGAAATTCACACATTGTATGTATATGGTAAAACTATAAATCAAGTTGTGATCACCGACGATGTTATTTCGGCCATTCGGGACTGTTTAGGGTTCAAAATGTCGTTTTTCGGTTTTGGGCTAACACGCGAACTTTTCGGGTGGAATGATGCAGTCTCCGAATTGGACGAAATTCGCACATTGTATGTATATGGTAAAACTTTAAATCACTTTGTGATCACCGACGATGTTATTTCGGTCATTCGAAACTGTTTAAGGGCTCAAAATTTCGATTTTCGGTTTCGGGCTGGCGCGCGAACTATTCGGGTGGAATGATGCAGTCTCAGAATTGGACGAAATTCGCACATTGTATGTATATGGTAAAACTATAAATCACTTCGTGATGACAGAGGATGTTATTTCAGTCATTCGGGATTGTTTAGGTGCTCAAAATGATGTTTTTCGGTTTTGGGCTCGCGCACGAACTTTTCCGGTGGAATGATGCAGTATCCGAATTGGACGAAATTCGCACATTGTATGTATATGGTAAAACTATAAATCACTCTGTGATCACTGTTGATGTTATTTCGGTCATTTGGGACTGTTTAGGTGCTCAAAATGTCGTTTTTCGGTTTTGGGCTGGCGCACGAACTTTTCAGGTGGAATGATGTAGTCTCCGAATTGGACGAAATTCGCACATTGAATGTATATGGTAAAACTATAAATCACTTTGTGATCACCGACAATGTTATTTCGGTCATTCGGGACTGTTTAGGGGCTCAAAATTTCGTTTTTCGGTTTTGGGTTTGCGCGCGAACTTTTCTGGTGAAATGATGCAGTCACCGAATTGGACGAAATTCACACATTGTACGTATGTGGTAAAACTATAAATCACTTTGTGATCACCGACGATGTTATTTCGGCCATTCGAGATTGTTTAGGGGCTCCAAATGTCGTGTTTCGGTTTTGGGCTGGCAAGCGAACTTTTCGGGTGGAATGATGGAGTCTACGAATTGGACGAAATTCGCACATTGTATGTATATGGTAAAACTATAAATCACTTTGTGATCATCGACGATGTTATTTCGGCCATTCGGGACTGTTTAGGGCTCAAAATGTCGTTTTTCGGTTTTGGGCTGGCACGCGAACTTTTCGGGTGGAATGATGCAGTCTCCGAATTGGACGAAATTCGCACATTGTATGTATATGGTAAAACTGTAAATCACTTCGTGATGACCGGCGATGTTATTTCGGTCATTCAGGATTGTTTAGGGGCTCAAAATGCTGTTTTTCGGTTTTGGGCTGGCGCGCGAACTTTTTGGGTGGAATGATGGAGTCTCCGAATTCGACGAAATTCGCACATTGAATGTATATGGTAAAACTATAAATCACTTCGTGATCACCGACGATGTTATTTCGGTCATTCCGGACTGTTTAGGGGCTCAAAATGTCGTTTTTCGGTTTTGGGCTGGTGCGCGAACTTTTCGGGTGGAATGATGGAGTCTCCGAATTGGACGAAATTCGCACACTGTATGTGTATGGTAAAACTATAAATCACCTTGTGATCACCGACGATGTTATTCCGGTCATTCGGGACTGTTTAGGAGCTCAAAATGTCGTTTTTCGGTTTTAGGCTAGCAAGTGATCTTTTCGGGTAGAATGATAGAGTCTCCGAATTGAAAAAATTCGCACATTGTAACTATTTGGTAAAACTATAAATCACGCTGTAATCACCGACGATGTTATTTCGGTCATTCGGGACTGTTTAGGGGCTCAAAATGTCGTTTTTCTGTTTTGGGCTGGCGCGCGAACTTTTCGGGGGGAATGATGCAGTCTCCGAATTGGACGAAATTTGCACATTGTATGTATATGGTAAAACTATAAATCACTTTGTGATCACCGACGATGTTATTTCGATCATTCGGGACTGTTTAGGGGCTCAAAATGTCGTTTTTCGGTTTTGGGCTGGCACGCGAACTTTTCGGGTGGAATGATGGAGTCTCCGATTTGGACGAAATTCGCACATTGTATGTATATGGTAAACCTATAAATAAATTTGTGATCACCGACGATGTTATTTCGGCCATTCGGGACTGTTTAGGGCTCAAAATGTCGATTTTCGGTTTTAAGTTGGCATGCGAACTTTTCGGGTGGAATGATGCACTCTACGAATTGGACGAAATTCGCACATTGTATGTATATGGTAAAACAATAAATCACTTATTGATCACCGACGCTGTTATTTCGGTCATTCGGAACTGTTTAGGGGCTCAAAATGTCGTTTTTCGGTTTTGGGCTGGCGCGCGAACTTTTCGGGTGGAACGATGCAGTCTTCGAAATGGACGAAATTCGCACATTGTATGTATATGGTAAAACTATAAATCACTTTGTGATGACAGAGGATGTTATTTCGGTCATTCGGAATTGTTTAGGTGCTCAAAATGATGTTTTTCGGTTTTGGGCTGGCGCGCGAACTTTTCGGGTGGAATGATGCACTATCCGAATTTGACGAAATTCGCACATTGTACGTATATGGTAAAACTATAAATCACTTTGTGATCACCGTCGATGTTATTTCGGTCATTCGGGACTGTTTAGGTGCTCAAAATGTCGTTTTTCGGTTTTAGGCTGGCGCGCGAAATTTTCGAGGGGAATGATGTAGTCTCCGAATTCGACGAAATTCGCACATTGAATGTATATGGTAAAACTATGAATCTCTTCGTAATCACTGACTATGTTATTTCGGTCATTCGGGACTGTTTAGATGGTCAAAATGTCGTTTTTCGGTTTTAGGCTGGAGCGTGAAATTTTTAGGTGGAATTATGCAGTCTCCGAATTCGACGAAATTCGCACATTGAATGTATATGGTAAAACTATAAATCACATTGTGATCACCGACGATGTTATTTCGGTCATTCGGGATTGTTTAGGGGCTCAAAATTTCGTTTTTCGGTTATGGGTTGGTGTGCGAACTTTTCGGGTGGAATGATGCAGTGTCCGAATTGGACGAAATTCACACATTGTATGTATGTAGTAAAACTATAAATCACTTCGTGATCACCTACGATGTTATTTCGGCCATTCGAGATTGTTTAGGGCTAAAAGTCTCGTTTTTCGGTTTTGGGCTGCCACGCGAACTTTTCGGGTGGAATGATGGAGCCTCCGAATTGGACGAAATTCGCACATTGTATGTATATGGTAAAACAATAAATGACTTATTGATCACCGACGCTGTTATTTCGGTCATTCGGAACTGTTTAGGGGCTCAAAATGTCATTTTTCGGTTTTGGGCTGGCGCGCGAACTTTTCGGGTGGAATGATGCAGTCTCCGAATTGGACGAAATTCGCACATTGTATGTATATGGTAAAACTATAAATCACTTTGTGATGACAGATGATGTTATTTCGGTCATTCGGGATTGTTTAGGTGCTCAAAATGATGTTTTTCGGTTTTGGGCTGGCGCGCGAAATTTTCGGGTGGAATGATGCAGTATCAGAATTGGACGAAATTCGCACATTGTACGTATATGGTAAAACTATAAATCACTTTGTGATCACCGTCGATGTTATTTCGGTCATTCGGGACTGTTTAGGTGCTCAAAATGTCGTTTTTCGGTTTTGGGCTGGCGCGCGAAATTTTCGAGGGGAATGATGCAGTCTCCGAATTCGACGAAATTCGCACATTGAATGTATATGGTAAAACTATGAATCTCTTCGTAATCACCGACGATCTTATTTCGGTCATTCGGGACTGTTTAGGTGCTCAAAATGTCGTTTTTCAGTTTTGGGCTGGCGCACGAACTTTTCGGGTGGAATGATGCAGTCTCCGAATTCGACGAAATTCGCACAATGTATATGGTAAAACTATAAATCACTTTGTGATCACCGACGATGTTATTTCGGTCATTCGGGACTGTTTAGGGGCTCAAAATTTCGTTTTTCGGTTATGGGTTGGCGCGCGAACTTTTCGGGTGGAATGATGCAGTCTCCGAATTGGACGAAATTCACACATTGTACGTATGTGGTAAAACTATAAATCACTTCGCACATTGTATGCATATGGAAAAACTATAGCTCATATTGAGATCACCGACGATGTTATTTCGGCCATTCGGGACTGTTTATGGCTCAAAATGTCGTTTTTTGGTTTTGGGCTAGCACGCGAACTTTTCGAGTGGAATGATCTAGTCTCCGAATTGGACGAAATTCGCACATTGTATGTATATGGTAAAACATTAAATCACTTTGTGATCACCGACAATGTTATTTCGGTCACTCGAAACTGTTTAGGGGCTCAAAATGTCGTTTTTCGGTTTTGGGCTGGCGCGCGAAATTTCCGGGTGGAATGATGAAGTCTTCGAATTGGACGAAATTCGCACATTGTATGTATATGGTAAAACTATAAATCACTTCGTGATGACAGAGGATGTTATCTCGGTCATTCGGGATTGTGTAGGTGCTCAAAATGATGTTTTTCGGTTTTGGGGTGGTGCACGAACTTTTCGGGTGGAATGATGCAGTATCCGAATTGGACGAAATTCGCACAGTGTATGTATATGGTAAAACTATAAATCACTCTGTGATCACTGTCGATGTTATTTCGTTCATTCGGGATTGTTTAGGTGCTCAAAATGTCGTTTTTCGGTTTTGGGCTGGCGCGTGAAATGGTAAAACTATAAAACTCTTCGTGATCACCGACTATGTTATTTCGGTCATTCGAGACTGTTTAGGTGCTCAAAATGTCGTTTTTCGGTTTTGGGCTGGCGCACGAACTTTTCAGGTGGAATGATGCAGTCTCCGAATTCGACGAAATTCGCACATTGAATGTATATGGTAAAACTATAAATCACTTTGTGATCACCGACGATGTTATTTCGGTCATCCGGGACTATTTAGGGGCTCAAAATTTCTCTTTTCAGTTTTGGGTTGGCGCGCGAACTTTTCGGGTGGAATGATGCAGTCACCGAATTGGACGAAATTCACACATTGTACGTATGTGGTAAAACTATAAATCACTTCGTGATCATCGACGATGTTATTTCGGCCATTCGAGATTATTTAGGGGCTCAAAATGTCGTTTTTCGGTTTTGGGCTGGCACGCGAACTTTTCGGGTTGAATGATGGAGTCTCCGAATTGGACGAAATTCGCACATTGTATGTATATGGTAAAACTATAAATCACTTGGTGATCACCGACGATGTTATTTCAGCCATTCGGGACTATTTAGGGCTCAATATGTCGTTTTTCGGTTTTGGGCTTGCACGCGAACTTTTCGGGTGGAATGATGCAGTCTCCGAATTGGACGAAATTCGCACATTGTATTTATATTGTAAAACAATAAATCACTTAGTGATCACCCACGCTGTTATTTCGGTCATTCGGAACTGTTTAGGGACTAAAAATGTCGTTTTTCGGTTTTGGGCTGGAACACGAACTTTTCGGGTGGGATGATGCAGTGTCCGAATTGGACGAAATTCGCACATTGTATGTATATGGTAAAACTATAAATCACAGTATGATGACCGGCGATGTTATTTTTGTCATTCGGGATTGTTTAAGTGCTCAAAATGCTGTTTTTCGGTTTTGGGCTGGTGCGCGAACTTTTTGGTTGGAATGATGCCGTCTCCGAATTCGACGAAATCCGCACACTGAATGTATATGGTAAAAATATGAATCTCTTCTTGATCACCGACGATGTTATTCCGGTCATTCGGGACTGTTTAGGGACTCAAAATGTCGTTTTTCGGTTTTGGGCTAGCACGCGATCTTTTCGGGTGGAATAAATTCGCACATTGTATGTATTTGGTAAAACTATAAATCACATTGTGATCACCGACGATGTTATTTCGGTCATTCGTGAATGTTTAGGGGCTCAAAATATCGTTTTTCGTTTCTCGGCTGGCACGCGAACTTTTCGGGTGGAATGATGCAGTCCCCGAATTGGAAGAAATTTGCACATTGTATGTATATGGTAAAACTATAAATCAATAGGTGATCACCGACGATGTTATTTCGATCATTCGGGACTGTTTAGGGGCTCAAAATGTCGTTTTTCGGTTTTGGGCTGGCGCGCGAACTTTTCGGGTGGAATGATGGAGTCTCCGAATTGGACGAAATTCGCACATTCTATGTATATGGTAAAACTATAAATCACTTTGTGATCACTGACGATGTTATTTCGGCCATTCGGGACTGTTTAGGGCTAAAAATGTCGTTTTTCGGTTTTGGGCGAGCACGCGAACTTTTCGGGTGGAATCATGCAGTCTCCGAATTGGACGAAATTCGCACATTATATGTATATGGTAAAACTTTAAATCACTTTGTGATCACCGACGATGTTATTTCGGTCATTCGAAACTGTTTAGGGGCTCAAAATGTCGTTTTTCGGTTTTGGGCTGGCGCGCGAACTTTTCGGGTGGAATGATGCAGTCTCTGAATTGGACGAAATTCGCACATTGTATGTATATGGTAAAACTATAAATCACTTCGTGATGACAGAGGTTGTTATTTCGGTCATTCGGGATTGTTTAGATGCTCAAAATGATGTTTTTCGGTTTTGGGCTGGCACACGAACTTTTCGGGTGGAATGATGCTGTATCCGAATTGGACAAAATTCGCACTTTGTATGTATATGGTAAAACTATAAATCACTCTGTGATCACTGTCGATGTTATTTCGGTCATTCGGGACTGTTTAGGTGGTCAAAATGTCGTTTTTCGGATTTAGGCTGGAGCGTGAAATTTTTAGGTGGAATTATGCAGTCTCCGAATTCGACGAAATTCGCACATTGAATGTATATGGTAAAACTATAAATCACTTTGTGATCACCGACGATGTTATTTCGGTCATTCGGGATTGTTTAGGGGCTCAAAATTTCGTTTTTCGGTTATGGGTTGGTGTGCGAACTTTTCGGGTGGAATGATGCAGTCTCCGAATTGGACGAAATTCACACATTGTACGTATGTGGTAAAATTATAAATTACTTTGTGATCACCGACGATGTTATTTCGGCCATTCGAGATTGTTTAAGGGCTCAAAATGTCGTTTTTCGGTTTTGGGCTGGCACGCGAACTTTTCGGGTGGAATGATGGAGTCTCCGAATTGGACGAAATTCGCACAT
Organism: Lactuca virosa; assembly: GCF_052849685.1. Classification (NCBI taxonomy): domain Eukaryota; kingdom Viridiplantae; phylum Streptophyta; class Magnoliopsida; order Asterales; family Asteraceae; genus Lactuca; species Lactuca virosa. Next base: position 109,619,510 of record NC_136428.1, read on the forward strand.
TGTATGTATATGGTAAAACTATAAATTACTTTGTGATCACCGACGATGTTATTTCGGCCATTCGAGATTGTTTAAGGGCTCAAAATGTCGTTTTTCGGTTTTGGGCTGGCACGCGAACTTTTCGGGTGGAATGATGGAGTCTCCGAATTGGACGAAATTCGCACATTGTATGTATATGGTAAAACTATAAATTACTTTGTGATCACCGACGATGTTATTTCGGCCATTCGGGAATGTTTAGGGCTCAAAATGTCGTTTTTCGGTTTTGGGCTGGCACGCGAACTTTTCGGGTGGAATGATGCAGTCTCCGAATTGCACGAAATTCACACATTTCATGTATATGGTAAAACAATAAATAACTTAGTGATCACCGACGATGTTATTTCGGTCATTCGGAACTGTTTAGGGGCTCAAAATGTCGTTTTTCGGTTTTGGGCTGGCGCGCGAACTTTTCGGGTGGAATGATGGAGTCTCCGAATATGACGAAATTCGCACACTGTATGTATATGGTAAAACTATAAATCACCTTGTGATCACCAACGATGTTATTTCGGTCATTCGGGACTGGTTAGGGGCTCAAAATGTCGTTTTTCGATTTTGGGCTAGCACGCGAACTTTTCGGGTGGAATGATAGAGTCTCCGAATTGGAATAAATTCGCACATTGTATGTATTTAGTAAAACTATAAATCACATTGTGATAACCGACGATGTTATTTCGGTCATCCGGGACTATTTAGGGGCTCAAAATGTCGTTTTTCTGGTTTGGGCTGGCGCGCGAACTTTTCAGGTGGAATGATGCAGTCTCCGAATTGGACGAAATTCGCACATTTTATGTATATGGTAAAACTATGAATCACTTTGTGATCACCGACGATGTTATTTCGATCATTCGGGACTGTTTAGGGGCTCAAAATGTCGTTTTTTTCGGTTATGGGCTGGCGCGCGAACTTTTCGGGTGGAATGATGCAGTCTCCGAATTGGACGAATTTCGCACATTGTATGTATATGGTAAAACTTTAAATCACTTCGTGATGACAGAGGATGTTATTTCGGTCATTCGGGATTGTTTAGGTGCTCAAAATGATATTTTTCGGTTTTGGGCTAGCGCACGAACATTTCGGGTGGAATGATGCAGTATCCGAATTGGACGAAATTCGCACATTGTATGTATATGGTAAAACTATAAATCACTTGGTGATCACTGTCGATGTTATTACGGTTATTCGGGACTGTTTAGGTGCTCAAAATGTCGTTTTTCGGTTTAAGGCTGGCGCGTGAAATTTTCGGGTGGAATGATGCAGTCTCGGAATTCGACGAAATTCGCACATTGAATGTATATGGTAAAACTACAAATCTCTTCGTGATCACCGATGATGTTATTTGGGTCATTCGGGAATGTTTAGGTGCTTAAAACGTCGTTTTTCGGTTTTCGGCTAGCGCACGAACTTTTCGGGTGGAATGATGCAATATCCGAATTCGACGAAATTCGCACATTGAATGTATATGGTAAAACTATAAATCACTTTGTGATCACCGACCTTGTTATTTCGGTCATTCGGGACTGTTTAGGGGCTCAAAATTTCGTTTTTCGGTTTTGGGTTGGCACGCGAACTTTTCGGGTGGAATGATGCAGTCACCGAATTGGACTAAATTCACACATTGTACGTGTGTGGTAAAACTGTAAATCACTTTGTGATCACCGACGATGTTATTTCGGCCATTCGAGATTGTTTAGGGGCTCAAAATGTAGTTTTTCTGTTTTGGGCTGGGACGCGAACTTTTCGGGTGGAATGATGCAGTCTCCGAATTGGACGAAATTCGCACATTGTATGTATAAGGTAAAACAATAAATCACTAACTGATCACCGACACTGTTATTTCGGTCATTCGGAACTGTTTAGTGGCTCAAAATGTCGTTTTTCGGTTTTGGGCTGGCACGCGAACTTTTCGGGTGGAATGATGGAGTCTCCGAATTGGACGAAATTCGCACATTCTATGTATATGGTAAAACTATAAATCACTTTGTGATCACTGACGATGTTATTTCGGCCATTCGGGACTGTTTAGGGCTAAAAATGTCGTTTTTCGGTTTTGGGCGAGCACGCGAACTTTTCGGGTGGAATCATGCAGTCTCCGAATTGGACGAAATTCGCACATTATATGTATATGGTAAAACTTTAAATCACTTTGTGATCACCGACGATGTTATTTCGGTCATTCGAAACTATTTAGGGGCTCAAAATGTCGTTTTTCGGTTTTGGGCTGGCGCACGAACTTTTCGGGTGGAATGATGCAGTCTCTGAATTGGACGAAATTCGCACATTGAATGTATATGGTAAAACTATAAATCAATTTGTGATCACCGACGATGTTATTTCGGTCATTCGGGATTGTTTAGGGGCTCAAAATTTCGTTTTTCAGTTATGGGTTGGTGTGCGAACTTTTCGGGTGGAATGATGCAGTCTCCGAATTGGACGAAATTCACACATTGTACGTATGTGGTAAAAGTATAAATTACTTTGTGATCACCGACGATGTTATTTCGGCCATTCCAGATTGTTTAAGGGCTCAAAATGTCGTTTTTCGGTTTTGGGCTGACACGCGAACTTTTCGGGTGGAATGATGGAGTCTCCGAATTGGACGAAATTCGCACATTGTATGTATATGGTAAAACTTAAAATTACTTTGTGATCACCGACGATGTTATTTCGGCCATTCGGGAATGTTTAGGGCTCAAAATGTCGTTTTTCGGTTTTGGGCTGGCACGCGAACTTTTCGGGTGGAATGATGCAGTCTCCGAATTGGACGAAATTCGCACATTTCATGTATATGGTAAAACAATAAATAACTTAGTGATCACCGACGATGTTATTTCGGTCATTCGGAACTGTTTAGGGGCTCAAAATGTCGTTTTTCGGTTTTGGGCTGGCGCGCGAACTTTTCGGGTGGAATGATGGAGTCTCCGAATATGACGAAATTCACACACTGTATGTATATGGTAAAACTATAAATCACCTTGTGATCACCAACGATGTTATTTCGGTCATTCGGGACTGGTTAGGGGCTCAAAATGTCGTTTTTCGGTTTTGGGCTAGCACACGAACTTTTCGGGTGGAATGATAGAGTCTCCGAATTGGAATAAATTCGCACATTGTATGTATTTGGTAAAACTATAAATCACATTGTGATCACCGATGATGTTATTTCGGTCATCCGGGACAATTTAGGGGCTGAAAATGTCGTTTTTCGGCTTTGGGCTGGGGCGCGAACTTTTCGGGTGGAATGATGCAGTCTCCGAATTGGACGAAATTCGCACATTTTATGTATATGGTAAAACTATGAATCACTTTGTGATCACCGACGATGTTATTTCGATCATTCGGGACTGTTTAGGGGATCAAAATGTCGTTTTTTCGGTTTTGGGCTGGCACGCGAGCTTTTCGGGTGGAATGATGCAGTCTCCGAATTGGGCGAATTTCGCACATTGTATGTATATGGTAAAACTATAAATCACTTCGTGATGACAGAGGATGTTATTTCGGTCATTCGGGATTGTTTAGGTGCTCAAAATGATATTTTTCGGTTTTGGGCTGGCGCACGAACATTTCGGGTGGAATGATGCAGTATCCGAATTGGACGAAATTCGCACATTGTATGTATATGGTAAAACTATAAATCACTTGGTGATCACTGTCGATGTTATTACGGTTATTCGGGACTGTTTAGGTGCTCAAAATGTCGTTTTTCGGTTTTGGGCTGGCGCGCGAAATTTTCGGGTGGAATGATGCAGTCTCGGAATTCGACGAAATTCGCACATTGAATGTATATGGTAAAACTATAAATCTCTTCGTGATCACCGATGATGTTATTTGGGTCATTCGGGACTGTTTAGGTGCTTAAAACGTCGTTTTTCGGTTTTGGGCTAGCGCACGAACTTTTCGGGTGGAATGATGCAATCTCCGAATTCGATGAAATTCGCACATTGAATGTATATGGTAAAACTATAAATCACTTTGTGATCACCGACCTTGTTATTTCGGTCATTCAGGACTGTTTAGGGGCTCAAAATTTCGTTTTTCGGTTTTGGGTTGGCACGCGAACTTTTCGGGTGGAATGATGCAGTCACCGAATTGGACGAAATTCACACATTGTACGTGTGTGGTAAAACTATAAATCACTTCGTGATCACCGACGATGTTATTTCGGCCATTCGAGATTGTTTAGGGGCTCAAAATGTCGTTTTTCTGTTTTGGGCTGGGACGCGAACTTTTCGGGTGGAATGATGCAGTCTCCGAATTGGACGAAATTCGCACATTGTATGTATAAGGTAAAACAATAAATCACTAAGTGATCACCGACACTGTTATTTCGGTCATTCGGAATTGTTTAGTGGCTCAAAATGTCGTTTTTCGGTTTTGGGCTGGCGCGCGAACTTTTCGGGTGGAATGATGGAGTCTCCGAATTGGACGAAATTCGCACATTCTATGTATATGGTAAAACTATAAATCACTTTGTGATCACTGACGATGTTATTTCGGCCATTCGGGACTGTTTAGGGCTAAAAATGTCGTTTTTCGGTTTTGGGCGAGCACGCGAACTTTTCGGATGGAATCATGCAGTCTCCGAATTGGACGAAATTCGCACATTATATGTATATGGTAAAACTTTAAATCACTTTGTGATCACCAACGATGTTATTTCGGTCATTCGAAACTGTTTAGGGGCTCAAAATGTCGTTTTTCGGTTTTGGGCTGGCACGCGAACTTTTCGGGTGGAATGATGCAGTCTCCGAATTGGACGAAATTCGCACATTTCATGTATATGGTAAAACAATAAATAACTTAGTGATCACCGACGATGTTATTTCGGTCATTCGGAACTGTTTAGGGGCTCAAAATGTCGTTTTTCGGTTTTGGGCTGGCGCGCGAACTTTTCGGTTCGAATGATGGAGTCTCCGAATATGACGAAATTCGCACACTATATGTATATGGTAAAACTATAAATCACCTTGTGATCACCAACGATGTTATTTCGGTCATTCGGGACTGGTTAGGGGCTCAAAATGTCGTTTTTCGGTTTTGGGCTAGCACGCGAACTTTTCGGGTGGAATGATAGAGTCTCCGAATTGGAATAAATTCGCACATTGTATGTATTTGGTAAAACTATAAATCACATTGTGATCACCGACGATGTTATTTCGGTCATCCGGGACTATTTAGGGGCTCAAAATGTCGTTTTTCGGCTTTGGGCTGGGGCGCGAACTTTTCGGGTGGAATGATGCAGTCTCCGAATTGGACGAAATTCGCACAATTTATGTATATGGTAAAACTATGAATCACTTTGTGATCACCGACGATGTTATTTCGATCATTCGGGACTGTTTAGGGGCTCAAAATGTCGTTTTTTCGGTTTTGGGCTGGCGCGCGAACTTTTCGGGTGGAATGATGCAGTCTCCGAATTGGACGAATTTCGCACATTGTATGTATATGGTAAAACTATAAATCACTTCGTGATGACAGAGGATGTTATTTCGGTCATTCGGGATTGTTTAGGTGCTCAAAATGATATTTTTCGGTTTTGGGCTGGCGCACGAACATTTCGGGTGGAATGATGCAGTATCCGAATTGGACGAAATTCGCACATTGTATGTATATGGTAAAACTATAAATCACTTGGTGATCACTGTCGATGTTATTTCGGTTATTCGGGACTGTTTAGGTGCTCAAAATGTCGTTTTTCGGTTTTGGGCTGGCGCGCGAAATTTTCGGGTGGAATGATGCAGTCTCGGAATTCGACGAAATTCGCACATTGAATGTATATGGTAAAACTATAAATCTCTTCGTGATCACCGATGATGTTATTTGGGTCATTCGGGACTGTTTAGGTGCTTAAAACGTCGTTTTTCGGTTTTGGGCTAGCGCACGAACTTTTCGGGTGGAATGATGCAATCTCCGAATTCGACGAAATTCGCACATTGAATGTATATGGTAAAACTATAAATCACTTTGTGATCACCGACCTTGTTATTTCGGTCATTCAGGACTGTTTAGGGGCTCAAAATTTCGTTTTTCGGTTTTGGGTTGGCACGCGAACTTTTCGGGTGGAATGATGCAGTCACCGAATTGGACGAAATTCACACATTGTACATGTGTGGTAAAACTATAAATCACTTCGTGATCACCGACGATGTTATTTCGGCCATTCGAGATTGTTTAGGGGCTCAAAATGTCGTTTTTCGGTTTTGGGCTGGGACGCGAACTTTTCGGGTGGAATGATGCAGTATCCGAATTGGACGAAATTCGCACATTGTATGTATAAGGTAAAACAATAAATCACTAAGTGATCACCGACACTGTTATTTCGGTCATTCGGAACTGTTTAGTGGCTCAAAATGTCGTTTTTCGGTTTTGGGGGTGGAACACGAACTTTTCGGGTAGAATGATGCAGTCTCCGAATTGGACGAAATCCGCACATTGTATGTATATGGTAAAACTATAAATCACTTTGTGATGACAGAGGATGTTATTTCGGTCATTCGGGATTGTTTAGGTGCTCAAAATGATGTTTTTCGGTTTTGGGCTGGCGTGCGAACTTTTCCAGTAGAATGATGTAGTATCTGAATTGGACAAAATTCGCACATTGCATGTATATGGTAAAACTATAAATCACTTTGTGATCACCATCGATGTTATTTCGGTCATTCGGGACTGCACGTGCTCAAAATGTCGTTTTTCGGTTCTGGGCTGGCGCGCGAACTTTTCGGGTGGAATGATGCTGTCTCCGAATTCGACGAAATTCGCACATTGAATGTATATGGTAAAACTATAAATCAATTTGTGATCACCGACGATGTTCTTTCGGTCATTCGGGACTGTTTAGGGGCTCAAAATGTCGTTTTTCGGTTTTGGGCTGGAACACGAACTTTTCGGGTGGAATGATGCAGTGTCCGAATTGGACGAAATTCGCACATTGTATGTATATGGTAAAACCGTAAATCACTTCGTGATGACCGGCGATGTTATTTCGGTCATTCGGGATTGTTTAGGGGCTCAAAATGCTGTTTTTCGGTTTTGGGCTGGCGCGCGAACTTTTTGGGTGGAATGATGCAGTCTCCGAATTCTACGAAATTCGCACATTGAATGTATATGGTAAAACTATAAATCACTTTGTGATCACCGACGATGTTACTTCGGTCATTCCGGACTGTTTAGGGGCTCAAAATGTCGTTTTTCGGTTTTGGGCTGGCGCGCGAACGTTTCGGGTGGAATGGTGGAGTCTCCGAATTGGACGAAATTCGCACACTGTATGTATATGGTAAAACTATAAATCACCTTGTGATCACCGACGATGTTATTTCGTTCATTCCGGACTGTTTTGGGGCTCAAATTGTCGTTTTTCGGTTTTGGGCTAGCACGCGATCTTTTCGGGTGGAATGATATAGTCTCCGAATTGGAATAAATTCGCACATTGTATGTATTTGGTAAAACTATAAATCACATTGTGATCACCGACGATGTTATTTCGATCATTCGGGACTGTTTAGGGGCTCAAAATGTCGTTTTACGGTTTTGGGCTGGCGCGCGAACTTTTCGGGTGGAATGATGCAATCTCCGAATTGGACGAAATTCGCACATTGTATGTATAATGTAAAACTATAATTCACTTCGTGATGACAGAGGATTTTATTTCGGTCATTCGGGACTGTTTAGGTGCTGCAAATGATGTTTTTCGGTTTTGGGTTGGTGCGCGAACTTTTCGGGTGTAATGGTGCAGTCTCCGAATTGTACGAAATTCACACATTGTACGTATGTGGTAAAACTATAAATCACTTCGTGATCATCGACGATGTTATTTCGGCCATTCGAGATTGTTTAGGGGCTCAAAATGTCGTTTTTCGGTTTTGGGCTGGCACGCGAACTTTTCGGGTGGAATGATGGAGTATCTGAATTGGACGAAATTCGCACATTGTATGTATATTGTAAAACTATAAATCACTTTGTGATCACCGACGATGTTATTTCGGCCATTCGGGATGTTTAGGGGTCAAAATGTCGTTTTTCGGTTTTGGGCTGGCACGCGAACTTTTCGGGTGGAATGATGGAGTATCTGAATTGGACGAAATTCGCACATTGTATGTATATGGTAAAACTATAAATCACTTTGTGATCACCGACGATGTTATTTCGGCCATTCGGGATGTTTAGGGCTCAAAATGTCGTTTTTCGGTTTTGGGCTGGCACGCGAACTTTTCGGGTGGAATGATGCAGTCTCCGAATTGGACGAAGTTCGCACATTGTATGTATATGGTAAAACAATAAATCACTTAGTGATCACCGACGCTTTTATTTCGGTCATTCGGAACCGTTTAGGGGCTCAAAATGTCGTTTTTCGGTTTTGGGCTGGAACATGAACTTTTCGGGTGGAATGATGCAGTCTCCGAATTGGACGAAATTCGCACTTTGTATGTATATGGTAAAACTGTAAATCACTTTGTGATGACCGGCGATGTTATTTCGGTCATTCGGGATTGTTTAGGGGCTCAAAATGCTATTTTTCGGTTTTAGGCTGGCGCGCGAACTTTTTGGTTGGAATGATACAGTCTCCGAATTTGACGAATTCGCACATTGAATGTATATAGTAAAACTATAAATCACTTTGTGAACACCAACGATGTTATTTCGGTCATTTACGGACTGTTTAGGGGCTCAAAATGTCGTTTTTCGGTTTTGGGCTGGCGTGCGAACTTTTCGGGTCGAATGATGGAGTCTCCGAATTGGACGAAATTCGCACACTGTATGTATATGGTAAAACTATAAATCACCTTGTGATCACCGACGATGTTATTCCGGTCATTCGGGACTGTTTAGGGGCTCAAAATGCTGTTTTTCGGTTTTGGGCTGGCGCGCGAACTTTTTGGGTGGAATGATGCAGTCTCCGAATTCTACGAAATTCGCACATTGAATGTATATGGTAAAACTATAAATCACTTTGTGATCACCGACGATGTTACTTCGGTCATTCCGGACTGTTTAGGGGCTCAAAATGTCGTTTTTCGGTTTTGGGCTGGCGCGCGAACGTTTCGGGTGGAATGGTGGAGTCTCCGAATTGGACGAAATTCGCACACTGTATGTATATGGTAAAACTATAAATCACCTTGTGATCACCGACGATGTTATTTCGTTCATTCCAGACTGTTTTGGGGCTCAAATTGTCGTTTTTCGGTTTTGGGCTAGCACGCGATCTTTTCGGGTGGAATGATATAGTCTCCGAATTGGAATAAATTCGCACATTGTATGTATTTGGTAAAACTATAAATCACATTGTGATCACCGACGATGTTATTTCGATCATTCGGGACTGTTTAGGGGCTCAAAATGTCGTTTTACGGTTTTGGGCTGGCGCGCGAACTTTTCGGGTGGAATGATGCAATCTCCGAATTGGACGAAATTCGCACATTGTATGTATAATGTAAAACTATAATTCACTTCGTGATGACAGAGGATTTTATTTCGGTCATTCGGGACTGTTTAGGTGCTGCAAATGATGTTTTTCGGTTTTGGGTTGGTGCGCGAACTTTTCGGGTGTAATGGTGCAGTCTCCGAATTGTACGAAATTCACACATTGTACGTATGTGGTAAAACTATAAATCACTTCGTGATCATCGACGATGTTATTTCGGCCATTCGAGATTGTTTAGGGGCTCAAAATGTCGTTTTTCGGTTTTGGGCTGGCACGCGAACTTTTCGGGTGGAATGATGGAGTATCTGAATTGGACGAAATTCGCACATTGTATGTATATTGTAAAACTATAAATCACTTTGTGATCACCGACGATGTTATTTCGGCCATTCGGGATGTTTAGGGGTCAAAATGTCGTTTTTCGGTTTTGGGCTGGCACGCGAACTTTTCGGGTGGAATGATGGAGTATCTGAATTGGACGAAATTCGCACATTGTATGTATATGGTAAAACTATAAATCACTTTGTGATCACCGACGATGTTATTTCGGCCATTCGGGATGTTTAGGGCTCAAAATGTCGTTTTTCGGTTTTGGGCTGGCACGCGAACTTTTCGGGTGGAATGATGCAGTCTCCGAATTGGACGAAGTTCGCACATTGTATGTATATGGTAAAACAATAAATCACTTAGTGATCACCGACGCTTTTATTTCGGTCATTCGGAACCGTTTAGGGGCTCAAAATGTCGTTTTTCGGTTTTGGGCTGGAACATGAACTTTTCGGGTGGAATGATGCAGTCTCCGAATTGGACGAAATTCGCACTTTGTATGTATATGGTAAAACTGTAAATCACTTTGTGATGACCGGCGATGTTATTTCGGTCATTCGGGATTGTTTAGGGGCTCAAAATGCTATTTTTCGGTTTTAGGCTGGCGCGCGAACTTTTTGGTTGGAATGATACAGTCTCCGAATTTGACGAATTCGCACATTGAATGTATATAGTAAAACTATAAATCACTTTGTGAACACCAACGATGTTATTTCGGTCATTTACGGACTGTTTAGGGGCTCAAAATGTCGTTTTTCGGTTTTGGGCTGGCGTGCGAACTTTTCGGGTCGAATGATGGAGTCTCCGAATTGGACGAAATTCGCACACTGTATGTATATGGTAAAACTATAAATCACCTTGTGATCACCGACGATGTTATTCCGGTCATTCGGGACTGTTTAGGGGCTCAAAATGTAGTTTTCGGTTTTGGGCTAGCACGCGATCTTTTCGGGTGGAATGATAGAGTCTCCGAATTGGAATAAATTCGCACATTGTATGTATTTGGTAAAACTATAAATCACATTGTGATCACCGACGATGTTATTTCGGTCATTCGGGACTGTTTAGGTGCTAAAAATTCTGTTTTTCGATTTTGGGCTGGCACACGAATTTTTCGGGTGGAATGATGCAGTCTCCGAATTGGACAAAATTCGCACACTGTATGTATATGGTAAAACTATAAATCACTTTATGATCACCGACGATGTTATTTCGGTCATTCGGGACTGTTTAGGGGATCAAAATGTCGTGTTTCGGTTTTGTACTGACGCGCGAACTTTTCGGGTGGAATGATGCAGTCTCCGAATTCGACGAAATTCGCACATTGAATGTATATGGTAAAACTATAAATCACTTAGTGATCACCGACGTTGTTATTTCGGTCATTCCGGACAGTTTAGGGGCTCAAAATATCGTTTTTCAGTTTTGTGCCGGCGCGCGAACTATTCGGGTGGAATGATGGAGTCTCCGAATTGGACGAAATTCTCACATTGTATGTATATGGTAAAACTATAAATCACTTTGTGATCACCGACGATGTTATTTCGGCTATTCGGGACTGTTTAGGGCTCAAAATGTCGTTTTTCGGTTTTGGGCTGGCACGCGAACTTTTCGGGTGAAATGATGGAGTCTCCGAATTGGAAAAAATTCGCACATTGTATGTATATGGTGGAATGATGGCGCGCGAACTTTTCTGGTGGAATGATGCAGTCTCAGAATTAGACGAAATTCGCACATTATATGTATATGGTAAAACTATAAATCACTTCGTGATGACCGACGATGTTATTTCGGTCATTCGGTATTGTTTAGGTGCTCAAAATGCTGTTTTTTGGTTTTGGGCTGGCACACGAATTTTTCGGGTGGAATGATGCAGTATCCGAATTGGACGAAATTCGCACATTGTATGTATATGGTAAAACTATAAATCTCTCTGTGATCACTGTCAATGTTATTTCGGTCATTCGGGACTGTTTAGGTGCTCAAAATGTCGTTTTCGGTTTTGGGCTAGCACATGAACTTTTCGGGTGGAATGATGCAGTCTCCAAATTCAACGAAATTCGCACAATGAATATATATGGTAAAACTATAAATCTCTTCGTGATCACCGACGATGTTATTTCGGTCATTCGGGACTGTTTAGGGGCTCAAAATTTCGTTTTTCGGTTTTAGGTTGGCGCGCGAACTTTTCGGGTGGAATGATGGAGTCTCCGAATTGGACGAAATTCACACATTGTACGTATGTGGTAAAACTATAAATCACTTCGTGATCACCAATGATGTTATTTCGGCCATTCGAGATTGTTTAGGGGCTCAAAATGTCGTTTTTCGGTTTTGGGCTGGCACGCGAACTTTTCGGGTGGAATGATGGAGTCTCCGAATTGGACGAAATTCGCACATTGTATGTATATGGTAAAACTATAAATCACTTTGAGATCACCGACGATGTTATTTCGGCCATTCGGGACTGTTTAGGGCTCAAAATTTCGTTTTTCGGTTTTGGGCTTGCACACGCACTTTTCTGGTGGAATGATGCAGTCTCCGAATTGGACAAAATTCGAACATTGTACGTATATGGTAAAACAATAAATCACTTGGTGATCACCGACACTGTGATTTCGGTCATTCGGAACTGTTTAGGGGCTCAAAATGTCGTTTTTCGGTTTTGGGCTGGAAGACGAACTTTTCGGGTGGAATGATGCAGTCTCCGAATTGGACGAAATTCGCACATTGTATGTATATGGTAAAACTGTAAATCACTTCGTGATGACCGGCGATGTTATTTCGGTCATTCGGGATTGTTTAGGGGCTCAAAATGCTGTTTTTCGGTATTGGGCTGGCGCGCGAACTTTTTGGTTGGAATGATGCAGTCTCCGAATTCGACGAAATTCGCACATTGAATGTATATGGTAAAGCTATAAATCACTTTGTGATCACCGACGATGTTATTTCGGTCATTCCGGACTATTTAGGGGCTCAAAATGTCGTTTTTCGGTTTTGGGCTGGCACACGAACTTTTCGGGTGGAATGATGGAGTTTCAGAATTGGACGAAATTCGCACATTGTATGTATATGGTAAAACTATAAATCACTTTGTGATCACCGACGATGTTATTGCGGTCATTCCGGACTGTTTAGGGGCTCAAAATGTCGTTTTTCGGTTTTGGGCTGGCGCGCGAACTTTTCGGGTGGAATGACGGAGTCTCCGAATTGGACGAAATTCGCACACTGTATGTATATGGTAAAACTATAAATCACCTTGTGATCACCGACGATGTTATTCTGGTCATTCGGGACTGTTTAGGGGCTCAAAATTTCGTTTTTCGGTTTAGGGCTAGCACGCGATCTTTTCGGGTGGAATGATGCACTCTCCGAAGTGGACGAAATTTGCACATTGTATGTATATGGTAAAACCATAAATCATGTTGTGATCACCGACGATGTTATTTCGATCATTCGGGACTGTTTAGGGGCTCTAAATGTCGTTTTTCGGTTTTGGGCTGACGCGCGAACTTTTCGGGTGGAATGATGGAGTCTCCGAATTGGACGAAATTCGCACATTGTATGTATATGGTAACACTATAAATCAATTTGTGATCCCCGACGATGTTATTTCCGCCATTCGAGACTGTTTAGGGCTCAAAATGTCGTTTTTCGGTTTTGGGCTAACACGCGAACTTTTCGGGTGGAATGATGCAGTCTCCAAATTGGATGAAATTCCACATTGTATGTATATGGTAAAACTTTAAATCACTTAGTGATCACCGACGACGTTATTTCGGTCATTCGAAACTGTTTAGGGGCTCAAAATGTCGTTTTTCAGTTTTGGGCTGGCGCGCGAACTTTTCGGGTGGAATGATGCAGTCTCTGAATTGGACGAAATTCGCACATTGTATGTATATGGTAAAACTATAAATCACTTCGTGATGACAGAGGATATTATTTCGGTCATTCGGGATTGTTTAGGTGCTCAAAATGATCTTTTTCGGTTTTGGGCTGGCGCACGAACTTTTCGGGCGGAATGATGCAGTATCCGAATTGGACGAAATTCGCACATTGTATGTATATGGTAAAACTATAAATCACTCTGTGATCACTGTCGATGTTATTTCGGTCATTCGGGACTGTTTAGGTGGTCAAAATGTCGTTTTTCGGTTTTGTGCTGGCGCGCGAAATTTTCGGGTGGAATGATGCAGTCTCCGAATTTGACGAAATTCGCACATTGAATGTATATGGTAAAACTATAAATGCCTTCGTGATCACCGACGATGTTATTTCGGTCATTCGGGACTGTTTAGGTGCTCAAAATGTCGTTTTTCGGTTTTGGGCTGGCGCACGAACTTTTAAGGTGGAATGATGCAGTCTTCGAATTCGACGAAATTCGCACATTGAATGTATACGGTAAAACTATAAATCACTTTGTGATCACCGACGATGTTATTTCGCTCATTCGGAACTGTTTAGGGGCTTAAAATTTCGTTTTTCGGTTTTGGGTTGGCGCACGAACTTTTCGGGTGGAATGATGTAGTCACCGAATTGGACGAAATTCACACATTGTACGTATGTGGTAAAACTATAAATCACTTCGTGATCACGGACGATGTTATTTCGGCCATTCGAGATTGTTTAGGGGCTCAAAATTTCGTTTTTCGGTTTTGGGCTGGCACGCGAGCTTTTCGGGTGGAATGATGGAGTCTCCGAATTGGACGAAATTCGCACATTGTATGTATATGGTAAAACTATAAATCACTTTGTGATCACCGACGATGTTATTTCGGCCATTCGGGACTGTTTAGGGCTCAAAATGTCGTTTTTCGGTTTTGGGCTGGCACGCGAACTTTTCGGGTGGAATGATTCAGTCTCCGAATTGGACGAAATTCGCATATTGTATGTATATGGTAAAACAATAAATCACTTAGTGATCACCGACGCTGTTATTTCGGTCACTCGGAACTGTTTAGGGCTCAAAATGTCGTTTTTCGGTTTTGGGCTGGTACATGAACTTTTCGGGTGGAATGATGCAGTCTCCGAATTGGACGAAATTCACACATTGTATGTATATGGTAAAACTTCAGATCACTTTGTGATGACCGGCGATGTTATTTCGGTCATTCGGGATTGTTTAGGGCTCAAAATGTTGTTTTTCGGTTTTGGGCTGGCGCGCGAACTTTTTAGGTGGAATGATGCAGTCTCCGAATTCGACGAAATTCGCACAATGAATGTATATGGTAAAACTATAAATCACTTTGTGATCACCGACGATGGTATTTCGGTCATTCCGGACTGTTTAGGGGCTCAAAATGTCGTTTTTCGGTTTTGGGCTGGCACGCGAACTTTTCGGGTGGAATGATGGAGTCTCCGAATTGGACGAAATTCGCACACTGTATGTATATGGTAAAACTATAAATCACCTTGTGATCACCGACGATGTTATTCTGGTCATTCGGGACTGTTTAGGGGCTCAAAATGTCGTTTTTCGGTTTTGGGCTAGCTCGCGATCTTTTCGGGTGGAATGATAGAGTCTCCGAATTGGAATAAATTCGCACATTGTATGTATTTGGTAAACTATAAATCACATTGTGATCACCGACGATGTTATTTCGGTCATTCGGGACTGTTTAGAGGCTCAAAATGTCGTTTTTCGGTTTGGGGCTGGCGCGCGAACTTTTCGGGTGGAATGATGCAGTCTCCGAATTGGACGAAATTTGCACATTGTATGTATATGGTAAAACTATAAATCACTTTGTGATCACCGACGATGTTATTCCGATCATTCGGGACTGTTTAGGGGTTCAAAACGTCGTTTTTCGGTTTTGGGCTGACGCGCGAACTTTTCGGGTGGAATGATGGACTCTCCGAATTGGACGAAATTCGCACATTGTATGTATATGGTAAAACTATAAATCACTTTGTGATCACCGACGATGTTATTTCGGCCATTCGGGACTGTTTAGGGCTCAAAATGTCGTTTTTCGGTTTTCGGCGGGCACGCGAACTTTTCGGGTGGAATGATGCAGTCTCCGAATTGGACGAAATTCGCACATTGTATGTATATGGTAAAACTTTAAATCACTTTGTGATCACCGACAATGTTATTTCGGTAATTCGAAACTGTTTAGGGGCTTAAAATGTCGTTTTTCGGTTATGGGCTGATGCGCGAACTTTTCGGGTGGAATGATGCAGTCTCCGAATCGGACGAAATTCGCAGATTGAATATATATGGTAAAACTATAAATCGCTTTGTGATCACCGACGATGTTATTTCGGTCATTCCGGACTGTTTAGGGGCTCAAAATGTCGTTTTTCGGTTTTGGGCTGACGCGCGAACTTTTCGGATGGAATGATGGAGTCTCCGAATTGGACGAAATTCGCACACTTTATGTATATGGTAAAACTATACATCACCTTGTGATCACCGACGATGTTATTCCGGTCATGCGGGGCTGTTTAGGGGCTCAAAATGTTGTTTTTCGGTTTTGGGCTAGCACGCGATCTTTTCGGGTGGAATGATAGACTCTCCGAATTGGAATAAATTCGCACATTGTATGTATTTGGTAAAACTATAAATCACATTGCGATCACGACGATGTTATTTCGGTCATTCGGGACTGTTTAGGGGCTCAAAATGTCGTTTTTCGGTTTTGGGCTGGCGCGCGAACTTTTCGGGTGGAATGATGCAGTCTCCGAATTGAAAGAAATTTGCACATTGTATGTATATGGTAAAACCATAAATCACTTTGTGATCACCGACGATGTTATTTCGATCATTCGGGACTGTTTAGGGGTTCAAAATGTCGTTTTTCGGTTTTGGGCTTGCGCGTGAACTTTTCGGGTGGAATGATGGAGTCTCCGAATAGAACGAAATTCGCACATTGTATGTATATGGTAAAACTATAAATCGTTTTGTGATCACCGACGATGTTATTTCGGTCATTCGAAACTGTTTAGGGGCTCAAAATGTCGTTTTTCGGTTTTAGGCTGACGCGCGAACTTTTCGGGTGGAATGATGTAGTCTCCGAATTGGACGAAATTCGCACATTGTATGTATATGGTAAAACTATAAATCACTTCGTGATGACAGAGGATGTTATTTCGGTCATTCGAAATTCTTTAGGTGCTCAAAATGATGTTTTTCGGTTTAAGGCTGGCCCGCGATCTTTTTGGGTGGAATGATGCAGTATCCGAATTGGACGAAATTTGCACATTGTACGTATATGGTAAAAATATAAATCTGCTTGTGATCACCGTCGATGTTATTTCGGTCATTCCGGACTGTTTAGGTGCTCAAAATGTTGTTTTTCGGTTTTGGGCTGGCACACGAATTTTTCGGATGGAATGATGCAGTCTCCGAATTGGACAAAATTCGCACATTGTATTTATATGGTAAAACTATAAATCACTATGTGATCACCGACGATGTTATTTGGGTCATTCGGGACTGTTTAGGGGATTAAAATGTCGTTTTTCGGTTTTGTGCTGGCGCGCGAACTTTTCGGGTGGAATGATGCAGTCTCCGAATTCGACAAAATTCGCACATTGAATGTATATGGTAAAACTATAAATCACTTTGTGATCACCGACGATGTTATTTCGGTCATTCCGGACTGTTTAGGGGCTCAAAATATCGTTTTTCGGTTTTGGGTCGGCGCGCGGACTTTTTAGGTGGAATGATGGAGTCTCCGAATTGGACGAAATTCTTACATTGTATGTATACGGTACAACTATACATCACTTTGTGATAACCGACGAAGTTGTTTCGGCCATTCGGGACTGTTTAGGGCTCAAAATGTCGTTTTTCGGTTTTGGCTGGCACGCGAACTTTTCGGGTGGAATGATGGAGTCTCCGAATTGGAATAAATTCGCACATTGTATGTATATGGCAAAACTTTAAATCACTTTCTGATCACCGACGATGTTATTTCGGTCATTCGGGAGTGTTTAGGGGCTCAAAATGTCGTTTTTTGGTTTTGGGCTGGCGCACGAACTTTTCTGGTGGAATGATGCAGTCTCAGAATTGGACGAAATTCGCACATTGTATGTATATGGTAAAACTATAAATCAGTTTGTGATCTCCGACGATGTTATTTCGGTCATTCGGGACTGTTTAGGTGATCAAAATGTCGTTTTTCGGTTTTGTGCTGGCGCGCGAACTTTTCGGGTGGAATGATGCAGTCTCCGAATTCGACGAAATTTGCACATTGAATGTATATGGTAAAACTATAAATCATTTCGTGATCACCGACGATGTTATTTCGGTCATTCCGGACTGTTTAGGGGCTCAAAATATCGTTTTTCGGTTTTGGGCCGGCTCGCGAACTTTTCGGGTGGAATGATGAAGTCTCCGAATTGGACGAAATTCTCACATTGTACGTATATGGTAAAACTATAAATCACTTTGTGATCACCGACGATGTTATTTCGGCCATTCGGGACTGTTTAGGGCTCAAAATGTCGTTTTTCGGTTTTCGGCTGGCACCCGAACTTTTCGGGTGGAATGATGGAGTCTCCAAATTGGAATAAATTCACACATTGTATGTATATGGTAAAACTTTAAATCACTTTGTGATCACCGACGATGTTATTTCGGTCATTCGGGACTGTTTAGGGGCTTAAAATGTCGTATTTCGGTTTTGGGCTGGCGCACGAACTTTTCTGGTGGAATGATGTAGTCTCAAAATTGGACGAAATTCGCACATTGTATGTATATGGTAAAACTGTAAATCACTTTGTGATGACCGACGATGTTATTTCGGTCATTCGGGATTGTTTTGGTGCTCAAAATGATGTTTTTCCGTTTTGCGCTGGCGCACGAACTTTTCGGGCGGAATGATGCAGTATCCGAATTGGACGAAATTCGCACATTGTATGTATATGGTAAAACTATAAATCACTTTATGATAACCGACGATGTTATTTCGGTCATTTGGGACTGTTTAGGGGCTCAATATGCTGTTTTTCGGTTTTGGGAGTGTGCGCGAACTTTTCGGGTGGAATGATGCAGTATCCGAATTGGACGAAATTCACACATTGTATGTATATGGTAAAACAATAAATCACTTCGTGATCACCGATGATGTTATTTCGGTCATTCCGGACTGTTTAGGGGCTTAAAATGTCGTTTTTCGGTTTTGGGCTGGCGCGCGAACTTTTCGGGTGGAATGATGGAGTCTCCGAATTGGACGAAATTCGCACACTGTATGTATATGGTTAAACTATAAATCACTTAGTGATTACCGACGATGTTATTTCGGCCATTCGGGACTGTTTAGGGCTAAAAATGTCGTTTTCCGGATTTGGGTGGCACGCGAACTTTTTCGGGTGGAATGATGCAGTCTCCGAATTGGATGAAATTCGCACATTGTATGTATATGGTAAAACTTAAACACACTTTGTGAGCACCGACGATGTTATTTCGGTCATTCGAGACTTTTTAGGGGCTCAAAATGTCGTTTTTCGGTTTTGGGCTGGCGCGCGAACTTTTCGGGTGGAATGATGCAGCCTCCGAATTGGACAAAATTCGCACATTGTATGTATATGGCAAAACTATAAATCACTTCGTGATCACCGACAATGTTATTTCGGTCATTCGGGATTGTTTAGGTGCTCAAAATGATGTTTTTCGGTTTTGGGCTGGCGCGCGAACTTTTCGGGTGGAATGATGTATTATCCGAATTGGACGAAATTCGCACATTGTATGTATATGCTAAAACTATAAATCACTTTGTGATCACCTACGATGTTATTTCGGTCATTCGGGACTGTTTAGGGGCTAAAAATGTTGTTTTTCGGTTTTGGGTTGCGCGAACTTTTCGGGTGGAATGACGTAGTATCCGAATTGGACGAAATTTGCACATTGTATGTATATGGTAAACTATAAATCACTTCGTGATCACCTACGATGTTATTTCGGTCATTCGGGACTGTTTAGGGGCTCAAAATGTCGTTTTTCGGTTTTAGGCTGGCGTCCGAATTTTTCGGGTAAAATGATGCAGTCTCCGAATTGGACGAAATTTGCAAATTATATGCATATGGTAAAACTTTAAATCACTTTGTGATCACCGACAATGTTATTTCGGTCATTCGGGACTGTTTAGGGCTCAAAATGTCGTTTTTCGGTTTTGGGCTGGCGCACGAACTTTTCGGGTGGAATGATACAATCTCCGAATTGGACAAATTTCGCACATTGTATGTATATGGTAAAACTATAAATCAATTCATAATGACCGACGATGTTATTTCGGTCATTCGGGTTTGTTTAGGTGCTCAAAATGATGTTTTTCGGTTTTGGGCTGGCGCGCGAACTTTTTGGGTGGAATGATGTTGTATTCGAATTGGACAAAATTCGCACATTGTATGTATATGGTAAACCTATAAATCACTTCGTGATCACCGATGAGGTTATTTCTGTTATTCGGGACTGTTTAGGGGCTCAAAATGCTGTTTTTCGGTTTTGGGCTGGCGCGCGAACTTTTCGGGTGGAATGATGCAGTTTCCGAATTGGACGACATTTGCACATTGTATGGATATGGTAAAACTATAAATCACTTTGTGGTCACGGACGATGTTATTTCGGTCATTCGGGACTGTTTAGGGGGCTCAAAATGTTGTTTTTCGATTTTTGCCTGGCGCGCGAAGTTTGCGGGTGTAATGATGGTGTCTCCGAATTTGACGAAATTCGCATATTGTATGTATATATGCTAAAACTAAAAATCACTTTGAGATCAGCAACGATGTAATTTCGGCCATTCGGGACTGTTTAGGGGCTCAAAATGTCGTTTTTCAGTATTGGGCTAGCACGCGAACTTTTCGGGTGGAATGATGGAGTCTTCGAATTGGACGAAATTCGCACATTGTATGTATATGGTAAAACTATAAATCACTTTATGATCACCGACAATATTATTTCGGTCATTCCGTACAGTTTAGGGGCTTAAAATTTCGTATTTCGGTTTTGGGCTGGCACACGAACTTTTCGGGTGGAATGATGGAATCTCCGAATTGGAATAAATTCGCACATTGTATGTATTTGGTATAACTATAAATCACTTCGTGATTACCGACGATGTTATTTCGGTCATTCGGGACTGTTTAGGGGCTCAAAATGTCATTTATCGGTTTTGGGCTGGTGCACGAACTTTTCGGGTGGAATGATAGAGTCTCCGAATTGGACGAAATTCGCACATTGTATGTATATGGTAAACTATAAATCACTTTGTGATCACCGACGATGTTATTTCGGCCATTCGGGACTGTTTAGGGCTAAAAATGTTGTTTTCGGATTTGGGTGGCACGCGAACTTTTCGGGTGTGATGATGCAGTCTCCGAATTGGATGAGATTCGCACATTGAATGTATATGGTAAAATTTAAAAACACTTTGTGAGCACCGACGATGTTATTTCGGTCATTCGAGACTGTTTAGGGGCTCAAAATGTCATTTTTCGGTTTTGGGCTTGCGCGCGAACTTTTCGGGTGGAATGATGTAGGCTCCGAATTGGACGAAATTCGCACATTGTATGTATATGGTAAAACTATAAGTCACTTCGTGATGACCGACGATGTTATTTCGGTCATTCGGGATTGTTTAGCTGCTCAAAATGATGTTTTTCGGTTTTGGGCAGGCGCGCGAACTTTTCGGGTGGAATGATGTAGTATCCGAATTGGACGAAATTCGCACATTGTATGTATATGGTAAAACTATAAATCACTTCGTGATCACCTGCGAAATTATTTCGGTCATTCAGGACTGTTTAGGGGCTAAAAATGTTGTTTTTCGGTTTTGGGCTGGCGCGCGAACTTTTCGGGTGGAATGATGCAGTATCCGAATTGGACGTAATTCGCACATTGTATGTATATGGTAAAACCATAAATCACTTCGTGATCACCTACGATGTTATTTCGATCATTCGAGACTGTTTAGGGGATAAAAATGTTTTGTTTTTCGGTTTTGGGCTGGCGCGCGAACTTTTCGGGTGGAATGATGTAGTATCCGAATTGGACGAAATTCGCACATTGTATGTATATGGTAAAACTATAAATCACTTCATGATGACCTACGATGTTATTTCGGTCATTCGGGACTGTTTAGGGCTAAAAATGTTGTTTTTCGGTTTTGGGCTGGCGCACGAACTTTTCGGGTGGAATGATGCAGTATCCGAATTGGACGAAATTCGCACATTGTATGTATATGGTAAAACTATAAATCACTTCGTGATCACCTACGATGTTATGTCGGTCATTCGGGACTGTTTAGGGGTTCAAAATGTCGTTTTTCGGTTTTGGGCTGGCGCACGAAATTTTCGGGTGGAATGATGCACTCTCCGAATTGGACGAAATTCGCACATTGTATGTATATGGTAAAACTATGAATCAATTTATGATGACCGACGATGTTATTTCGGTCATTCGGGTTTGTTTAGGTGCTCAAAATGATGATTTCGGTTTTGGGCTGGCGCGCGAACTTTTCGGGTGGAATGATGCAGTCTCCGAATTCGACGAAATTTGCACATTGTATATATATATATGGTAAAACTATAAATCACTTTGTGATCACCTACGATGTTATTTCGGTCATTCGGGACTGTTTAGGGGCTCAAAATGTCGTTTTTTGGTTTTGGGCTGGCGCGCGAACTTTTCGGGTGGAATGATGGTATCTCCGAATTGGACGAAATTCGCACATTGTATGTATATATGCTAAAACTAAAAATCACTTTGGATCACCGACGATGTAATTTCGGCAATTCGGGACTGTTTAGGGGCTCAAAATGTCGTTTTTCGGTATTGGGCTAGCACGCGAACTTTTCGGGTGGAATGATGGAGTCTTCGAATTGGATGAAATTCGCACATTGTATGTATATGGTAAAACTATAAATCACTTTGTGATCACCGACGATGTTATTTCGGTCATTCCGGACTGTTTAGGGGCTTAAAATTTCGTTTTTCGGTTTTGGGCTGGCACACGAACTTTTCGGGTGGAATGATGGAGTCTCCGAATTGGAATAAATTCGCACATTGTATGTATTTGGTAAAACAATAAATCACTTCGTGATTACCGACGATGTTATTTCGGTCATTCGGGACTGTTTAGGGGCTCAAAATGTCGTTTTTCGGTTTTGGGCTGGCGCGCGAACTTTTCGGGTGGAATGATGCAGCCTCCGAATTGGAAGAAATTTGCACATTGTATGTATATGGTAAAACTATGAATCAATTTGTGATGACCGACGATGTTATTTCGGTCATTCGGGTTTGTTTAGGTGCTCAAAATGATGTTTTTCGGTTTTAGGATGGCGCGCGAACTTTTTGGGTGGAATGATGCAGTCTCCGAATTCGACGAAATTTGCACATTGTATATATATATGGTAAAACTATAAATCACTTTGTGATCACCTACGATGTTATTTCGGTCATTCGGGACTGTTTAGGCGCTCAAAATGTCGTTTTTCGGTTTTGGGCTGGCGCGCGAACTTTTCGGGTGGAATGATGGTGTCATCGAATTGGACGAAATTCGCACATTGTATGTATATATGCTAAAACTAAAAATCACTTTGTGATCACCGACGATGTAATTTCGGCCATTCAGGACTGTTTAGGGGCTCAAAATGTCGTTTTTCGGTATTGGGCTAGCACGCGAACTTTTCGGGTGGAATGATGGAGTCTTCGAATTGGACGAAATTCGCACATTTTATGTATATGGTAAAACTATAAATCACTTTGTGATCACCGACGATGTTATTTCGGTCATTCCGGACTGTTTAGGGGCTTAAAATTTCGTTTTTCGGTTTTGGGCTGGCACACGAACTTTTCGGGTGGAATGATGGAGTCTCCGAATTGGAATAAATTCGCACATTGTATATATTTGGTAAAACTATAAATCACTTCGTGATTACCGACGATGTTATTTCGGTCATTTGGGACTGTTTAGGGGCTCAAAATGTCGTTTTTCGGTTTTGGGCTGGCGCGCGAACTTTTCGGGTGGAATGATGCAGCCTCCGAATTGGAAGAAATTTGCACATTGTATGTATATGGTAAAACTATGAATCAATTTGTGATGACCGACGATGTTATTTCGGTCATTCGGGTTTGTTTAGGTGCTCAAAATGATGTTTTTCGGTTTTAGGATGGCGCGCGAACTTTTTGGGTGGAATGATGCAGTCTCCGAATTCGACGAAATTTGCACATTGTATATATATATGGTAAAACTATAAATCACTTTGTGATCACCTACGATGTTATTTCGGTCATTCGGGACTGTTTAGGCGCTCAAAATGTCGTTTTTCGGTTTTGGGCTGGCGCGCGAACTTTTCGGGTGGAATGATGGTGTCATCGAATTGGACGAAATTCGCACATTGTATGTATATATGCTAAAACTAAAAATCACTTTGTGATCACCGACGATGTAATTTCGGCCATTCAGGACTGTTTAGGGGCTCAAAATGTCGTTTTTCGGTATTGGGCTAGCACGCGAACTTTTCGGGTGGAATGATGGAGTCTTCGAATTGGACGAAATTCGCACATTGTATGTATATGGTAAAACTATAAATCACTTTGTGATCACCGACGATGTTATTTCGGTCATTCCGGACTGTTTAGGGGCTTAAAATTTCGTTTTTCGGTTTTGGGCGGGCACACGAACTTTTCGGGTGGAATGATGGAGTCTCCGAATTGGAATAAATTCGCACATTGTATATATTTGGTAAAACTATAAATCACTTCGTGATTACCGACGATGTTATTTCGGTCATTTGGGACTGTTTAGGGGCTCAAAATGTCGTTTTTCGGTTTTGCGCTGGCGCGCGAACTTTTCGGGTGGAATGATGCAGCCTCCGAATTGGACGAAATTTGCACATTGTATGTATATGGTAAAACTATAAATCACTTTGTGATCACCGACGATGTTATTTCGGCCATTCGGGACTGTTTAAGGCTAAAAATGTCGTTTTTCGGATTTGGGTGGCACGCGAACTTTTCGGGTGGAATGATGCAGTCTCCGAATTGGATGAAATTCGAACATTGTATGTATATGGTAAAAGTTAAAAACACTTTGTGAGCACCGACGATGTTATTTCGGTCATTCGGGACTGTTTCGGGACTCAAAATGTCGTTTTTCGGTTTTGGGCTTACGCGCGAACTTTTCGGGTGGAATGATGCAGCCTCTGAATTGGACGAAATTCGCACATTGTATGTATATGGTAAAACTATAAGTCACTTCGTGATGACCGACGATGTTATTTTGGTCATTCGGGTTTGTTTAGGTGCTCAAAATGATGTTTTTCGAGTGGAATGATGTAGTCTCCGAATTGGACGAAATTTGCACATTGTATGTATATGGTAAAACTATAAATCACTTTGTGATCACCGACGATGTTATTTCGATCATTCGGGACTGTTTAGGGGCTCAAAATGTCGTTTTTCGGTTTTGGGCTGGCGCGCGAACTTTTCGGGTGGAATGATGTAGTATCCGAATTGGACGAAATTCGCACATTGTATGTATATGGTAAAACTATAAATCACTTCGTGATCACCTGCGAAATTATTTCGGTCATTCAGGACTGTTTAGGGGCTAAAAGTGTTGTTTTTTGGTTTTGGGCTGGCGCGCGAACTTTTCGGGTGGAATGATGGAGTCTTCGAATTGGACGAAATTCGCACATTGTATGTATATGGTAAGACTATAAATCACTTCGTGATCACCTACGATGTTATTTCGGTCATTCGAGATTGTTTAGGGGATAAAAATGTTGTTTTTCGGTTTTGGGCTGGCGCGCGAACTTTACGGGTGGAATGATGTAGTATCCGAATTGGACGAAATTCGCACATTGTATGTATACGGTAAAACTATAAATCAATTCATGATCACCTACGATGTTATTTCGGTCATTCGGGATTGTTTAGGGCTAAAAATGTAGTTTTTCGGATTTGGGTGGCACGCGAACTTTTCGGGTGGAATGATGCAGTCTCCGAATTGGATGAAATTCGCACATTGTATGTATATGGTAAAACTATAAATCACTTCATGATCACCTACGATGTTATTTCGGTCATTCGGGACTGTTTAGGGGCTAAAAATGTTGTTTTTCGGTTTTGGGCTGGCGCACGAACTTTTCGGGTGGAATGATGTAGTATCCGAATTGGACGAAATTCGCACATTGTATGTATATGGTAAAACTATAAATCACTTCATGATCACCTACGATGTTATTTCGGTCATTCAGGACTGTTTAGGGGCTAAAAATGTTGTTTTTCGGTTTTGGACTGGCGCACGAACTTTTCGGGTGGAATGATGCAGTATCCGAATTGGACGAAATTCGCACATTGTATGTATATGGTAAAACTATAAATCACTTCGTGATCACCTACGATGTTATTTCGGTCATTCAGGACTGTTTAGGGGTTCAAAATGTCGTTTTTCGGTTTTGGGCTGGCGCACGAACTTTTCGGGTGGAATGATGCACTCTCCGAATTGGACGAAATTCGCACATTGTATGTATATGGTAAAACTATGAATCAATTTGTGATGACCGACGATGTTATTTCTGTCATTCGGGTTTGTATAGGTGCTCAAAATGATGTTTTTCGGTTATGGGCTGGCGCGCGAACTTTTCGGGTGGAATGATGCAGTCTCTGAATTCGACGAAATTTGCACATTGTATATATATGGTAAAACTATAAATCACTTTGTGATCACCTACGATGTTATTTCCGTCATTCGGGACTGTTTAAGGGCTTAAAATGTCGTTTTTCGGTTTTAGGCTGGCGCGCGAACTTTTCGGGTGGAATGATTGTGTCTCCGAATTGGACGAAATTCGCACATTGTATGTATATATGCTAAAACTAAAAATCACTTTGTGATCACCGACGATGTAGTTTCGACCATTCGGGACTGTTTCGAGGCTGAAAATGTCGTTTTTCGGTATTGGGCTAGCACGCGAACTTTTCGGGTGGAATGATGGAGTCTTCGAATTGGATGAAATTCGCACATTGTATGTATATGGTAAAACTATAAATCACTTTGTGATCACCGACGATGTTATTTCGGTCATTCCGGACTGTTTAGGGGCTTAAAATTTCGTTTTTTGGTTTAAGGCTGGCACACGAACTTTTCGGGTGGAATGATGGAGTCTCCGAATTGGAATAAATTCGCACATTGTATGTATTTGGTAAAACTGTAAATCACTTCCTGATTACCGACGATGTTATTTCGGTCATTCGGGACTGTTTAGGGGCTCAAAATGTCGTTTTTCGGTTTTGAGCTGGCGCGAACTTTTCGGGTGGAATGATGCAGCCTCCGAATTACACGAATTTTGCACATTGTATGTATATGGTAAAACTATAAATCACTTTGTGATCACCGACGATGTTATTTCGATCATTCGGGATTTTTTAGTGCTAAAAATGTAGTTTTTCGGATTTGGGTGGCACGCGAACTTTTCGGGTGGAATGATGCAGTCTCCGAATTGGATGAAATTCGCACATTGTATGTATATGGTAAAATTTAAAAACACTTTGTGAGCACCGACGATGTTATTTCGGTCATTCGGGACTGTTTAGGGGCTCAAAATGTCGTTTTTCGGTTTTGGGCTTGCGCGCGAACTTTTCGGGTGAAATGATGCAGCCTCCGAATTGGACGAAATTCGCACATTGTATGTATATGGTAAAACTATAAGTCACTTTGTGATGACCGACGATGTTATTTCAGTCATTCGGGATTGTTTAGGTGCTCAAAATGATGTTTTTCGGTTTTGGGCAGGCGCGCGAACTTTTCAGGTGGAATGATGTAATATCCGAATTGGACGAAATTCGCACATTGTATGTATATGGTAAAACTATAAATCACTTCGTGATCACCTGCGAAATTATTTCGGTCATTCAGGACTATTTAGGGGATAAAAATGTTGTTTTTCGGTTTTGGGCTGGCGTGCGAACTTTTCGGGTAGAATGATGCAGTATCCGAATTGGACGAAATTCGCACATTGTATGTATATGGTAAAACTATAAATCACTTCGTGATCACCTACGATGTTATTTCGGTCATTCGAGACTGTTTAGGGGATAAAAATGTTGTTTTTCGGTTTTGGGCTGGCGCGCGAACTTTTCGGGTGGAATGATGTAGTATCCGAATTGGACGAAATTCGCACATTGTATGTATATGGTAAAACTATAAATCACTTCATGATCACCTACGATGTTATTTCGGTCATTCGGGACTGTTTAGGGGCTAAAAATGTTGTTTTTCGGTTTTGGGCTGGCGCACGAACTTTTCGGGTGGAATGATGCAGTATCCGAATTGGACGAAATTCGCACATTGTATGTATATGGTAAAACTATAAATCCCTTCGTGATCACCTACGATGTTATTTCGGTCATTCGGGACTGTTTAGGGGTTCAAAATGTTGTTTTTCGGTATTTTAGCTGGCGCACGAACTTTTCGGGTGGAATGATGCACTCTCCGAATTTGACGAAATTCGCACATTGTATGTATATGGTAAAACTATGAATCAATTTGTGATGACCGACGATGTTATTTCGGTCATTCGGGTTTGTTTAGGTGCTCAAAATGATGTTTTTTGGTTTTGGGATGGCGCGCGAACTTTTTGGGTGGAATGATGCAGTCTCCGAATTCGACGAAATTTGCACATTGTATATATATGGTAAAACTATAAATCACTTAGTGATCACCTACGATGTTATTTCGGTCATTCGGGACTGTTTAGGCGCTCAAAATGTCGTTTTTCGGTTTTGGGCTGGCGCGCGAACTTTTCGGGTGGAATGATGGTGTCATCGAATTGGACGAAATTCGCACATTGTATGTATATATGCTAAAACTAAAAATCACTTTGTGATCACCGACGATGTAATTTCGGCCATTCAGGACTGTTTAGGGGCTCAAAATGTCGTTTCTCGGTATTGGGCTAGCACGCGAACTTTTCGGGTGGAATGATGGAGTCTTCGAATTGGACGAAATTCGCACATTGTATGTATATGGTAAAACTATAAATCACTTTGTGATCACCGACGATGTTATTTCGGTCATTCCGGACTGTTTAGGGGCTTAAAATTTCGTTTTTCGGTTTTGGGCGGGCACACGAACTTTTCGGGTGGAATGATGGAGTCTCCGAATTGGAATAAATTCGCACATTGTATATATTTGGTAAAACTATAAATCACTTCGTGATTACCGACGATGTTATTTCGGTCATTTGGGACTGTTTAGGGGCTCAAAATGTCGTTTTTCGGTTTTGGGCTGGCGCGCGAACTTTTCGGGTGGAATGATGCAGCCTCCGAATTGGACGAAATTTGCACATTGTATGTATGTGGTAAAACTATAAATCACTTTGTGATCACCGACGATGTTATTTCGGCCATTCGGTACTGTTTAGGGGCTCAAAATGTCGTTTTTCGGTTTTGGGCTGGCGTGCGAACTTTTCGGGTGGAATGATGGTGTCTCCGAATTGGACGAAATTCGCACATTGTATATATATGTGCTAAAACTAAAAATCACTTTGTGAGCACCGACGATGTTATTTCGTGCATTCGGGACTGTTTCGGGACTCAAAATGTCGTTTTTCGGTTTTGGCTTGCGCGCGAACTTTTCGGGTGGAATGATGCAGCCTCCGAATTGGACGAAATTCGCACATTGTATGTATATGGTAAAACTATAGGTCACTTCGTGATGACCGACGATGTTATTTCGGTCATTCGGGTTTGTTTAGGTGCTCAAAATGATGTTTTTCGGTTTAAGGCAGGCGCGCGAACTTTTCGGGTGGAATGATGTAGTATCCGAATTGGACGAAATTCGCACATTGTATGTATACGGTAAAACTATAAATCACTTCGTGATCACCTGCGAAATTATTTCGGTCATTCAGGACTGTTTAGGGGCTAAAAATGTTGTTTTTCGGTTTTGGGCTGGCGCGCGAACTTTTCGGGTGGAATGATGCAGTATCCGAATTTGACGAAATTCGCACATTGTATGTATATGGTAAAACTATAAATCACTTCGTGATCACCTACGATGTTATTTCGGTAATTCGAGACTGTTTAGGGGATAAAAATGTTGTTTTTCGGTTTTGGGCTGGCTCGCGAACTTTTCGGGTGGAATGATGTAGTATCCGAATTGGACGAAATTCGCACATTGTATGTATATGGTAAAACTATAAATCACTTCATGATCACCTACGATGTTATTTCGGTCCTTCGGGACTGTTTAGGGGCTAAAAATGTTGTTTTTCGGTTTTGGGCTGGCGCACGAACTTTTCGGGTGGAATGATGTAGTATCCGAATTGGACGAAATTCGCACATTGTATGTATATGGTAAAACTATAAATCACTTCGTGATCACCTACGATGTTATGTCGGTCATTCGGGACTGTTTAGGGGTTCAAAATGTCGTTTTTCGGTTTTGGGCTGGCGCACGAACTTTTCGGGTGGAATGATGCACTCTCCGAATTAGACGAAATTCGCACATTGTATGTATATGGTAAAACTATGAATCAATTTGTGATGACCGACGATGTTATTTCTGTCATTCGGGTTTGTTTAGGTGCTCAAAATGATGTTTTTCGGTTTTGGGCTGGCGCGCGAACTTTTCGGGTGGAATGATGCAGTCTCCGAATTCGATGAAATTTGCACATTGTATATATATGGAAAAACTATAAATCACTTTGTGATCACCTACGATGTTATTTCAGTCATTCGGGACTGTTTAGGGGCTCAAAATGTCGTTTTTCGGTTTTGGGCTGGCGCGCGAACTTTTCGGGTGGAATGATGGTGTCTCCGAATTGGACGAAATTCGCACATTGTATGTATATATGCTAAAACTAAAAATCACTTTGTGATCACCGACGATGTGATTTTGGCTATTCGGGACTGTTTAGGGGCTCAAAATGTCGTTTTTCGGTATTGGGCTAGCACGCAAACTTTTCGGGTGGAATGATGGAGTCTTCGAATTGGACGAAATTCGCACATTGTATGTATATGGTAAAACTATAAATCACTTTGTGATAACTAACGATGTTATTTCGGTCATTCTGGACTGTTTAGGGGCTTAAAATTTCGTTTTTCGGTTTTGGGCTGGCACACGAACTTTTCGGGTGGAATGATGGAGTCTCCGAATTGGAATAAATTCGCACATTCTATGTATTTGGTAAAACTATAAATCACTTTGTGATTACCGATGATGTTATTTCGGTCATTCGGGACTGTTTAGGGGCTCAAAATGTCGTTTTTCGGTTTTGGGCTGGCGCGCGAACTTTTCGGGTGGAATGATGCAGCCTCCGAATTGGACGAAATTTGCACATTGTATGTATATGGTAAAACTATAAATCACTTTGTGACCACCGACGATGTTATTTCGGCCATTCGGGACTGTTTAGGGATAAAAATGTCGTTTTCCGGATTTGGGTGGCAAGCGAACTTTTCGGGTGGAATGATGCAGTCTCCGAATTGGATGAAATTCGCACATTGTATTTATATGGTAAAAGTTAAAAACACTTTGTGAGAACCGACGATGTTATTTCGGTCATTAGAGACTGTTTAGGGGCTCAAAATGTCGTTTTTCGGTTTTAGGCTTGCGCGCAAACTTTTCGGGTGGAATGATGCAGTAAGAATTGTTTTGGAACGAAGTATGACTCATCTTCCTGATCTAACCATTTCAACAATTCATGACTCCTCTTCTTAGTCATAAGAATGCACTAAGATGACCTTTAGAGGACTAATTGTGATATGATTTCTAAATCATTAAGATGATCACAAACATGATACTAAAGTACTCTCCCATCTTTTCAGATTTGAGAAACTTTTATCTTTCTGCCTAATTTGATTCTTCTCATTCGTTCTGCCATACATTGAGACTTTTCCAATGTTTCAGAATTATACTTAAACTTGTAAGTATAACCATATTTACTAAACTTTAGTAAATCAAATAGTCTTAACGAGCTTTGTGGTGGACATGACCAGTGCACAAGAATGTGTACTCGATCCCTTTAGTCCTTCACTTGACTCACACATCCATGTGAACAAGTAATTAGTCTTGTTTTTCAAATGCTTGAAAGTTCTCATTCATCATACTATTCAACTTGCATGATTCCAAGTTTCGGTCCAATTGAAACTTTCTCAAGACTTTGAAACCCAACTCTCCCGGCTTGTCAATATGTGACTTCATCTCTAAGATGTGATCACACATAGACCTTGCTTGCCATTAGGGCTTGAGTGACCTTGAACTTGTGGGTTAGGGAGAATAATTGGAGGAGGTGGAGGAAGTAAAGTTCCAAGAGATTTGGGAAGATCATAGATGTTTGAACTCGACATCTTTTGGGAGATATTCAAGATAGTTGATCTAAAGTCCTTAATATAACACCCAATATGAAATATTAAGGCTAGGATCCAATAACCTATTTATAACTGGAAGAGGGATGCCGTAATCCGAGTTATAAAATAGTTGAAGGTAGGTAAATGACGATTTACCAATTTCCACCATGAAAAACGAAATAATTTAATTAGGTTTTTTACTTGGATTTGAAACTCCTAGATCTTTTGAGATTCATTGAACTTTTCAATGGCATGTTTCAATCTCGAGTGTGCCCTTCAGGTTTTGTGACTGGGATGCCGAGGATCACAAAACAAGGTGTGAAGTAACCATGCAAATATACTTGGTACCCTTAATATTTACTCCTCAATCGATGTGCCGGTTAACCACACGAGCTCCACCGATACTATGATAAATATTAAGTTACCCTTTGCCTACTTTGTTAAATCCAGGTTAGTGTGCCGGTTAACCACACACGCTCCACTAACGGTTTAAACAAAGTGCAAAGTGTAATTTCATGGATTAGCACCTTATTCACATTTTCCTAAGTAACTAAGATTGGGAATTAATAAAAGGTTTAGTTACTTAGTATTTATCATTAATACTTTTAATGAAGGGAGAATTATAGTCCTTGTCCCACCTGTTCGGCTAACAACCCTCCACCAGTCAAGGAAGCGGTGGGTGAGAGTGGACACCCATTAAGCTGCCATTTTATAGGCAACAACCTTATACCCCCTTATAGACCGGCTTCGTGAATGAGGCCTACTAATGGTAAGACGACTTGCTCTTATACATATAATATATTAAACTTTTAATATTATAATAGTATAAGGGTGTATTTTAGACATTTAAAATACTTGATGGTTTAATCTATTAATTAAACTAGACTTTTAATTTAATTAAACTCAAACCATATATTTATGGATTTAATAATACTCTTTTAATTAAACGCTTTAATTAACTATTAATAAAGTCCATAAGAGTTAATTTGAACTATTCAACAAAACATCATAATTCCAATTATTAAACTCAAAATTAAAACCATTTAATTAATTGTTTAAGTTATGAACCCAAGAGTTTTAGAATTCAATTCTTTTTTTCATAAAAAAACTTTTCTCAAATTCCAAACCTTTAGGGAAAGTTTTGTAATTCTTGAAAACCTTTGGATTCCATAACTTATGGAATTAATGGTTTTTTATGATGAAACTTTCCATGTTCCATAACTTAAGAACAAGTTATGGAATTCTTTAAAACATTAACACCAAATTTTGTAACTCCATAAAAACTTTGAATCAAAAAAAAAATTTTTAAAGAAAACTTTCATATCCATAACTTATGGAAGTTTCAAAAACCCTTAAGATCACAACTTTAAAAAAAAAACTTTTGAGCTCCAAAATTTTATGACAAAATTTGTAACTCCTTAAAAAATTTAGATCAAACTTTTAAAACTAATAAAATAATCATATCATTTTATCTTTTATTAAATTTGACCTAATTCAACTCATATAACAAATGATTCAAATTTTACAAATAATTCGTTTTTCACAAACAAGTAATTATCTTAAAATTTGACAAACGTCATGTTTTTTTTTTCCTTTTTTTTCCAACTTGAAAATAAAACATTTGCATCAATATAACAGAAAACAACCCATGGCTCTGATACCACTGTTGGGTTTTGAGCATTCTAACACTCCTATGGTGTACATGCAACCCTATAAACCTTGGATCTATGTTTTCTATATTATACATGCAAATATTAACTATTCCAAGGTTTCATCCTAACTAGCATATTATGAAGCACCTATACTACAAAGTTCTAGTTAGATGACATACCTTTTGATGTAGCTTGATGTCTTCAAGCTTTAAGAGCTTAGCCCCAATAGTGTGGAAGCCTCAAATGGAATCACAAATCACCAAAACACCTTGGAAGAACTTGAGAGAATATGTATGCACACTAAAATCGGCCCACTCTTATTTTCACACACTTGTGCCAATTTTGTGAGTCAAGGACCCCTTTATATATTATGGAGGATTAGGGTTACATCCATGTAAACCCTAATACCCATGACCTTTCATTTACATAGGATCCATGGGTTAAAAGCTCCATGGACCATCCATGAAAGCTTAGCCCAACCTAAATGAACTTGGCCCATTCCATATATATAAGAGTCCATATTTAATTAGTTCTTTTTGATCACTTAATTAATTCTAAATTAATTATTGATCAATACTAATTAAATAATATGATTCCATAGTAATATATTAGAACTTATAATATATTAATATAAATCATAAATGTACTATTCTCAAAAGACTATCCATATAAATTGTGCCGGTGAAGTGCAAACCAAATGGACCATGTCGGGTCGGGTCAAGTACATATCAAATATAGTTATGGACTTAGACATTAATCCAACAGTTGACGCGTTAAGACCCATTAAAATCGACTGTGTAGTGTTGGACAAAGAGGGACTCGGCGAGTCGGGACGCTTTTTCCCCAAAACGTCTTCTGGAAATGGTTTAGATTGAGTGAAAGGAACACTCAGCCTGCTAGGGGTTTGTCTTGGACCTGGAAATTATAGGACTCGGCGAGTGTATGAACAGACTCGGTGATTCCAAGGCAATCTCCCAACTCATGAAGATGGAGTCGACGAGTTGTTCATACAACTTGGCGAGTCATAGACTGAACACATTCGTATAAGGGAGATGAACTCGACGAGTTCAAAGGGAACTCAACGAGTCGGTTGAAGATGGTCCCGATATCATGGTTGAAGAAGGACTCGTCGAGTTCTTGCTAGACTCGACGAGTAGAGTCGGGGGTTGTATCATTTTGAAAGGATAGGGGCTCGACGAGTTGGTGGACCAACTCGGCGAGTCAAGTCAGCTGGATGTTGACTTTGACCAGGGTTTGACCTTGACTTTGACTTGGAATTTGAATTGACCTTTGTAAGGGTTATGAGTATGCAATAGTAATCAGAAAAGGTTGTTGTGTAGGGATTGGGGAGTAGGGACGAGTCGATTCCCATGCCGAGGACCGTGCAGATACTACACGACATCGAGGTGAGTTACCTTCCAGTAGCGGTGGGTCTACGGCCACAATGTTGGCCCACCAGTAGGAGTTGTATGTTAGATGATTTTCTTTGTGATATTCATCTAGGTTTGCTACTGTCTGATATGTTTGTGTGCTAGCATGATATGTTATATCTGATAGTAGTAGTAGGAGGTGAAATAGTCCTTGTATGTCGGTCGTAAGGACCGACGGGTAAGTCAAGCACCCCAGAATGGCTTGACCTGGGTAGTCTGGCACCCCAAAATTTCCTGGCAGTATATGTGTGTTATATTATTACGTGGTAGTGGTAGGGGTGAAATAGTCCCCGGTAGTCGGGCGAAATAGACCGACGGGTAAGTCAAGTACCCCAGAATGGCTTGACCAGGGTAAGTCAAGCACCCCAGAGTGTCTTGACCTGGGTAAGTCAAGCACCCCAGAATGGCTTGACCTGGGTTAGTCAGGCACCCTAGAATTGTCTGACAGTATGTTATTCCATGGTGTGTGGTGTGATGGGGGAACTCACTAAGCTTCGTGCTTACAGTTTTCAGTTTTGTTTCAGGTACCTCTTCGGCGAAGGGGAAAGAGCAGGCGTGGTAGCGGCACATCACACTCACACATGATTCCGCATCGAGTTTTCTGGGATTGTACTCTGATTTTTATTACTGTTGATGATATGGTTTTGAGACACGTTGTTACAGTTTTATAATTTGATATGAAATTGGTAATGTTTTTAGTAAACTATTTTATGAGTTACTTAATTAAAATGAAATTTTTGGCCTTGAAAATTAGGATGTTACATGAACTTTATATATCCAGAAGATGCACAAAGATGAGAAGAATCTGGATTCAAAAGCTTGAGAGAAACACCACAACTCCAAAGGTATTCCTTCACCACCAAGAACACCAAAATGTCACTCTAAGACTTTCAAAACTCTCACATAAGAATTAGGGTTTCGAGATGGAGGCTAAGAGAGATGGAGGCTGAAGGTAAGAAAGGGTTTAAGGCCATAAACTTCTTTAAATAGGGTTCAAACCCTAAAAATTAGGGTTTGCCCTCTTCTTGAATACGCGCATGGTACATACACATACCCCTAACGTATGCGAGGGATTCCGCGACCATCTTTTAAGGATCTACGCCCGAAGTACCCATGTCGAACGCCCATCGTCAGGACCAATTTTGCAATCTTTTTAATGAATCAATTCTAAAATGAAAAATACCTGGAACATTGGCGTTACTGCGCATCAACATCATGTTTTAGTTTTCTGCATGTTTTATTTATAATCTAATTGGAATAGTTAGTACTATGTTTTGACAATGATCGAATAAAAGAATTTTTTATATTACTATTGGGAACAACTATTATCAATATACTCTACTTTAAAATAATTTTTTTTATGGAAATCGAGATGTTACACATTAATTGTCATTTAATTTGAAAATTAATATTATTAGTATTTTCTTTTATTACAAGAGCTTTAATGACGTCGTAAACTTATGACACGTAAATGCAAGTCATCTTCCTTTATGACAGGGCAATTAATGACATGCATTTGGGTGTCATCTATACGTTTTTATGATACATAATGTGTGTCATAAAAGGATTTTTTTCTAGTAGTTAGCGAACATAATTGGGCAGTGATATTGTCTTTTACACCAGAGAGAGAGATAGAGAGAGAGAGAGAGTGAGAGAGAGAGAGAGAGAGAAGTTCAATTGAAGAAAAAAAGTTGAGAACGAGGGAATGATTTTCAATAAATCATTTATTTTTGCCGCAAAACGTTCTGTCGTACCGGCGCGGTGGGAGAAATGTAATATTCATATGTGATTATATAATGTAAGTATATTTATATATGAATCCACTACCTCCCATCTCCTCTGTCACCACCACCCCTACTACCTTTACCACTACCTCTGCCACGCCACCACCACCTATGCCACTGACCACCACTACCGTCACCACCTCCACCACCAACCACCACCACCACCACCGCTGTCATCGCCTCCACCACCACCACCTCCGCCACCCTCATCGTGACCAACACCTTTGCCACCTACCAACACCACAACCGCCACTACCACTACCACCTCCACCACCTTTACCACCTCCGTCTCCGCCAGCAATGCCATCACCACCACCGCCACCACCTTTTTCACCAACCACCATATTCATATATGAATAATCAGTTGTACTTATTCATATATGAATATTATTTTTTCCGTCGTCTCAGTACGCTCGAGCGCTTAAACGACAGATTCGAAATGAGTGGCTCAAATGCATTCTCGTATTCTCATATTTTTTGTCAATTGAACTTTTTTTTGTGTGTATGTCTATATATATATATATATATATATATATATATATATATATATATATGGGAAAAGTGAATATACATTTGTTAGGTGCATTTCATGCATTCATTTTGTAGTTTTAGTTCATAAAAGTGCATTGCATTTAGGTTTAAACTCATGCATTTTGCATATTTTTCGGGATTTTTCATGATGCAATTCCATTCACACACTTTTATGATATTTCAGGGACTTTTGAAGGTTGGATCTTAATGGAGGAAGTTAAAAAGAGTTGGTGACAAAGTTTTAGAAGTTTTGGAGCATTGAAGAAAGACAATGAAGAAATAAAGAATTTGGCTTCACAGATATTTACACGGTCGTGTAAATGATAGCTTATAAGTTACACGGGCCGTGTAACGCATATACAAGAGCATTCTACTTCGAAGGCCTGGAAGGATTGAGCATTCTACTTTTCTTGTTTACACGGTCGTGTAAATTGCACCCTTTAATTTACACGGGCCGTGTAAACGTCTCGACAGTTTTTAAAGTAGTTTTACTCTCATATAATTCAAACAATCGGTTTTTTTGGAAGTTAGAACGGTTTTGGGAGCAGTTTCTGGTGATCTAGGGCAATTTTCGGAGATTTCTTGGAGCTTTTGAGAAGACAAAATCATTGCAAATATTTTTGATTTCATTTTAGTAAGCATTAAACATTTCAATTCCATCATTTTTCTTGTTTGATTTGTTCTTAGCCATGTGTGGCTAAGAAACCCTAGTTTCTAGTTCTTGTTCAAAACATGTTGATTGCTTAACTTGAAGCATATGATTTGATGTTTGATTTGTGATTCTATTCTAGTGATTATGTTTTTGTTTAAACTATAACCCTTAAATTTGATTTGTGTTTGATTGGCCACTTTCATGAATTGAACTTTTGTGCAGTTAATTAACTTTTAGGGCACCTAATCGTTCTATTGAGTTAATAATTGGTAACAAGCAATAAGTTTTCTTATTGTAAAACATATATCACATGTTTTCACACTTCCGAGCGTATGAGAAGAAATGAACATTGTTGGGAAGCTTGTACAAAACTTAATGCAGTTTTTCAATGCAATCTAAGAGCGTGTTTAGGTTGAATTAGTAAAGCTAGGTCTAGTCAAAGAGCGTGTTTTGGTTAGATAATTTGGCAAGCGAGAGGTATTAGAGCGTGTTAATATCTTTCAGTACCAACTTAGAATAGCAATCATGAATTACAGCAAGTCATAATCAAGTTGAACAACATTGAGAACTAGAACCAGAAGCACTTTTACAATTTGTTTACAAATCTATTTCATTTTGTGCATGCTTTTAAAGTAGATTGTTATTTAGTTATTTACTTTTGCAAACAAACCCCCCTTTGTGACCAAAGTACCTTGCGCAAAGAGGTATAGACTTTTATCCGGTGTCGATGTGGTTCGACCCTGCTTGCCTTGTACTACTTTTTAGTGCATTAAAGCAGTGTATTTGGAGTCTATTGTACCCCTATTATTTGTTGGGTTTGACACGCCTAACAACATTACAGCCCCACCTAAGCTTAGGTACTAAACCTCATGAAAATACATTGTTTTACTATATAAAGATTGCGGTTAAGGGATTTACGATTAACACTTGATGATGTAGATTCAAGATAGACGAAATAGTTTTGATAAGGAAACAAGAATATTGATTATCTTCGACCTTCGTAACAGTGGAAAAAAGTAATGTTTACTGGAGTGAAGTAATTAACGATAATTGAGGAAAGAAAACAACCATGGTAAAATGATAATGGAGGAAGAAAATGTTATCGAGGAGGTATATTTACCAAGTGAAAACCAAATCGGGTATATTTAGTAAGTTAAAACGACATATTTTAGTGGTCTTGTACCTAAACTTAGGTGGGGCTGTAATGTATATTCCATATATATATATATATATATATATATATATATATATATATATATATATATATATATATATATATATATATATATATATATATATATGGAATATATATATATATATATATACATATATATATACATATATATATATATATATATATATATATATATATATATATATCGTGACGGAGCTTGAACATTTGAGTTGGGGGCCAAAAGTAAAATATATATAAAAATTGAAGAACATGGAGGGTCACAGTCAATTTTTTTAGTTTTGGGTCTAATATATATATATATATATATATATATATATATATATATATATATATATATATATATATATGTCACAATTGTAGATGGAAAAACGACATGTACAACTCATATCCATGGACTTTTGTGAGTAAAATGTGAATGGTTGATGATACAGAAACAATAGTAAACAATAGCAGGGCAAGAATCATGGGTTGTAGGGTCGAACAAACACTCAATGCCACAAAACTATTTTCACCCAACTCATATGAGAAAAGACCTGCCAAGATTTTTTGTGCTACTAAACTATAGGAGACCCTTGGATTTATTCTACTTAGACAAACACCTTGTATTTTGTTCCTGCGGGTGAATTAAGCAGTATCAAAAATGAAAAAAAAAACCACCAATTTATCTTTTGGTTGGCCTATATATAAAGAACTAGTAATTCAAATATATTGTTTAACGTAAATGAATAAATGTTTAAATTGAATTAAATTGAAAGATAAAAACGAAGAGTTTGTGTAGTGCTTTTAATTTAAACAAATAGATAACATAAGGGTTTTGGTTTGGTAGGTTACACAACATAACATAATTTTGATGGGAATATTTGTGAATTGTCATGTACGCTAGTCTCGATTTGTTTGTATCAATAATTTATAAACAAACAATACTTGATAAATTACGATGCAAAGAAAAAAAATTTAAAAAGACAAGGAATTAACGCAATTACATAATTAAAGCGATCGGCAAATCCATATACAAAATAAAGATAGATTTTATTCATCGTAACCGTCAAACACACGATTTCTGCCTAAAGTTATAGTAGTTCAAGGCGATCTATTTATATATAAGAACGAGTCGA
Organism: Lactuca virosa; assembly: GCF_052849685.1. Classification (NCBI taxonomy): domain Eukaryota; kingdom Viridiplantae; phylum Streptophyta; class Magnoliopsida; order Asterales; family Asteraceae; genus Lactuca; species Lactuca virosa. The sequence goes on from NC_136428.1 coordinate 109,659,956, forward strand.
CCTAACAACTGTTCGTAGGTCGTTCCAAAAACACAATCAAGTGTCTAGACAAGCTTTTGACCTTGAAATATAAATAACATAAGACTTTCATAAGTGGGATTCCATTGCTAAGTCTCAATTGTGAAAATAAGATCAAAAGAAATTAGACTTCATAACACAACATAAATAACCTCAATGGATTAACAATAGAAAAATCAATCCATCGATTTATTGGGGCGTTGAAATATAAATAACATATGACTTGTTTGTCTAACATATTATAGTTTTCTTCTCCATGCTAAAACTAGAATAAAGATGTAATCTTTGTTTGGCAATCTTTTTGTCAACATATGCGTTTATTCCTTGATTTGATTGATTATCCATAATTTTACTCGCATGAACTATGTAAACTTTTTTTTTCATAACACTTATTTTTATTATTTTTTAGAATACATTAAACTCTAGAATGCTCAATAAAACATTTTTTAAAAAAATTAAACTTTGTTTTTTCCTATTGAACTTCAAATTATGTCAACTAAACATTCCATCTTATTTAATTATTCCATTTAACAATGTATATTCAATGCTGTTACACAAAAAGTAATTTTGAGAATAAATTAAAGGGAAGAATTTGAGAATAAAATTAATAACTAGTCTTATGAAAAATAAATATAATGAAGACATGCCCTTATAGGTAAAGCAAACATTAATATTTTGGATGACGTTTAACAAAATTTTATGCAATAACTGTGAATGTTTTGCGATTTACGTATCATGTAAAATAGATGTTTTGAATACAAAAATGTAAATGGAGACCCCTTAATTCGTGTTGATCTAGGAATTGTGGCTGCTACTCGTTTCGTGTTGTTGATAATGTTGCTGGCCGTGATTCATAGCGTTGATCAGATAACTGGATCCACCGCCATATATTGGCCTAATTGAGCTTAACGCCGCCAGCATCCCATCCGCTGCGGGCACCGCACCACCACCGAACTGTTGTCCGTGCAAGAGTGCCGTTTGCGCACCAAAGTTCATAAGATGTAACCCACCACCGACGTCTTCGTCGGAGATGCCATTAAGATTAGTCCTTGAAGACCCTCTATTATAAAGATTACTGATATGGTTATCATTGCTGCTTGTGTTACTGGTAGACGGAAAATTCCACGTAGAATCACCTGAGAAAGCACGACTAGAACGCGTATCAGGGCTAGTGCTACTACTGTTACGGTTTCCCATCATTAAAAACGCAGCCGTCGCCGGAATCTGATTGTGACCCGCCGGGATCGTAGATTGCGTCATGTAGTTAGATGTAATACCCATTTGAATACTCCGTGGATCTAAGCAGAACTCATCGTCTTTCTCTACCGGTGTTGCAAAGTGTGACGTCGACGTCGGTTGATTTGTGACGAAGCTAAGACCATTCCTCAGGTAAGATGTCGGTCCGGCCATGATCGTGGAGCCGGATCCTCGGAGAGAGATGTTAAGTGAAGTGTAGTTAGCGGGGATTGTTCCGGTTCCGGTGGCGGCAATGACGGATGGTTCCGCCTGTTGGAGCAGCCACTCGATGGTCTCACCATCGGACTTGTGTCCAAGCTCTCGTGTCAGCTGGAAGACTCTGGCGGCACACACGGCGGGCATGCGGATACGGCGGCCTCTGCCGTCGACTTTCGTGTGTCTGTCTTTTGTTGTTCCTCTTTTTTGCGATGGCTTTGCTTTGGGAGCTGGCTGCAGCTCCGTCGTGGATTCTTCGCCATTAACGCCACCGGATGTTTCTTCAAGAAGTTGTAATGGGTGGTTTTGGCGGTGGAAGGAAGTTTGATCTTCATGACCTTCCATTATCAGCTGAGTGTGATTTCCTGAAGAACGGGGATCGTTCTATGGGATTTTGCGATTTTCTCTCTCTAGAATATATAGGAGAGGTTGTCGTTAGCAAGCTTTAGGCAACAAAAATTATTAAAGTTTTTCAAGAAAAATACATACGGGCATTTTTTTTTTTGAGTTAACATCAAATATATATATATATATATATATATATATATATATATATATATATATATATAGATAGAGAGAGAGGAGGGTTCAATTGAGAAAAAAAAGGTTGAAAATGGGGGAATTATTCTCAGCCACACATTTATTTTGCCGAAAAACGCTTAGACGTACCGTCGGAAATGGATAACGGATAAACATGTGTTTTCCAACCAAACATGTTTCCTTAAACTATGCTAATCATTACCTTAATATACACAAAAACATATTTTTTTTCGTTTTTTTTATTTTTAGAAAGCCATTATTATCGAAACATTATTTTAAATATATCAAAATTCATAATTTTTTACTCTATAAATATACATCCATATTGATATACTTTTAACATAAAATAAAAAATTTATTTTTTTTAGAGTTTCAGCTCTCGTTATTCATAAGTGAATAAAAAAATCTATCAGATTTTTATTACAGTATATTCGTTATTCACTTATGAATAAAACGTATGCGTAAATTTTTTTATAGTTTAAGTACCGTTCATATATGAATATGACACGCAATAAAGTTTTCTTACTTAAAATATATTTTTTTACATCATCTTTCATCATATATTATATTTATATATGAATAAAACGTGTATTAGTTGTCGTCATATTTTATATTCATATATGAATAAAACATTTATCAGATTTTTGTTACAGTTAATTTGTTATTCATATATGAATAAGTAGTATAAATGATACTTAAACTGTAAAAAAAATTAAGTATATATTTTTATTCATAAGTGAATAACGAATGTACTGTAGCAAAAATCTGATGCATTTTTATTCACTTATGAATAACGATAGCTGAAAATATAAAAAAAAAAAAATTTTTTATTTTATTTTAAAAATATATCAATATCGATGTCTATTTGTAGAGAATAAAAAATCATAAATTTTGGTATATTTAAAATCATTTTTCGATATAAATAGTTTCTTAAAAATTAAAAAAACAAAAAAAACTATGTTTTTGTATATATTAACGTAATGATTAGCATAGTTTAAGGAAACATGTTTTGTTGAAACACATGTGTATTCCTTATCCATTTCCGCTGGTACAACAAAGGCTTTTGCTGCAAAAATAAATGAGTGGCTGAGAACGATTCTCCCATTCTCAACTTTTTTTATTTTCTCAATTGAACTTACCTCTATATATATATATATATATATATATATATATATATATATATATATATATATATATATATATATATATATATATATATATATATATATATATATATATATATATATATATAGGGCTAGGTTATAATGTGGATGGACAACTATTGTGTGGACGTGTGGATAATGCTATTTTATAAAAATTACTAAGAGAATATGTTGTTTAGTAATGTGAATACGTTCAATCTCACAGAACTATTGTTATTTTAATGAATTTTCACCAATTCTAATTCATTTTTGTTCTCATTCATCGTTTTTTATTTATTTTAATTATTACAGAATACGACTCAATAAACATCCTGATAACATTCTAACAGAATGAGAATAATTAAAAAAAATGTATAATAACCTTATAGACGATTTAATTAGTGAAAATGCTTAATAATTAAAATAATTATATAAGATTGAACGTATTCATATTATCAAACAACATATTTTCTTTGTAATTCTCACAGAATAACATTATCCACACGTCCACACAATAGATGTCAATCCACATTTGAACCTAGCTCTATATATATATATATATATATATATATATATATATATATATATATATATATATATATATATATATATATATATATATATATATATATATATATATATATGTGTGTGTGTGTGTGTGTGTGGATGGACATCTATTGTGTGGACGTAGGAACCAATCAGAATTTAACAAAAATTAAATCATTAATTAAATCAATAAGGGTATATTAGTAATATTGCTTGTATATATTAATTTGTATCTAAAAGTAAACGCTGATATATATGGAAAATCCCTAAAATAATGGGTAAGTTACCCTTAAAATCCCATTAATCCCACCTGTGATACATATCTCGGTTGTATCACCACCGTCATCATCCAAACCCCTCTTACCCTCGATCATCTCCCACATCTCCTCTCTGTGTCGATGATGACAGAAAGAAGGAACCACCATAATAATTATCGCATCCATGACCTTCTTCGATTATTTACCAGGTGCATTCAATCAACTAACAACAAAATTATAGGGACCGCTTCCACCATATTCGCAGCAGATCTACCTTCAAAACCCACCTGAAAATTGAAAAGATAGAAAGGATATCTTCATCTCCAGTGCTTGCGTTTTCTGATTCAACCAGGTAAGAAAAAACCGCATCTCCCCAATTGTTAACATTTGTTTTTACTGAAATCCCTAATTTTGAAAATTTCTTAATTAGTTTTCTTTTAAATTGAAGAACCTATTCTTGATTTTTCCCATTAATACTAAGGGAATCTGAAAGAACCCCTTTCTATACTTTCATATTTCTGAAAGACCCAACTTTCATACTTGACAATATAGTTACTCCAAAACATGCTACATGCATATTCATAAAACAATATTTTATATTGATAAAGCGGTTACAAACTATTGGATACAAACCCACTATTTCATAGTGTTATATATTACATAACTTCCCAGGATTCTATAGATTTATACATATGGGAGTGCAAAATACAATAGTTTCAAACTATTCGAAAATCTTCTATCAATACAGTAGTTTCAAACTATTCAAAAAATCTGCTACCAGTATATAACTATACTGGATGCTTATCTCCTGCAAATTAGTTAAACATTGAGAGGGGTAAGCGGTGACGCTTAGTGAGTTCAATAATAGATACAATATAACGTTATGCCATATATATACTGTAATATGCCAGAAGCAAGGAGGAACAAGGAACAACAAAGGCATAATGCGAAAAGCTTTCCATATTAATCAATGAGACATAACAAATTCCATACTTGATATAAAATCAATAAAGTTTCAGCACAAATGGCACAGTAAATACTCAAGAATATCATTTTGCTAGAATATTTAGGCTTTCAGCCTTATCTTAGCATACTACTGAAGCCAAAGTGATGCCTATTTCATACACTTCATGGTCAACGGTTCATACCAATACCCAAGTGATGCTTATGTCATACACTTCAAGTCAGAGGTACAGCCTTGCTATAAAATAGCAGATACAACAACTCGAGATGATAACATGGAAAAGCACATAGCACATATAACACATAACATACAATTGTTCCTATATATTAAACTCACCGAGAAATAACCGGGGGTAAAAATAGTAATTTGGGCAGCACTTCGGCTTTAAATATGACTTTCTTCGTTAAAAACCGGGAGTTTTCTTGAAAACCGGGCACTGCGAAGGTAGGGCTTCGAAACCGAAAAGATAAATTTTTCGGGCTTCTCGGGAATCTCGGGGCGCGTTTCGGGCTTTGGAATAAGTACCGGGGCTTCGGGGGATGTCGGGATAGTAAAAGTATTGAAAAATGGTGAAAAAGTGTGAAATTTCCAAAGTTAGCCGAGAGGGTTCGCACCCTCCTATTTATAGGAGGCGAAGGTCTTCGGCCGAAGGGAGGAGGGGCAGCTGGCGGCTCGCGAGAGGACCAGATGGCGCACATACGAGGGCTCCAGGTGGCTCGCTTCGGACGCAACAGGCGTCTTCGGATGCGAGGAGTCACCGGGTGACTAAGCAACTTCGGACGACTCATCGCGACACGCGTCGGATCCGGGCGAGGGTGAGTCACGACGTCAGAAACGAGGCGGACACGGCATCGGACCAATCAGAAGGTGCCAGCGAGGCTGCGGTCCAATCAGAAATTGCCACGTTGATCAACACTATTCATGCGAAAATTAAATGAAAATGTGCCCAATCTTGTAAAATCCATAACTTTCTCATACGGGCTCCGTTTTTAACGTTCTTTATATGCACGCGTAGAGAACATTATGCTCTGCAACTTTCGTTTAGACTTCGTTTGAAAATTTTGACTTTATTTTTATATTATTATTTTTAACAGACCGGGACTGGTAAATCCGTTAAAAATTCATAACTTCTTCATCCGACGTCCGTTTTCGTCAGACTTTTTACCATTGTACTGCTAATGACGAGACCTTCGATTCTCGTTTAGGTTGTGTCGGCTAAAAATCACTCGATCTAAAATTCGAGTTTTTAGCTGTCTACTAATACGTTGAAACTTGTAAAAATCATAACTTCCTCATACGAAGTCAGATTTTGGCGTTCTTTTTATCGAACTTCTCAGTTTAACGAATACTACGACTTTAATTTAGATCACTAAGGCTAAAAAGTAGTTTATCAAAAACTCACTTTTTACGTCATTCGGCACCGTGCCGGTTTTATCGCAGATCTTCGATTGGTCATAACTTCTTCGTTATAACTCGGATTTCGACGAGGTTTTCGCCTACGTGTTTCTAACGAGATTATCTACAACTTTCAACAATAAAATTTTACTTATTTCAAGTTTTATATTTTCGCTGAATTTCACTATTTAGCTTTTAATTGGAATCTCATAAGACTTCCAATAATTTATGAGTGATTCTAAACATAGTTTTACCTTATTTCTAGTAAAAACTATCTGTTAGAACTCAGTACTCAATATCACATAATATTTCATAATATTATTTATATAAAACACGATCTCAAAACGTGTATGTTACAGAATCAGGTCAAAATCTTCAGAATTCACCATTTTGTACCCATGTAAGCAAATGTATCTCCTACCTGCATCGTGTGAATAAGTATAAATACTATTTGGTCAGCAAATACCATGAACCCTACAAGAACGAGAAACAGCTTGCCATTGAACTTTCCATTCCTTTCTTTTTTGATGTTCAATGAAACCGTACAGATTACCATCAATTTCGATCTTCATCATTGTTTGGGGTCTGTTTCCTTCATCGTGTGAATAAGTAAAAAGAGCTTATATAAACATGAGGCGTAATTCGTAGAGCTTCTTGAAGAAACAAGTTGTCTGTTCGTAGTGAAGGGTTGATCTGGAAGAAGGGTATCTATTGGATAATCAAAGTTTTGCCAAAGATATTGCTCTCCTTCAAAGAGAATAAGGTTACCTGTGTTGTGTCATGCAGTTGCAATTGCAACGAATTAGAAGAGGTTGATTTTGTGTGGGTTGACCAAATAATGTATTGCTCAGCATCTGTTAAAGCAAGATTGTCATCTTCAAATAATATAAACTTCAAGTATTTTCCGTTTACAGGTGCATCCCGGTTAGCCATTCAGACCATTGTGGGACCCCCAGTCGTGGGTTGATCCGTGAACCACACAACAAAGCAATAAGCATTCTCTCCAACCCGATGAAAACCTGTTGTGAAAAGCCCATTTTCCGAAACTAAAACGTCATCGTGAAAGTCATTTCCTCATAGCCATCGATGTCGTATTATTTCCCCATTCCAACTACGAGTCTCCTCATGTTGTATCAATTACGGTATGTCTCTCCCTTGCTTTTTCAGAACTTATTTATCTATGTGTTTACATTTTAGTATCCCTTGAACTGTTCAAGGCTACTTGTTGGTGTTTATGACAATGGCTCTCAATAAATTATTGTGTTAGTTAACTGTTATAAATCTGGGCAATTTTGTGTTTGTTGGATTGGGAAGTAAGTTACTCTCCTAGGCATTATCTAAAGATGTTAATAGAAATCTAATTTGTTTTACATTCTAACAGAATATTATATCAAGAACACGTGTTTTATGTAATACTCGGATTCTCACAAAATGCATTTTATTCTGTTTGCAGGTCTGCAGGTCAATGACAGGGTATTATTTAAAAAATGAATCTTTTTTACGTGTTACATTACATAAATACTGGAAACAAACCAAGAGCAGATGGGGATTCTTCAAGAATTGCAAGATTTTTTTTTTAGATTTTTTATTCATTTGATGTATTTTACTTTATAAATGTATTTTTATTTTCATTCGTATAAAAGTGTAAACAGATTCTGCAAGAATATATCTTTTACATTGATATTTTAGCATTTCAAATGATATGTTATTCAAATGCAATATTATTCTGCAAAATTAGTATTCTAAAATTCTCATAGAATGTCATTCTGTTAGAAAGTCATTCTGGCAGAATAAAAAAATGGGTAAAATTAAAAATAACGTTAGAATTAAAATTGAATTAATTAAAAAAAATCAGAATTCAAAATAAAAAGAATCAAATATCCCTTAAATTCCGAAAATTCCATTAATTAAACGCATGTTTCCTAATTTGAAAATAATGCAAATGTACAATATTACCCTTTTTTTTAATTAAATGGCATATATTCTATTTTCTTTAAATTAATAATATTGGTAAATTAATTTCTTAAAATAACAAAAATCATTGGTCGATATTCATCCCTACATCCACACAATAGATGTAATCTACATTATAACCTAACCCTATATATATATATATATATATATATATATATATATATATATATATATATATATATATATATATATATATATATATATATATATATATATATATATATATATATAGGGTTAGGTTCATGTGAGACGGCCTAATTTTGTGAGACCGTGAAACGCAATCCTAGCCACTCATTTAGTAGATAAAAAAAACATTTTTAAAATTCAAAATAATTGAAAATTTTCGAATTTTTTTTTTCAAATATATAATTTTCGGAATTTATATTTTCCAAAAAAAAATAAAAAAAAATACCAAAAAGAATAAAAAATAAATAAATAAAATACATTTTTTTCACATATTCTAGTAGAATATTAGAATATTCTACATATCTGAAAAATCTAATACAATATTCTAACATTCTAAAAATCACATTAGAATATTTACAGTGTAATATTCTATTAGAATATTTCATGTATTTTTTAAAAAAAACGGTATTTTTTATTTATTTTTTTTATTTATTTTTATTTTTTTTAGGTAATTAATGTTCCGAAAATAATAATTAAAAAAAGAATTTTTGGATTTTTCCTTTTATTTTGCATTTTAAAATTATTTTTAGATTTGGTTTCACGATCTCACAAAATTAGCATGGTCTCAAATGAACCTATATATATATATATATATATATATATATATATATATATATATATATATATATATATATATATATATATATATATATATATATATATATATATATATATATATATATATATATATGGAATGGGAGGCAATATATTAGAAAGAGAAAAGAAAAACTCAAACAAGAAGGTGGAGCAAAATAATTACAAGAAGCAGTTTAAAATGGAAAGAAAAGCTCCAAACAACCTAAAACAACCTAATATATAGAGGAACATGTAGATCTCTGCTTAATCTAATTGAAAGTGAATAAACTAATATCATCCGTTGTGACCATGGTAGCACGACTAACGTTCCTAAAAGCAATCATGTTACACTCCTTCCAAATCAACTAGACACTGATACTGATACTGATGTATACCAAAGACAATCTGTATTCTTTTGCTATCGGTACATGAAATTATCTCTAACAGGTTAACCCTCGAACATGGTTGATTAACAAGGATTGAAGACCAATCCAACAACCACCACTATAACACCACGTAAAAGGACTTGCAAGTGAAAAACAAATATCGGTACCTTCCTCCACCTCATGACAAAAGGGACAAACGGTACGTAGAAATGAAAGTAATACCCCTCTTAATTAGATTTGAAGAAGTGGGTATTCGATCTTTAAAAAAGTGATAGTGTTAAATGTAACTTGAGTATTTGGATTATAAGATTGAGCATCAGAGATAACGAGTGAACATCAATAATCACCAATGAACATCAGAGATCATGAGTGAGCATCAAAGATCACCAGACCCAACCCTAAGAGTGTGCAAGGTGTGCAACCACATAGGGCCCCGGAAAAAATAGGGCCCGATTTTTAGCCAATTTATATAGTTATTATATATTAAATTTCATTTTACGCAAAAAAATAAATAAATAAATAACAAAGTATTTGTAGTTCAATTGGCTCTATGAGGTGCCTTTTGCTATCTCCTGCCGAAAGCCTAGGGTTCGATTCCCATCTGCCCCCTTCTAATTTTTAACTGATTTGTTTCCAATGTATACACATTTACATAAAACTTTAACAAAATGTCTCGTAGCTTAGCCGGTTAAAAGACTTACATCTTGTTGGCTTCTTGATAAAATGACCAGGGTTCGAATCTCTAGCCTCATGCCTTTTGAGATGATTTTTAACTAATCATTTTTCTTATATTAGGGGCCCATTTCTTACTTTTAGCACATGGCCCTCAACGGACCGACCCTGAAGATCACGAGTTAGCATCATAGATCACGAGTGAGCATCAAGGATCACGAGTGAGCATCATAGATCACGAGTGAGCATCATGGATACCCTAAAGATCACGAGCTAGCATAATCGGGTTGGAGTACCCCAGGCCCATCTACCATCGGGTTGGAACCTATGGGTCCAATAAACCATCGGGTCGGAATACCCTAGGCCCCTCAATCATCAGGTTGGAATACTAACATACTATGGGTCCAATCATCCTCGGGATGGAATACCCTAGGCCCTTAACCATTGGGTTGGAACGCCCCAGCCTGTTGCCTTACGCACAAAGCAGTGAAGCCTCAGCCACCGACCAAACATGTGCACATATAACAGATAATCATATAACAGTCTACAACAAGTCACACAGATATACATATTACTAAGCATAACAACATCCTATCTACCAGGATATCGATCTAACTGATCATAACAACATAGCAACATCCTATCTACCAGGATACCGATCTAACACATCATAACAATACAATAACATGCATAACAGGATATCAATCCAATGGGTCAGCATTGGTGCCTTCGACCCACAAGTACAGTGAGGACAAATCACCTCGCAAATTGAGTAGAACTGATGAGGCCCAAATCCGAATCTCAGCTATCTACATGATACCTAATTCCATCAAATGGCCAATTTCCATAAGAATTCAAAAATACCCAAAATACCCTCATTGTCAAACTTGTTAAAAGTCAAAGTCAACGGTCATGGTCAACAGTCCATGTTGACCCAACATGTCGTGTTTACTAGCAAACACGTTGTGTTTCAATAACATCCAGACGATCGGGAAAACTCCAGCCAACACGCCATGTTGGCTTGAAAACATGTCGTGTTCGCCCGAGTTCCAGCAACTTAATTCATTCAGCTATTTTCTTTGATTCCAGGGACTCCAAGGCTCATATCTAGACCCAAATGCTATCAAGAAGGATAAAGGTTCCAACTTTATCCTTTGGAACTACTCCAAGGGTCCCAAAACCCAACCACAAGGCTTGAAGATTTAAAGGCTTAACCAAGAATCACTAAATCCTTGAAGTCTGAAACCCATCCTTTCCAGAAGAGATTCTAGCACCAAAACCATCTCAAAGGTCGGTGCTTTATAGATATGCATGTCCAATGCATGTCTTGAACCCAAAATAGGTCAAAAATGGGGATTTATGACCTACTCTCCATGCATGACATCAAAACTCGCCTATAGGCCAGATCCAAGACTCTACAAGGTCACTTAGACCTGGAGATTCATAAAGTTGCTAACTTTATGAAATCCAATCATTCCCTTACTCAAGAACAACAAGAAAAAGGGACAAAACTAAAGATCTAGCAACATAGAGGAATAAAAATCAGATCTTGGACACTTACAAAGGTCCAGAAGAGTGCCAAACTGAAAGATGAGGGCTTGCTTGCTAGATCCTTACTTCCTTCTTCAAACTTCTTTCTTCTTCGGCTCCAAAAACACCATACTAGCTCACAAATGAGAGGGAAAGATGATTAGGGTTCTCAAGGGTCGATATGGGGAGTTGGAGGCTGATAAAAGACCACCTATTGGGACTTAAGGAGATTATACACCCTGAAATTAGGGTTTTCTCAACCAGCCGCCAACACGCCATATTTGCCCACCAACACACCGTGTTGGTCCATAAAAATATGCGGCCCAAAAGTTCCTCAACGCGCCGTGGTGAGGCTTCACCACGCCGTGTTTCAGAGGAAAATCATACAAAATAGAATAAATCTCATACTTGGAAATCGGGATGTTACAACAACCATCACAACCACCACCACAGTCACAACCATCGCAGGTAAAACAATACTATTTAATTTCAAAATCTCATATATATATATATATATATATATATATATATATATATATATATATATATATATATAAGGATCAATAGATTTGGTAATTTTAGTTTGTGATTATTTGTTAAAAACTTTGGTAATTGATTTTTTTGATACTTTGTAATTTGGTAATTTGATATTTTGGTAGTTTGGTTTATGATGATAGCTTAATAAATTAGTAATTATTAGTCTGTTGGTTTGTTGGTTTGGTTGTTGGTTTAAGTTGGAAGGTAATTAAATATTTTGTTAGTTTGGTAAATGATAATTTGATAGTTTGATAGTTGTTACTTTGATAATTGGTATTTAGTTTATGTTGGTAATTTGTAGTTTGCTTATATTTTGGTAATTGTTAATTAGTTAGGTTGGTTTATGTTGTTTAACTTATAAGTTTATATGTTGTTATTTATTATATAGTTGGAGAATCTTCAATCAATGCTCAATTATCCAGCATGTACTGCAAAAATTTTAGCATGGTTTGTGGCGAATAAACCACAAGGTGATTCCGAGGGAAATGAAGATGATGATTCGTCAGATTAATTTGTGTTTTGTTAGACTTGTTATAACATAACTTTATAACTCTTTTGTTATTTATTTTGGTATATGTATGGAATAATAACACTCTTGGTACTTAATTAGATGTAGTTACGTAGTCGTTTTTCTGCATTTAATGTTTTCATGTTTTCTGCATTTAATGTCATTAGGTATCGGTTTTTCTACACCTAAAAAGGTTGATTGTTAAAAAAAAGTAAAATAGTGGTGACACTATTACCGAAGACATGGTTATTAGTGGCAACAGTAGGTATTACCGACGACAATGGTATTAGCGGAGAAGAATATCTTTAGCGACTATTTTTTGGGCAATAGTAACGGGCCAAAAGCGGCGACAAGAAGTGGAAGACTATGGTTGAAAAACAGACTGGGAACCAAAGTCAGGTTACACAGAACAAAATTTGGGTTGGAGTTCTGCAAGGCTTCGTTTGACAACTTCTGCAAAACTAAATGTATAGTGAGGCATCACACGGTACAACTAACACATCAAAGTGGAGTGGCAAACTGAATGAACGGAACACTAATGGAACATGCTCAGTGCATTCGATTATCTATTGATTTTACAGGAGCAATTTTAGGAGGAAATAGTTAACACTTTACTATCTGGTGAATATATCTCCATCTACTGTAACTAATTGTAATACTCCTCAACAGACATGGTCTGGGTAACCCTCTAATTATTCTGGTTTTAGGAATGTTTGGATACCTTGCTTACGGCCATGGGCAAAAATACCATGTGATCGTGAAGACCAAGAAGATGCATGCCATGCCACTGGATGAGTTTTTCATTGGGTTAAGAAAGTGGTGTCCTAGCCCAAGGTCGTTGTTATTCTAGTCATTGTTGTATGGCCGAGTCATTGAAGTGTATGCCAATGAAGGAGGCATAGAATTCTAGAGATACAACTAGTCAGGGGCTAGTACCACTTCCCTGATGATCCCATGGCATGTCAAAACCAATTAGCATGTGTAATTTGGGAGGGCTAGTATTAGGGTCTTATGGGGGACCTCGGTATGCCGCATGGGCAATAATTAATGTCGAACTTAAGTCCTTGAAAATGGTATTAGAGCTAAACGATAAAGAGACATTCTAGTATGGTCGCATAAATTTGTAGGGCCTGTAGATGTATAACTAGCTGGTGGGTTGTTGTGAAGTAAAGAACCACTTGCCGATGCATGCTCTTCCTCCATGGAAGGAAGTATCGAGGGTGGCCACATGTCGAGGATTCTGACCTCGAAGTATAAAGGTTGGGATCCATTGTAGTTGTAGGCGATTGTACTTGGCATCAGAAGCAAGGCTATTTCGAAAGGACAAAAGTTCCTCTTCCATGGCACGAAGACATAAGACAATTTGGTTGTGGGAGAGTGTCACCAGCTAAAATATTACGTGACTATGAAAACCAAGAAGACACAGACCATGCAATTGGATTACCTTGATATTGGGTTAAGAAAATGGTGTCCTAGCCCAAGGTAAATTTTATGCTAGTTATTGTTGTCTGGCCGAGTTGCTGAAGTGTGAGACAATGAAGGGGGTCGTAGCGTTCTAGAGATACAACTGGCCGAGGGATAGTATTGCTTCCCTGATGAGCCCATGGAAGGTAGAAACCAGTTGGCATGTGTAATCTGGGAGGATTGGTATTAGGGTTTTATGGGTGACGTCGGTACGCCGCATGGGAAAGAAGTAATGTCGAACATGAGTCCGTGAAATTACGCTCGAGTGATTGATGGCAAAATGGAGTTGAGGGCAATGAAGTGCATATTTATAGGATATGCATTTGGAGATAAAGGTCATTGTATGGGGTGTACAGAAGAAGTAAATACTTAAAAATTCGTTATTATCAGAGATGTGACCTTTGAATCTAGTATGTGTAACAAGAAAGGAGGTGGTACAAGTGTTGCAGGGAACGATCTGAGTGACATCCATAAAGTGGAGTTTGCAACACAAACCCCACTTAGATTTGTGACAAATGAGGAACAACAAGGAGGAATGGAACATCATATACATGAGGAATCCCTTGTACATCCTAGGGAAGAAGTGTGTGGTGATGTTGATGTCGGGAAAGACAACTTGAAGAAGCTTCTGGAAAATGAGTTTGTGATTATTGATTTTGGAGCTGAAAAGAAGATAGAGGGCGTGGTGATTCCGAGGGATAGAAAGGCAGGATGGTTATACATTTCTCACTACATTGAGAAAGTGTTGTGGTCGTTCTATTGTGATAAGTCCAAGTTTGTGATTATTGATTTATCCGTTCCTTTTATCCTACGAGGCTAAAAGCGATATCTTGGGCCCCTCGATGATTTTGTTTTGACTTATGTGTCGGGCCCGGTCAGGACTGAATTGATGTGTTCAATTAAGTTCTATGTCAGACAAATCAGAGATCGAGAAACAAACTGATGGACAATAAGTATGACTATGTTCCATGTGATTGTCCACACGATATCTTGAGAACGTAGGACTATACGATCCCTCATCTATAGGACGTGTCAGAGTTCGACAGCAACTTTTGATAGCTACGATTGCTAATCGGATTTTGAAGTCCTATTTGCATTTATAGTTATTAGACTTATCCAAGTGGGAGACTGTTGGATTAGGTGTCTAAGCCATAACTATATTTGGTATGTACTTGACACGGTTGTAGCATGGTCCTTTTGGGTTGCCTTCACCAGAGCAACTTGTGTAACACCAGTCAAAATAGGTCAATAACAATCACATGTGATTATGCCAATCATGTAATGTGATTTTGTTAAACTAGTAATGTGATAAACTTACTATGTAATTCATGTTAAAGTATGAACTTTCATACATAATTTATGATACAACTCAAAGTATACGACCATACGATTCCAAAAATATAGAGAACGTCTAAATCTGACTTCACGTGAAGAAGTTATGATAAACCCTAACACTATAAATATCTATAATAAGAGGAGTTTAAAATAGAATTAGAGTTATCTATTGGAATCTAAAAGAGAGTTGTAGTACTCGTAAATACCTACGCGTGGATATAAAGAACGTCAAAAATGGAGTTCGTATGCAAAAGTTATGGCCTTCCGAAGTTACAGCTGCCTGAGGGCATGACAAGTGTCAGAAACCCTAATCTGACTGAACTCACGACGTGAGCATAAAAACTCACGACGTGAAGAGTAAAAACGCCACATTTCGAAGCTAGAAGTCTACGGAACGATAACCCAAAAGCTCACGACGTGAGCAAGGTTTTATCACGACGTGAGGACGCTGCAGGACACTAATCAAGCCTAGAAAACACCTGGGAAGACTACGAGATGACTCTTGCCATAGCTCACGACGTGAGCCTATCATTCTCACGTCGTGAGGGCCAAAAATCAGCCTATAAATAGCAAGTTCAGCCATAAGCTTTCCTTACACCATTTCTCTTCTTTCTCTCTCGTTTGCTGAGGCTATTTCGCATCCCGAGCCCGACGATCGCGAACCGCTGACCGTTTTCAGTTAGATTCTGTCAAAGCACGATACTAAAGTGAGTTTCACGGCCCCATTTTTAAATGTTTTCGGGGGGGAAACGCATGCTAAATATTGTATTTAAGTTAATATTATGTCTATATGACAGTATGTTCGTATCAACATAGATAGTTATATTAACCGGAAATAGTTGTTTTGAATCTGATATTTTGAAAACATACAACTATCGTAAAATTGTTAGCATAATATTATACTAATGTAGACCCTGAGTTATACTTGGGAGTTCTATATATATGTTATGTGCGATATAGTTCCAGAGTTATACTCGGAAGTTCTATATGTTAATTGATAAGTATGTTGTTATTGTTGGTTTTATGTCAAGATAAAACCAGGTATGTTATATGTTGTTGTTATTGGTTTTATGTCAAGATAAAACCTCGTATGTTATATGTTGTTATTATTGGTTTTATGTTAAGATAAAACTTGGTTTCTTTCCTCAAATTATAGTTGTTGTA
This sequence comes from Lactuca virosa, assembly GCF_052849685.1. Lineage (NCBI taxonomy): Eukaryota > Viridiplantae > Streptophyta > Magnoliopsida > Asterales > Asteraceae > Lactuca > Lactuca virosa. The sequence goes on from NC_136428.1 coordinate 109,676,602, forward strand.
CTGCCTAAAGTATTGCGAACTTAGGAGTAATGTTTAAAAGCATAGTCTAGTAACTTAGGGTTTTAGACACGAAAATGCTTTTGTTGTTAGACCTATAGGAAGCCGACAAAGTCTACATGAGTTATTGTATTCATCAACTAAGATTGGAGATCTTAGTGAAAGTCCTCTGACCTGTATCCGTTAATCCCGTGTGAGCGTGACAAGCCCACCCGTGGTTGTTAGCTATAACCATTATTTGGCGGGTGACGAACTTGTCTAATTTGCTACCTTCCGACGTCGATGAAGCGTGTGGAAACTACCACAAGGTGTGATCCTTGTAACTACCACAAAGCGTGATCCTTGTAACTACCACAATGCGTGTTCCTTGTAACTACCACAAGGTGTGATCCTTGTAACTACCACAAGGTGTGATCCTTATCACAATAACCACATGTATAAAACTAAGTCATACAACCGCGGTTATGGACTCATGGTAGCAAATTGTTAGAAGCATTATACTTTGTCGTTATACAAGTATTAATGTTAAGTATAAGTTTCCCAAACACTTATACTCTAAGTACAAGAAACTGGTAGGTATACTACTTGTATATTAAGTAGACAACTATAACTAGCCTACATACTCGTACAGAATTGAAATAAGATTTATACGTAGCTGTTTTTACTGGTATAGAATTGAAATAAGATTTATACGTAGCAACCTTTGTTTGTATGGAATTACAAACACCTATATGCATAATATATGAAACTTATAGGTATACTACTAAGTAAACCATTATACCTAGGATTTATATATACTATATAGAAACAAGTATGAGTTAGAATAATATTATCGAACTATGTTCTATACTTTTTGAACTCGGAAAGAGTACTATTTTTACTTAGAATCAAAACTTGTGAACTCACCAACTTTATGTTGACGTATTTTCAAAACGCATGTGTTTTCAGGAACTTGATAAGCTGCAACAATATAACTTTCTATTATCAATAAAGGTACGTAGTTTACAATAATTCTTTTGTATTGTTCAATATATATTTGATAACTATGATACAAAGAATGACGTTACACCGCCCGGTGTTTCCGCCGACGGCTGGGGGTGTGACAACTTGACTGGATGAATAATGGAGAAAGAGATTATTATGGTTTATTAATATATTATTTGAATAATATATTAAAAGAGAAATCATATTTGTTTAATTAATATTGGTCAAAAAGATATTAGTTGAATTAAGGGGACTGGAATTGTAATTATAAGATAATTGGAATTTGGGTTGTGGATCCCTTAAGCAGAGGATGGACGAAACCTTACGGGAGCCCATAAGGATTTCGTCCAAGGGCTTGATTCTGGAAGAAACCTATGGGTTGCTTAGGGCTTAAGCAACCAGGTTAGGGATTTGACTAAAACCCTAATTCTGCAGCTATATAAGGACCCCTTTGGATAGTGAAATCGGCCACTTGAAACCCTAGAAGAGGTCCAGCCGATTTTGAGCCTCCATTCCTCTTTCTCCATCATTCTCCAACTTGCTTTGGTGTTTGTTATCTATTAGAGGCATAACATTTGAGGTGCTAAGGTTCTCAAAAGCTCAAGATCTTCAAGCAACAATCGAAGGTAACATTCTTACTAGTTTATTAATGTTGATTTAGTTTTTGTTGTATGCTAGATTAGGGTTTGCAAGTCATGGACAAATATTGCATGTACAATTAGAAAAACTAGATCCAAGCATTAGGGTTTGCATGAACACCATAGGAATGTTGTTTTGCTCATAACCCATCAGTGGTTTCAGAGCCTAGATCGTTTCTCTTTTGTATTTGATGCATAGCTAATTTGTTCAAGCTCAAAAGTTGAAAAATCCAGCCTCTGACTGATGGACTCGTCGAGTCACCAGATGAACTCGACGAGTCAGGGCTACTCGGGCTACTCGACGAGTCCAGTTCTGTGACTCGGCGAGTCGGCTCGTCTGGTGGCTGATTTTTCCGGATTTTGACTAAAATTGAATTAGGATAATTACCAAAAACGATTTTGACTAATAAAACTCGATTTTTTTTAATATAGTATTGATTATCCTAATTCAATTGAAGGATAATTGTCATACATAAGATAATTACTTGTTTTATAAGATAAAATTAATTATTTGTATTTCTTATTTGAATTATCTTGTAAAGAAAATTAGATTAGGTCAAACCGGAAAATATTGTGATACGTTAAGTGTGCCCAGGCGAGAGCAATCCAGGGATGGGTGACCCCATGGTAAGTTTTCGCATCGGGAGTCCAAACCGGAAAATATTGTGATACGTGCTAGAGGGGGATGATACATAATCCTTGGGGGAGATGTTACATAATTTTTGGATGAATGTGATGATAAAAGTGTTGGATTCGGTGTCTAAGCCCATAACAATAATTGGTATGTACTTGATTTGATAGTAGCATGGTCCTTTTAGGTTGCCTTCACCATAGCAACTTGACAGGATGACTTTTGGAAAGAGAGGTTAATTAATGATTTATTAATATATTATAAGAATAATATATTAATTAGAAATCATATTATTTAATTAGTATTTAATCAGAAATTAATTTGGAATTAATTTTGGGATTAAAGGAACTGATTAAAAGAACGGGGACTGGTTTTGCAAATCATTGATAGTTGCAAAGTTGGGCTGATGGACTCCTTGTATATGGAGTGGACGAAATCTACAGGAGTCCCTATAGAATTTCGTCCAAGGCTTCAAGAGTGAGAGGTTCATGGACTGCTTAAGGCCTAAGAAAGGAAATTAGGGTTTCCACTTGAAAACGCTAGCAGCTTCAGCTATATAAGGAACCCCTAGCATATGATTTTTGGCCCCATGCTTTCTTGGAGAACCCTAGCCGATTTTGATAGTGCTTTACCTCCTCTTTCCTCTCATCCTTTGCTAGTGGTGTTTGTGACTCCATTAGAGGTGCAAAACTTGAGGCACTAAAATTTCAAAGAGTCAATATCAACCAAGGAATTCTTGTTATTACTACATAGCAAGCAAGGTAATCTTCTAACCCTAGTTTTCATACAGATTTCGAAATTGTATGCTAGTATTAGGGTTATTGCTTTGGAATTTCTATTTGCATGTATAACTAGTGAAAAACTTAGATCCAAAGCAATTAGGGTTGCATGATCACATAGGAATGTAGATATGCTCAAAACCCATCAGTGGTATCAGAGCCTAGGATGTTTTTCAATTATATTTGATGCAATAGTGATCTGTCCAAAACGAAAGCAAAACAGAATTCGCATTCTGTATGAAAAACTCGACGAGTTCTATGATGAACTGGACGAGTTGGGTGAACTCGACGAGTTCATGGTCTGACTCGGCGAGTTAACTGGTCTGTTAGTTGATTTTTCGATTTTTAGATCTTGTTTGGATTAGGATAATTACCATAATTCGTTTTTAATACCTTAAATTGAATTTTCTGAATGGTAATCTGATTTCCTTATCAAATAAGATTGATTTGTTCAAGTATTAAGATAATGACAAAATTATTTTATTAATTTAATTATTTAAAATTTAATCTAGTAATTTTGAAAAGTTTCAAATTACATCCTTTAAGTTTTGGAATTTAAATTTAATTAAAAGTTAATTTTGAAATATTAAAATTCTAAAACCCTAGTATTTTAAAAGTTTAAAATACACCATTATACTATTATAAAATTAAAAGTCTAATATTATATATATATATATATATATATATATATATATATATATATATATATATATATATATATATATATATAAGATCAGTCAATCTTACCATTAGTAGGCCTCATTCACGAAGCTGGTCTATAAGGGGTGTTTAAGGAAGCGGCCTATAAAATGACCGCCATTGGGTATCCACTCTTACCCATCGCACTCTTGACTAGTGGAGGGTCGTTAGCCGAACGGGTAGGAATGGACATTAATTCTCTCATTAATAAGTATAATGATAAATATAAAGTAACTAAATATTTTTATAAATTCCCAATCTTAGTTACTTTAGAAAAATGTGAATTTGATGCTAGTCCATGAAATTGCACATTGCACTTTGTCAAGTCGTTAGTGGAGTGTGTGTGGTTAACCGGCACACTAACCTAGACTAACAAAGAGTGGCAATGAGTAGCTCGTAAATTATCATTGATCAATGGAGTGTGTATGGTAACCAGCACATTGATTAGGTGGTAAATGACATCAAGAGTACCAAGCTAATTTGCATTGTTATTCACACCTTGTTTGTGATCCTCTGTATCCCAGTCACAAACTTGAAGGGAATAATCGAGATTAAACATGTCAGTGAAGAGTTCAATGAATCTCAAAGATCTAGGAATTTCATTTAAAACCTAATTCATTTTAAAATTTCGTTTTTGTGGTGAAATTGGTAAATCGTCATTTACCTACCTTCAAATAATTTACAATTGGATTACGGCATCCGTTTTCTAAATTATGAATTATTATGTTGGGTCCTAGCCTTCATATTTCTTTTGGGTGTTATATTAAGGATCTCCTATCTAATCAAAACTTATTCTTCTTTTTTAGATGTCTGGCCCAAAGAACGCTTCTGGCTCGAACTCCTCCAACAACAACTCCTCGAACTCCTTTTCTCTCTTGAACATTTATGCTAGGGTCACTTTCGGTGGATCCAATTTCAATGATTGGATTTGTAACATTTGAATGGCCTTGTGATACGAGGAAAAGGAATACGTTCTCGACAAAGAGCTAGTCGAGATAGATGAATCCAAAGCTACTCCTGAAGAAATAGCTGAGTATAGGGCTCACGAAAAGGATGCGACCAAAGTGTCGTGTATTATGGTGGCCACTATGACTCCTGGGCTGCAGCGGTTCTATGAGGACTATTGGCCTTACGAGATGTGCTAGGACTTGATGGAAAAGTACCATCAAAGAGCACGTCAAGAGACATATGAGATTGTCACTTCCTTCATAACAACCAAAATGAAGGATGGAGAGTCCATCACGACCTACTTGCAAAGGATGCAGAGATATGTGGATCGGTTGCTCAAGCTGAATGTGAACTTTGATGAAGAGCTGGCTATTGACATAGTCTTACACTCTTTACCTCATTGTTATGATCAGTTCAAGATGACTTGTCATCTGAGCAAAAAGGAAGTCACCTTGAGCAAACTTAAAGGTTTGTTAAGAACTGTTGAAAGTGGATTGAAAGGAAAAGGTGTTGAATCCACTCCTACTGTTGCCCCAGTCCTGGCTATTGGACATGGAAAATGGAAAAAAGAGGAAAGCTCCCTCAAAGAACTGGAAGGGAAAGTCTCATGATGGATCTTCTTCAAGTGGATCCAAAGGAAAAACCAGTTTTTCCCCTCCTTCCTTAGATCCAAAAGAAGCAACGTGCTTCTACTGCCATGAAAAGGGGCATTGGAAACGAAGTTGCCCCAAGTACTTGCAGGACATCAAGGATGGGAAGATAAAGCCCACCTTTGTAGGTATTTATACTATTCTGTCTAAAAACTCATCATATGCTAGTTCTTGGGTCCTTGATACAGGATGTGGTTTTCACATTTGTTCTAACTTGTCGGGAATAAGAAGAAGTAGGGATGTGGAGCATGGGAAGATGAACCTGATAATGGGCAATATAAAATCGTCACTTGTTACCAAGATCAGAGTTTACTCTTTAGTGCTTAGTAGTGGGTTAGGTTTAGATTTGAATGATTGTTGCTACTCATCAGGAATGACGAGGAATATTATTTCTTTTCATGGTTTGTACAGACAAGGTTTTAGATATTCATTTAATAATGAAAGTGGTTATATAAATCCTTATTATAATGGTATTTTTTATTTTGAAGCATTACCTTGTAATGGTGTATATGAAACTGTGATGATTGTAGATAAATTAGGAAACAATGTGTTGCATGTTGATTCGTCTAATGATTTACACAAGGCATGCTTGTGGCATTGTCGTCTTGGACATGTCAACAAGAAGCGCATTGCCCAACTCCAAAAGGATGGAGTGTTGGAGTCATTTGACCTAAGGTCAGATGACACGTGCGAGTCTTGTTTGCTTGGGAAGATGACTAAATCACCTTTCTGATGAGTTCAACAATTAATTCAAATAATCAAATATTATCAAATAAGGAATTTATTATTTAAACAATTGGTAATTATCTTTTGATTTGTTAAGGATAATAATAACACAGTAATAAAATTCGGATTTTATGAGTCAAAAACGATTTAGGCAATTATCCTTAAGCAAAACAACAAGAAATCCCGAAAATCCCTCTGTTTGACGCTCCGACTCGCCGAGTCACTAACTGGACTCGCCGAGTGCAGCTAGTGACTTGCCGATTCAGGTCGAGCAGAGGGCCAAAAAACGTTTTTTTTCAGCAAGATGAACATACAAGGCATCAATACAATAGAAACCAAACAAAGCTCTGATACCACTGATGGGTTTGAGCCAAAATAACATCCTATGTGCTCATGCAAACCCTAATGCTTGGATCTAGGTTTCTCTATTGTACATGCAATTCATCCAAGACTTTCTAACCCTAGATCTAGTGTATATAATCGAAATTAACATCACAAATCAGATCTAGATGTTTACCTTGTTGTTGATTAAAGATCTTGAAGCCTTGAGAACTTTAGCACCTCAAGTGTTGTGCCTCTAATGAATCACAAACACCAATAGCAATTGGAGGAAACAGGAGGGAGAGGGGAGAGGAGAATTTCGGCTCTAGGACTTCTAGGGTTCAAGTGGCCGAAATTCTCATGCCTAGGGGTCCTTTATATAGGTGTAGGAATTAGGGTTTCAATGGTTATCCTTATCTGATTACTTAGCCACCAAGCAGGCCAAGGATAATTCTAGAATCCCTATCATGGACGAATTCTTAAGGCTTTATCCCTAGAATTCGTCCACCCTATCTATTAGGGTTTCCTTGCCCAACTTTGTAACTATCACATAATTACAGTTCAGCCCCTTAAGTTCAATTAACTCCTTTTGATCACAAAACTAATTCTTAATTAATTATTGACCAATGTTAATTAAACAATTATGATTTCTCCTTTAATATATTAGTCTTATAATATATTAATAAACCATAATCACCTCTTTCTATATTATTCCTCCAGTCAAGTTGCTTCGGTGAAGGCAACCCAAAAGGACCATGCACAACCGGGTCAAGTACATACCAAATATAGTTATGGACATAGACACTAATCCAATAGTCTCCCACTTGGATAAGTCTAATAACTATAAATGCAAATGCACCTTCTGAATCCGATTAGCAATCGCAGTTCTCAAAACTCTTGATCTTATCAATAACTTGTCCTTAAAATAAGGGATCGTATAATCCTCTGTTCTAGATATCGTGCGAACAATTACATGGAACATAGTCATACTTATTGTCCAGCAGTTTGTTTCTCGATCTCTGATTCATTTGACATAGAACTTAATTGAACACATCAATTCAGTCCTGACCGGGCCCGGCACATAAGTCAAATCAAATCATCGAGGGGCCCTGATATCACTTTTACCCTCTTAGGATAAAAGGAACAGATAAACTTCGACTTATATGCATTTACTATCCACTAATCAAATCATACACAACAATGCGTTTTATAGCATCAAGTTATTGATGCATTTACGCATTATCAATGCACAACTAATTAGCAAACAATAAACTAAGACCATATGATATTATCGTCTTGCGATCACTCGTGATAAATTCCATGAAGTGATTCCAGCAAGCGTGGGTTTATTCCAATGCTCAAATCAAGTTCATAAGCACTCATGAATGTTGTAGCAAACTTTTGCTATGTCTAATCCTCTTTAGACAATCTACACACCAATTCACGACAGTCTTCATTCATACCTACTTCCAACATATGAACGACCGTGGACCGTTCGAATAATCTTGTTATTCAGGAAGTCAAAACATGCAAAATGAAACAATAGGTAAACAATTAACATAAGACAATAACATTACTAATAAATAATACTCTTTTATTTAATCATCAAATGTTAATTACAATTTATCTATTACACGTTTCTAAACTATCTAATCTAAACTAATATCGTCCTTCAGCCCGATGCTCCTAGTGTGCTGCAAGTGCTTAACCCTGCTCAGTCCCTTCGTAAGCGGATCTGCTGGGTTATCCTCTGACGATACCCTCTTCACTACGAGGAGTCCTTCTTCCACCCGATGTTGAATAAAGTGATATTTTCTGTCGATATGTCGAGATCTGCCATGATCCCTCGGTTCCTTGGTCAACGCAACTGCTCCTTTATTATCACAGAAAATTTCCATAGGCTCTCGTATGGCCGGCACAACTCCAAGGTCTCCAATGAAGTTCTTCAACCATATTGCCTCCTTTGACGCTTCGCTCGCTGCAATGTACTCTGATTCGCACGTTGAATCAGCTACGGTCTCCTGCTTGGAACTTTTCCAAGTCACTGCTCCTCCATTTAGGGTAAAGACCCATCCCGACTGCGAACGGTAGTTGTTCCTGTCGGTCTGAAAACTGGCGTCATTGTACCCTCGCACCTTTAAGTCATCACTCCCACCGAGGACTAGAAACCATTCCTTTATCCTCCAAAGGTACTTAAGAATATTATTGACTGCGGTCCAATGTGCTTTGCTAGGGTTCCCTTGATATTTTCTGACCATGCTCAAAGCGAAGGCCACATCAGGGCGAGTACAAGTCATAGCGTACATGATTGAGCCAACTGCGGAAGCGTAAGGTACTCGACTCATTTATGCTATCTCGACTTCGGTACTCGGACTTTGAGTCTTGCTTAATTTGGCATTACTTTGGATTGGTAACTCTCCCTTCTTTGAATTCTCCATACTAAAACGTTTTAGTACCTTGTCCAAGTAAGTATTCTGACTAAGTCCTATTAGTCTCTTACTTTTGTTTCTCACTATCCTTATTCCCAGAATATAGGCAGCCTCTCCGGGGTCCTTCATAGTGAAGCACTTCCCAAGCCAAGACTTTACTTCCTGCAGCGTCGGGATGTCGTTTCCTATGAGTAGTATGTCATCGACATACAATTCGAGGAAGCTTATTATACTCCCACTGGCTTTGACATATACACATGATTCATCTTCGCTTCGCAGAAAACCAAACTCTTTGACTTTCTCATCGAAACAAAAATTCCATCTGCGAGACGCTTGCTTAAGTCCATAAATGGACTTCTCAAGATTACACACTCTATTGGGATACTTCACATTGACAAAACCCTCTGGCTGAGCCATGTAAACATCCTCAGCCAACTTCTCGTTAATGAAGGCGGTTTTGACATCCATTTTCCATATTTCATAGTCATGAAATGCAGCAATGGCTAGCATTACCTTATAGACTTTATCTTCGCAACTGGTGAGAAGGTTTCATCATCGTCAACTCCAGGAGTTTGAGTGAAACCCTTCGCAACCAATCGTGCCTTATAGGTGTGTACATTCCCATCCATGTCGGTCTTCTTCTTGAAGATCCATTTGCACCCGACCGTCTTACGACCTGGCACATTGTCAACCAAATTCCAAACTTGGTTGTTATACATAGACTGAATCTCGTTGTCTATCGCCTCTTTCCACTTTGCAGACTCCGGGCCTGCCATGGCTTCCTTATAGCTGTTAGGTTCGTCCAAATTTATTAGTGTACTATCACTAATATACATATCCCCTTCTGTAGTAATATGAAAACCATATAACTGGGGTTGAACCCTAACCCTTTCGGAATGTCTAAGAGGTAATGACTCGTCAATCGGTTCAACCGGAGTTTCCTCCTCGGGTTGAGCGCCAGTGTTAGAGGTTCCTTCATCGCTCGACTCTTGAAGCTCTTCAAGGTCGATTTCCCTCCCACTGTCCCCTTGGCTTATGAGTTCTCGTTCTCGGAAAACCCCTCTCCTCGCAACGAAGACAACATTGTCACTCGGTCTATAGAAGAGATCTCCAAAGGACTTCTGTGGGTAGCCGATGAAAATACATTGCTCACTTCGAGGTTCGAGCTTGTTGTGAGTCTCTCGTCTTACGAAAACCTCGCAACCCCAAACCTTGATATGTGCCAACGAATGAGCTTTCCATGTCCACATCCCGTGAGGTGTTTTCGCAACCTTCTTTGTAGGGACTAGGTTAAGGATATGGGCGGCAGTCTCTAAGGCATACCACCAGAATGAGATAGGTAGCGAAGCGAGACTCATCATGGAACGAACCATGTCTAGCAAGGTTCGATTACGCATCTCAGCTACACGATTCAACTGCGGTGTCCTAGGTGGCGTCAACTGAGAAACAATTTCGCATTCCTTGAGGTAGTCCTGGAATTCAAGACTTAGGTACTCTCCACCTCGATCAGATCGAAGCATCTTGATTTTCCTGCCCAACTGATTCTCCACTTCTTGCTTGAACTATTTGAACTTTTCAAAGGTTTCTAACTTATGCCTAATTAAGTAGATATACCCATATATGCTATAATCATCACTGAAAGTCACATAGAAGCGGCCCGCGTCCCTTGTGGTGGTTCTAAAGGGTCCACATACATATGTATGAGATCCAATAAACCCTCACCCCTCGCACAAGTGTTAGTGAAGGGTGATATTGCCAAATTTATACATAGTTTTAGGCAATATTGATCTACATTTTATTTAATATTTTGGTTATTTGCATAGAATTATGGTACTTCTGAGGATAAAATGTTATTTGCAGCCAAATAGAAGTATTTTCAAAGAAAGGGACCAGAAGTGACAATACTTGGAACTTTGGGGGACTTGAAGAAAAGAAGAACGGAAAAGCACCCAAAAGACGTGCTCACGACGTGAACAGTTGATGGTTCACGACGTGAGTAGAAAGAGTTAGAAGATAAGCATCCGGGTGAAGGAATCCTTGCCGAATACGATTATCTCGAGTTCACGACGTGAGACTTAAATTCTCACGACGTGAACAGTAAATTAAAAAAGATATTATAAATACCTTTGCCCATTACGATTTGGGAGACTTTTGGCGGAAGGAATAGGTTCCAGGAGGCGATTTACAGCAGAAGCAAGGTCTTGGAAAAGGGTTTTCAACACCAAAAAGAGTAAAAGTTCATAATTCGTTTACTTGTTTGATGCTTATAGACATGTTTTCTTATTTGAGTTGTGTTTATATGTTAGTTGCTACTATGAGCAGCTGAATCTAGCTACTCTTATCTAGCTAGATGAAGCTTCAAACTTATGAATAGCATAATTTTATATGGATTTATTTAGTTGGTGAATTGCTCGTGTTTGATTTATTGTTACCTAGCATGCTTATGTTGTTGCTTTAAGTTGCTTAAATGCATGTTATGTGTAGCTTAGTGACCATTAACTGCATGAACTTGATAACCTAGTAATTTAGTGAACATTGAATTGCTAGAGCTAGGATCGACCAAAATCTTAGTTAGTAATTAAAGTAATTAACTTTGCTGTGCTAGAGAACATAGATTATGATCATAATTGTGTTTACATGATAAATCTTACATAGCATATTCATAACATAATTGATTCTGTGTTTAATTGTGTGTGACCATACATAGCTTTACATGAATTAATTAACTATTGGTAAATTTAGACCTAAATTACTAATATAATAACAACCAACTTAATAATCCATAATTATTAGCTAGCCATAAGGACGAAGTGGATTCGAACTAGATAAGAGTGTCTTTTAATTATTGATTGAATTTGAGTTAAGTTAGTCTGATCTTGCAAAATCAGATAAAAACCCTTTTTAGCTTGTTAATAATTAGATTAATTTAGTAGTAAATAGATTAATTAATAACACTGTTCCCTGTGATCGACACCCGACTTACCTAAGCTATACTGTAATCTGACTAGGTACACTGCCTACAAGTGCATAGTTAGTCTAAGTTTGTTAGCTTATAAATATTAAAATTAGTGGGTATTTCCGTGCACATCAAGTTTTTAGCGCCGTTGCAGGGGAACGGCTTAGTTAATTACTAGTTTGTTGCTTTAAATTAATCGATCCTTTTTGTAGGATAAAACCTGCAAAAAGTTACTTTTCTGTTTTAATTTTCTCTGCATTACAGGACTCACGACGTGAAGCTTAAAGATTCACGACGTGAGAACTGTGATTTTTAGTTTTCTTTAGTTTTTAGTTTATTTTTCTATTTTAGTTCAGTTTTACGTTTTTATTTTGTTTAGTTTGCAGGAGTTCATGACCAGAGGCTTTAACACACCTTTGGTGCCACCACTTGAAGATTCGGAGTCAGCCCTTCACAAAAATAAGAACAAGAACGCGAAGGAAGATCAAACGCCAAAGAAAACACCCTTGCAACAATTTAGGGACAAACAAGATCTAATAGATCAATAATCAAGATGGAAACTTTATTACCAGAATGGGTGACCACAAATGAATGTGTTCTGGATCTAAGTCCCCTTCCTTGAGCTCTTCAACCCCTTCCTTCTTCCACTTGCTCCAATGTGCACCAAAAGTCCCTTCACAAGGCAACAATCACTCAAACTCACCAATGGAGACTAGGGTTTCGATAAGGAATGCTCTGAGGGTGATGGAGGCTGAGATGGGGCTATAAGGACGTTTAAATAGGGTGCAAACCCTAAGGATTAGGGTTTCCTCCTGACTGGCCTACTCGCCGAGTCCAGGCGTGGACTCGCCGAGTAGATCACTTAAAGCCCGCGTCCAATTCGACATCTACTCGGCGAGTTAGGGCTACAACTCGCCGAGTAGCTCTTACAAAAAGAAACATTTAATCAAATTAAATACGTACCAGGAACGGGGCGTTACAATTCTCCCCAACTTGTCTCAGACTTCATCCTCGAAGTCTGCTGCTGCTGCATCTGAAAACAACTCCGGGTAATGCCCCCGCATCTCCTCTTCGGACTCCCACGTCCACTCTGAACCCTTCCGGTGCTGCCACTGCACCTTCACTAACTGAACCACCTTGTTCCTCAAGGTCTTCGCCTTTCGATCTAAGATTGCAACTGGTCTCTCGATATAATTCAGGCTGCTATCAACCTGAATATCCTCCATGGGTACTGCTGCTGACTCGTCCACCAAACACTTCCTCAACTAAGAAACATGGAAAGTGTTGTGGATCTGGCTAAGCTCTGCCGGGAGATCCAATCGATAGGCGACCCGACCCACCCGGGCCAAAACCCTAAAAGGACCAATGAACCTGGGGCCCAGCTTGCTCCTCTTTCGGAATCTGATGACACCCTTCCAGGGTGATACCTTCAGGAGGACCATGTCGCCCACCTGAAACTCCAACTCGGATCGGCGTTTGTCGGCATAACTCTTCTGCCAACTCTGAGCGGTCTGCAAACGCTGTCTAACCTGCTGGATCTTTTCGGTAGTCTGCAAGACTACCTCCGTACTACCCATCACCCTGTGCCCAACTTCGCCCCAACAAACCGGGGTGCGACATCTCCGCCCGTACAACATCTCGAATGGCGGGGCGCCAAGGCTAGAATGATAGTTGTTGTTGTAGGCGAACTCCGCAAGCGGTAGGTGAGAATCCCAGCTCCCACCGAAATCAATGACACATGCCCGCAACATGTCCTCGAGGGTCTGAATAGTCCGCTCGCTCTGGCCGTCTGTCTGCGGGTGGAATTCTGTGCTGAAGTGCAATCGCGTGCCCAGCTCCTCGTGAAACTTTTGCCAGAAGCGGGAGGTAAACCTGACATCCCGATCAGAGACAATGGAGACACGATCTCCCGAACGTACAATTCGGCCAATTTCTCGGCCGATGAGCCCTCTCGTATAGCCAAGAAATGGGCGCTCTTGGTCAATCGATCCACGATGACCCATATAGCATCAAACCCCTTTGCCGTCTTCGGCAATTTGGTAATAAAATCCATCGTGATCTGTTCCCATTTCCACATGGGAATCTCTAGGGGCTGCAGCTTTCCATGCGGCCACTGATGCTCGGCCTTGACCATCCTACAGGTCAAGCACCTCTCAACGTACCAAGCGACTTCCCGCTTCATGCACGACCACCAATAGCTCAAACTCAAATCCCGATACATCTTGGTAGCCCCCGGGTGAATAGAGAAATGAGACTTATGAGCCTCCTCCATAACCGTCTGCCTAACCCCACCCGTCATTGGAACCCAAACCCGGCCGCATCGGGTTAATAGTCCCCGACTATCCTGCACAAACCGGGTGTTCTCGCCCTTGATCCTCTCCAGCTTCCAATTTTCCGGGCGGATGCCCTCAACCTGGGCATCTCTGATCAAACTCACCAGCGGAGAATCCACCGCTATCCTCATACATACCGCTGGGGTGGAAAACCCCGCTGACTTGCGGCTCAAAGCGTCCGCCACTACATTCGCTTTACCAGGATGGTAAAGGATCTCGCAATCGTAGTCCTTGACTACGTCCAGCCACCTGCGTTGCCTCATGTTCAGGTTCGACTGATCCATGATATGTCTCAAGCTCTTGTGATCCGTGTAAATGGTACAACGGACCCCATAGAGGTAGTGTCTCCATATCTTGAGGGCGAACACCACCGCCCCCAGTTCCAAGTCATGCGTAGGGTATCTCGTCTCATGCGGCTTCAGCTGCCGCGATGCGTAGGCTATCACTCGTCCTCTCTGCATGAGGATCGCCCCTAAACCTGTGATGGATGCATCACAGAACACCACAAAATCCTCGACTCCCTCCGGGAGTGTCAATACTGGAGCCTCGCACAAATGCTGACGGAGGGTCTCAAACGCCCTCTGCTGCTCGGGACCCCATCGGAAATCCACTCCCTTCCTTGTCAGACGAGTGAGGGGCACTGCAATCTTGGAGAAGTCCCGTATGAACCTCCGGTAGTACCCTGCCAACCCCAGAAATCTCCTAATATCTGAGGGAGATTTCGGAACCTCCCACTGCATAACCGCCTCGATTTTGGCCGGATCGACCAAAATCCCCTCCTGGTTAACGAGATGTCCGAGGAACTGGACCTCCCGTAACCAAAACTCACACTTCGAGAACTTGGCGTACAACCGTTCCCGTCTCAGAACTCCCAACAGCTCTCGCAGATGTTCCTCATGCTGCTCTCGGGTCTTGGAATACACCAAGATATCATCTATAAACACTATGACCGAGCGATCAAGCATCGGTCTACAGACCCGATTCATCAGGTCCATGAACACCGCTGGCGCGTTGGTGAGCCCAAACGGCATCACCACGAACTCGTAATGTCCATAACGAGTTCGGAACGCGGTCTTCTCCACGTCCTCCTCTCTGACCCTGACCTGATGATACCCAAACCTCAAGTCTATCTTGGAAAACCAAGATGCACCCTGTAACTGGTCGAAGAGATCGTGTATCCTCGGGAGTGGATAACGGTTCTTCACCGTCAACTTATTCAACTCCCGGTAATCGATACACATCTGGTGCGAACCGTCCTTCTTCCGGACGAAAAGTATCGGTGCTCCCCATGGAGAACTGCTAGGTCGAATGAACTGCTTGCCCAGCAGTTCCTGCAGCTGCGATGACAGCTCCTGCATCTCTGGCGGTGCCAATCGGTACGGCGCCTTAGCAATAGGGGCCGCACCTGGCACCAGGTCGATCCTGAACTCGACCTGCCTCTCCAGAGGTATCCCTGGTAACTCCTCCAGGAATACGTCTGCGAACTCCCTGACCACCGGTACGTCGGAAACCGAAATCTGATCCCTGGCTCGCGTATCTACCACATACGCTAGATAACCTGCACACCCGTGCTGAATGTACTGTCGTGCCCTGGCAGCTGAACAAAACCCTGATCCCACTCTTGTGCCCTCGCCATATACAATCAGTTCTCCCCCACTTGGGGTTCGAACTACTACTCGCTGCCCCTCACAGTCGATCATGGCACCGAATCGACTGAGCCAATCCATGCCTACAATCACGCATACCTCCCCCATGGGAATCGGAATCAAATCTATCAGAAATGACACCCCAAAAATCTCCAAGTCACACCCTCGATAAACTGAAGAAGCAGAAACCCCGTGTTCGTTGGCGATAGACACTCGCAACGGACACTCTAACTCGCCCACTGGCACACTGAACTCCCTACTAAATGTCTGAGATACGAAGGACCGACTCGCCCCCGAGTCAAATAAGACCAAAGCAGGCAAGGAGTTCACTAAAAACGTACCTAACCACAGGTGCAACAGATAAGCATACAACAGATATAGGAAAACGAGATAAGGATAGAAACATACCAGCAACCACATCTGGTGCTGCTCTGGCCTCCTCCGCTGTAAGCTAGAAGGCACGACCCTGAGCCTTTGGAGGCTCTGCCCTGACTGGTCTCCCATCCGTGATCCTCAAAGTAGCCGGCGTTGGAGCCTGCGTCGGTTTGGTGGCGAGTAACGGGCAGTTGGCCTTCAAATGGCCAACCTGATCACAATGGTAACATAACCTCATACTCTGAACTGGAGCGGCCTGGCGACAGTCTTTCGCGTAATGCCCCTCCTTGCCACACTTGTGGCATCCACTACCAGCTCGACACACACCAGAATGACCCTTGCCACACTTCCCACATGTGCGGCTCTGCTGACCCCCGGTCCTAGTATCAGCGGTCTTAGACCGCTTCGGCGCCGGCTGAGAATGTGTCGGGGCCTGCCGCTGCTCTCTCAACTGCTGCTCAATCTCCAACTCACGCCGTCTGGCGGCCTCCTGCAACTCTAGAAGAGTATCACATCGCTGGGTACACAAACTGACGGATATCCGTCTTGAGCATGCTCAGATAACGGGTCATCTGGGCCTGCTCTGAAGCAAACTCCGGGCAAAACATCGCCCTCTCAGTGAACATCCGGGTGATCTCCGTCACCGACTCCCCATCCTGTCTCAAACTCAAAAACTCCTGTGCCAATCGCTCCCGCTCAACCCGTGGAATGTAACGGGCGCGGAACATATCCCTGAACTGCTCCCAAGTAACAGCAGCTCTCTAATCATCAGAGTACGACCCAGTCGCAAGTCTCCACCAGTCCTTGGCCCCAGACCTAAGCAGGTTCAGAGCACACCTGACCTTCTGGTCAGCAGGACACGAGCAGGTGAAGAAACACCCCTCCACATCTGAAATCCACCTCATAGCCTTGATGGGATCCTGAGTCCCATCAAAAGTAGGGGGCTTCGTGTTATCGAAGTCCCTATACTGAAAACCTCTACCAACTCCTCCTCCCATCGTTGATACAGCTGATGCAGCTGCTGCGGCGGCTGTCTCTGCAAGGGCTGCATAACGCTCATCAAAATACTCCACCATGGCGGTCTTGATCGACCCGAACATCTCCGATAACTGAGCCCGGAATGCAGCAGCAACCTCATCATGCAGGATCTCTCGAATCCTGGCATCCAACTCCTCTGTACCCATCTGCACCACTGGCTCAGGTGCTGTCGGCCCCTCCTGGCCTCTGTCCCCTGATCCTGATCCCGAACCGGATCCAGCCACGAAGCGCCTCGTCATCACCATTCTGAAACATATCACCAGTTATCAGATAATTCATATAAATCACTGGGAGCCAACTCCCTACTAACCCTAGGGATTGCGACTTACTTGACACGCGTATAGGTCCTGTGCTTTCAGTAGCATGGGCCCCTACTACCTTCCACACCTACCCATATTTTGCCCCAAGTATCACCACAACACCCTAATAATATGCACAACATGGCGAGCGCTCAATCCTCACTCCTAGAGGAATGCTAAATATCTTATAACTGACCTCCCGGTCTCACTCAATCCCTCCTATCCATGAAACTTCCACCAACCCTGCAGCACTAATGTATGCTAGCCATGCATAACGCTGGACCCTATAGACTTTCGAATATCCAATCCTACCCCAAGCCCCCAATCAAACAAGAACAGAACATAAGGCCAAATCAAACATTCTCAGGCTATAAGATCTTAATTATGTACAACTGGGATGTATACATTAGACAACTACAGTAATGATGTCAATCTCACATAAAGGAAACCCTAGGCTAGCAGGCATCATGTATTCAGGCAATTCTATCATGCAATTCCTAAAGATCCCTAGCCTAGCACTAACATGCTGTTCTACCATATCGTATAATCAAATAACTTGTATGGTATTTTGGGGTCTACTTACTGGCTCCGGCTGATCGTACGCCCTGCATCCTTCTTTATTTATTTTGAAAACCTTTTTGAAAAATCATTTTGAAAATCCTTTCCTTGATTTGAGACTGGAGTCACACGAGTGTTCCTCCAATTCACTCAAACCAAGGCTCTGATACCAACTTGTAACACCCAAAAATTCAAGCCAAATTTAAACTTTCAAAACATGTCGAATTTATCAAAACATTACAACTTTGTTTTCAAAATACATTTATATCAGAGTTTTCCCAGAAACATAACATAATAGGAGGAGCTGTACGATCATGCCTTCGCCTTGCCGCGATCCCCTGATGTACCTGAAACAATAAACTGAAACTGTAAGCCCGAAAGCTTAGTGAGTTACCCCCAAAATACCGATACACGTACAGTCCACATAACCATGTCACACCATGACATATCATAACAAACTGGGCAGAACAGCACATAACGGGTCCACAGCTTTACAGACTGGAATACCCCTGGGCCCACAGTGTGAGTCTGGAATGCCTACCAGGCCCTCAGCTCACATCTGGATTGCCACCGAGCCCTCAGTACGAGTCTGGAATGCCTACCGGGCCCTCAGCTCGTATCTGGAATGCTCCCAAGTCCTCAGTATGAGTCTGGAATGCCTATCGGGCCCTCAGCTCATATCTGGAATACTCTAGGGTTTGTTGGCTACCGCACGGAGCAGTACAACCTCAACCCATCCCACATAACATATCAACATGTAACAGATAATGCACATACAGACAATCAATCAGTATCACAGGTAGTCCTACAGACCTACCCTCTAGCGTATCAAACTAGCATGCATAACTAACTCGTACTCAACATAATACAACTATTAGGATATCATATCCAATGGGTCGGCCTTGGTGCCTTAGACCCCTTAGTATAGTGAGGATAACTCACCTCGCAACGGTCGTCGGAAATAAGAAGGCTCAACTCCTGGGTCCAACACGAACTCCACCACCTATAGGTACCATACAAACCTTTTTCATAAATCTCCCAATTACCAGAAACCATCAGAAGTCAACTGGTCAACCCTTGGTCCAAGTCAAAGTCCATAGTCAAAGTCAACAGTCTATGTTGACTCGACTCGTCGAGTGCACATCACCGTCTCGTCGAGTCCTTCCTGAACTCGAGAAGTCGTGAAATCCTTGATTGGCTCGTCGAGTTCCCTCTTTAACTCGTCAAGTTCATACGTGGCCAAGATTTGGAAGAAACCCTAGCCAACTCGCTGAGTCTTCTAACAACTCGCCGAGTTCAAGGCAATCTTCAACTAACTCGCCGAGTTGCTCAACCAACTCACCGAGTTCACGGCTATGTTCATAGAACTCGCCGATTCCAGCGTTCTACTCGCCGAGTTCATTCAGTTCTTTTTCCATACAGACCTGGTTTGAGCCATGCAGCGGCTCCAAACCACAGATCTAGGCTTCTAGGGCATGCTTATCACGTAAAGTTGCAAACTTTACATGCATGCATAGCTTTAAGGGTTCCAAATGTCAAAACTAAGCTCTTAATGGGGTTCTAAGCTCAAGAGGGACCTCAATCACGAACATAACTGAGACTTTACAACTCTAGAAGGTAATGAAGGTCCAGATCTGAAGTATAGCCCAACCATAAGGTTTCTCTACCGAGGATTTGGGGTTTTAGGGCTTAAAAGCAACAATTTAGGGACAAACAAGATCTAATAGATCAATAATCAAGATGGAAACTTTATTAACAGAATGGGTGACCACAAATGAATGTGTTCTGGATCTAAGTCCCCTTCCTTGAGCTCTTCAACCCCTTCCTTCTTCCACTTGCTCCAATGTGCACCAAAAGTCCCTTCACAAGGCAACAATCACTCAAACTCACCAATGGAGACTAGGGTTTCGATAAGGAATGCTCTGAGGGTGATGGAGGCTGAGATGGGGCTATAAGGACGTTTAAATAGGGTGCAAACCCTAAGGATTAGGGTTTCCTCCTGACTGGCCTACTCGCCGAGTCCAGGCGTGGACTCGCCGAGTAGATCACTTAAAGCCCGCGTCCAATTCGACATCTACTCGGCGAGTTAGGGCTACAACTCGCCGAGTAGCTCTTACAAAAAGAAACATTTAATCAAATTAAATACGTACCAGGAACGGGGCGTTACAACTGCACTTAAGGATATCCCTTTTACGGGAAGGATCACGAGGATGCTTTCAAACACTTAGACGAGGTGAACGATATTGCGGATTATTTTAATACTCCCAATATCCCAAGGGAGATAGCTTTACTAAGGATGCTACCGGTCACTTTCAAGGGAGCAGCAAAAGACTAGTTAAAGGCACTCCCACCTGGTACAATCACCACATGGGCCCAATTGCGTGAGAGATTTCTAGATCAGTTTTGCCCACCCTCCAAAATCTCTAAACTCAAGAAGGCGATTGCCAACTTTGAGCAAAACCCGGGGGAGTCATTATACGAGGCATGGGAGCGCTACAAGGGGTTGTTAAGGAATTGTCCTCAACATGACCTAAATCTTCAGCAAGAAATGTCGATATTTTATGATGGGGTGAATGTAATGACTAGACAACTCCTTGATTCACAAGGACCACTAACAAAGAAGAACCCAATTCAGGCCAAGGAGCTGGTTGAAGAATTTTCAAAGCACTCTCGTGAGTATCACAACCCAGGACGCGATGGAATGAAAGGCAGTGGAGGTACACAAACTGAAGAGATGGCTGTTGTGATGGCAATGCTTAGCACTATGGATAGGAGATTGACTCAAATGGACCAATCAATTCATGCAATTCGAGTTGGTTGCGAGAGATGTAGTGGTCCACACTTGACAAAGGATTACAATATGGATGAATATGGAAACAAGAAAGCTCAAGTATGTTACTCGAGTGGGGACAAGTATGAAGAAGATTGGAGAAAACCAAAGAAGGAGTGGCTGCCTTACGAAGAATACAAGAAGCAAAAAGAAGAGAAATTTAGGCAAACTGGCCGGGGCTTCTACCAAAGAGAACAACCACTAGCTAAGAAGAAATCAGAATTAGAGACCATGTTGATGAAATTCATGGAAGCTTCAGAAAAAAGACATGATGCTACTGACGCTACAATGGAAGAACAAAGAAATATAATGAAGAATCATCATGGCATGATGATAGATCAGCAAGCATTGATAAAGAATCAACGAGCCTCCATCAATAACCTTGAAGTACAACTTGGTCAACTTACCGCTTTGGTTAATGAGAAGATGTTCCCGAAAAATCCTGAAAACAACATCCAATCTCACGTAATGGCCATAGATATTGAAGAAGAGGCGATTTCTGAGTTCCTAGAAGCCTTAGAAGTGGAACCACAACAGCCCGATCCAAAGCCAAAGAAGCCAAAGCTCGAAATTGAAGAATCTGCTGGAACACCCAGTTCACGTCGTGAGCTCGCTATGCTCACGTCGTGGGCTCAGTCTGAACAAAAGAAATCCGTATCTGTTCCAGCTTATAAACCACCTTTGCCATTCCCGTCTAGAGCTAATCTCAGTCCACTGGAGAGAGAACATTTGGAGTTTATCAAGCAATTAAAGGGTATTCCTATCAATACTCCTTTTATTGGTTCACTTGCAAAAGTTCCAGAATATGCTAAGTTCTTACAAGACTTGTTAGACACTCGTCAGCAATTAAAGGAGAATTCTAAGGTGATTCTAAGTGAGCAAAGCTCAAAGGCTGTGTTGGGAGAAGTACCTAAGAAGATGGGGGATCCTGGACGACTCACTCTCCCATGTGAGTTTGGGAATAATATGAAGGTTTATGCTTTAGCCGATTCTGGGGCTAGCATAAATTTGATGCCTTATTCGTTTTATCAAAAATTAAATATTCAGAAGTTGAAGGCTACAAAGATGACTATTCACATGGCGAACCGTTCAGTGACGCAACCCCGGGGCATTGTGGAAGATATTTTAGTAAAAATTGGGAAATTCGTTTTTCCAATAGACTTTGTGGTATTGGATATGAAAGAAGATCCAAATGTACCGATTATTCTTGGTCGCCCGCTACTAAACACTGCTGGAGCTCTTGTTGATATTCGGGAGTCTAAGCTCACATTGAGGGTTGGTGATGAAAAGGAAATTTTTGGGATAGAAGATGGCTTCCAAGGGAATCATGCTCAAGAAGAGGTTTTCAACATTGATGAAGAAAATGAACTTGAAGAATTAGAGAAGCTCATGGAAGAAGAAATCAAAACAATTCAACAAGTTAAAAGAACAAAACCGAGAGCATGTGTTCCATTTTTAGTTGAAGTCATTGCCTACACGAATCCAACTTCTTGGGTGAGCAAGGAAGATGATGAGATGACGAGTGATGAAGAGGAGGTTACATCAAAAATAACAAGTCCAGTGGTAAAGGAAGAAAATGATACTATGGAGTGTAAGTATGAAGACAAGATAGAGACTAAAGGGACCAAACGCAAGCTTGATGGAGACGAGGTCAAGGCTAAGAAGGAAAATTCGAAAAAGGCGTATAAAAGACGAGTTCAAGCTTACAAGAGGCGTTTCAAGGAACAAAAGATCCTAGTGGTGGACTCTTCAGATGACTCAACGTAGGAGACAAGGAGTCCAGCTCAAGACTCCTCAAAAAGAAGCGCTTCTCGGGAGGCAACCCGAGTTTGGTTTACATTTTCTTTCTTTTTCTTTTTATTTTTTAGCGTATTTTTAGTTCTTAGGAAGTCGATCATGTCATCTGAATTATTATCTGCATAAGGAGCCATTAAAATCAAGTAGTAACACTTATTGAATATCTTACAAAAATTAAAATTGGAGAAATTAATAAATTTCATGATCAGACAGGACTCACGACGTGAACCATTTCGGGTTCACGACGTGAATTCAGATGAGATACGGGCATGGTTATTCTAAATGATAACTCTATTTTTTTAAGCCTGTCCACTTTCAGTAATGACCCAATATATGCCTTAGCCCACTTCCTATTTAATTGGCCCAATTTTAGAGTCCAGACAGAACTCACGACGTGAACCATTATGGATTCACGACGTGAGTGGTAAACCACTCGGGAGTGTCAACTGGATTGGGGGTACCATGGAGAACGTGGTTCAACACCTTGGGGTGGAGCAGCCGCCTCATTTGGGGTATCATTACCCAATTTGCCCGAGGTGGACAGAGTATCGAGGACATGGAGGCGACGGGGCGGGAACTAGTGGAGCAAACGAGGAGGATGAAGATGATTGATCAATTAGTTTTATTTTGTTTATTTTAGACTTGTTTGGTTTGTTTTTATTTTGTTTTTACATTTGTTTGGATTGTAAGAATTTGAACTGTACTTGCTAGTGGAATGATCCGATAAGAGCTCAAATGTTTAGTTGAGCCGATATACGTTATAATGCATTTGTGGCCTCCCTTATTTTAGTGAAATCATGGAACAAAAACATAACCCTGCTTAGTTTGAGGAATGCAACATGTTTAGCAGCCTAAACCTGAAATGTATCCAGGAAAGATATGTCTTAACCAATAAAGGTTGAAGTTAAGCGCCCTTGCTTAAGCATGTAGGTTTTTGAGTGATATAAAAAAGTGAGTTATACATGTAAAAAAGAAAAAAAAAAGAGAGAGAAATTACCAAAAAAAGTAAAAATTCTTGAAGAATTTTGGAGCTATCAAAGTTGAAGATCGAAGATCAAAGTTCTAAAGGATCAAAAGTCAAAGAAGCCAAAAATCATGAAAGAAGTGAATTCAATGAAGTGAAAGATTAAACATTAAAGAAAAGAAGAATTCAAGAGCTCCAAGTTGTGGTATCTTCTAAAAAGTTGTAATTCTCTAGTTTATGTATGCGTGGGTAGCTTTACAAAAATACTTTGAGGTTAAGTAGGATTTCTGGGGATGGATTCGGAGGGTTGCATAAAATGAGCATTGTTCGAAAGAAGTGGGCGAGCGTTTATGAAGATTGTGAGTATTTAAAGTATGGGGGGTCATTTAGGAAAAATTTAGACACAAATGCATGCGTTGAGGTCTTCGCATAATGGCTGAGTTGGAATTGGATTGTTCTATGTAATGCTAGTGATGAAGGTTTAAGTTTAAATAAGTAGATTTGCTTGAGGGCAAGCAAAGCCTAAGTGTGGGGTATTTTGATTGCCAAATTTATACATAGTTTTAGGCAATATTGATCTACATTTTATTTAATATTTTGGTTATTTGCATACAATTATGGTACTTATGAGGATAAAATGTTATTTGCAGCCAAATAGAAGTATTTTCAAAGAAAGGGACCAGAAGTGACAATACTTGGAACTTTGGGGGACTTGAAGAAAAGAAGAACGGAAAAGCACCCAAAAGACGTGCTCACGACGTGAACAGTTGATGGTTCACGACGTGAGTAGAAAGAGTTAGAAGATAAGCATCCGGGTGAAGGAATCCTTGCCGAATACGATTATCTCGAGTTCACGACGTGAGACTTAAATTCTCACGACGTGAACAGTAAATTAAAAAAGATATTATAAATACCTTTGCCCATTATGATTTGGGAGACTTTTGGCGGAAGGAAGAGGTTCCAGGAGGCGATTTACAGCAGAAGAAAGGTCTTGGAAAAGGGTTTTCAACACCAAAAAGAGTAAAAGTTCATAATTCGTTTACTTGTTTGATGCTTATAGACATGTTTTCTTATTTGAGTTGTGTTTATATGTTAGTTGCTACTATGAGCAGCTGAATCTAGCTACTCTTATCTAGCTAGATGAAGCTTCAAACTTATGAATAGCATAATTTTATATGGATTTATTTAGTTGGTGAATTGCTCGTGTTTGATTTATTGTTACCTAGCATGCTTATGTTGTTGCTTTAAGTTGCTTAAATTCATGTTATGTGTAGCTTAGTGACCATTAACTGCATGAACTTGATAACCTAGTAATTTAGTGAACATTGAATTGCTAGAGCTAGGATCGACCAAAATCTTAGTTAGTAATTGAAGTAATTAACTTTGCTGTGCTAGAGAACATAGATTATGATCATAATTGTGTTTACATGATAAATCTTACATAGCATATTCATAACATAATTGATTCTGTGTTTAATTGTGTGTGACCATACATAGCTTTACATGAATTAATTAACTATTGGTAAATTTAGACCTAAATTACTAATATAATAACAACCAACTTAATAATCCATAATTATTAGCTAGCCATAAGGACGAAGTGGATTCGAACTAGATAAGAGTGTCTTTTAATTATTGATTGAATTTGAGTTAAGTTAGTCTGATCTTGCAAAATCAGATAAAAACCCTTTTTAGCTTGTTAATAATTAGATTAATTTAGTAGTAAATAGATTAATTAATAACACCGTTCCCTGTGATCGACACCCGACTTACCTAAGCTATACTGTAATCTGACTAGGTACATTGCCTACAAGTGCATAGTTAGTCTAAGTTTGTTAGGTTATAAATATTAAAATTAGTGGGTATTTCCGTGCACATCAAAGGGTGACTTGGTCATCTTTCCAAGTAAACAAGACTCTCACACGTCATCATCCCTAAGGTCGAATGACTCCAACACTCCATCCTTTTGGAGTTGGGCTATGCGTTTCTTGTTGACATGTCCAAGAGGACAATGCCACAAGCATGCCTTATCCATACTATTGGAAGAATAAACACACAAAACTGATGGGTTTTATACAAAAGAACATCCTATGTGCTCATACAAACCCTAATGCTTGGATCTAGGTTTCTCTATTGTACATGCAATTCATCCAAGACTCAAGAACCCCAATCTATCATATGCATTTCAAAATTATCACATAAGTGCAGATCTAGATGATTACCTCTTCTTCAATGGCTTGAATCTTCTTGTCTTTGGAGCTTAGAGTCACAAGTGTCACTCCTCTAATGGCTTACAAACACCATAAGCAAGAGAATGACTTATGAGAAGGAGGAGGAGCATCAAAAATGTCCTAGGGTTCTTCCAGAAGAGTTAGCCACGTTTTTGGGGCCATAGGGGTCTTTATATAGTAAGGCTATTAGGGTTATCAAACAAGGAAACCCTAATTTG
The DNA here is from genome assembly GCF_052849685.1 of Lactuca virosa. NCBI lineage: Eukaryota > Viridiplantae > Streptophyta > Magnoliopsida > Asterales > Asteraceae > Lactuca > Lactuca virosa. The sequence continues at coordinate 109,702,649 of NC_136428.1, forward strand.
ACTGCTTAGGCTCCAAGCAGCCCATGGACTCCTTTAGAACACCCCTTGGACGAATTCCTTATGGGCTTCCCATAGAATTCGTCCAACCTATGTTCCAAGGTGATCCATAGCCCAATTGCAATTATCTTATAATTACAATTCCAGTCCCCTAAGTTTAATTAATGTCTTTTAGTCACAAAACTAATTCTTAATTAATTCTTGACTAATATTAATTAAACAATATGATTTCTCCTTTAATATATTATTCATATAATATATTAATAAATCATAATTAATCCTCTTTCTCCATAAATCGTCCTATCAAGTTGCTTTGGTGAAGGCAACCCAAAAGGACCATGCACAACCGGGTCAAATACTTACCAAATATAGTTACGGGCTTAGACACTAATCCAACAGTCTCCCACTTGGATAAGTCTAGTAACTATAATGTAAGTACAATCCGATTAGCAATCGTAGCTTCTCAAAGACGTTGTCGAACTCTGATATTATCATAAACCTGTCCTTTAGATAAGGGATCATATATTCCTCCATTCTAGATATCATATGAACTGAGGCATGGATTTTAATCATACTCTCTGTTCATGTGTTGTTTCCCGATTTCCGATTTATGACGACTGACAACAGACTACAATTGAACACATCAACTCAGTCCCAGCTTTGCCAAGCGCTTAAGGTGTCATCACTAAATCATCGAGGGGCCCACAGATATCGCTTTTATACCACTTTGGGTAAAAGGAACGGATAAACTTCGACTCGAACGCTCGCTTGTACCTACTCATCAAATCACACACAACAATACGTTTTATAACACCAAGTTACTGGTGCGTTTACATATTATCAATGTGTAACCGACTTGCAAGATACAACTCACACATCTCGGTTTCAAGAATATAAGATATTATCGTCTCACCAATCACTCGTGATAAAATCCATGAAGCGATCCAAGTGAGCGTGGGTTTAATCCAATACTCTAATCTTATAGCAGCACTCACGAACCCTGCAGCAAACTTTTGCTATGTCTAAAACACTTTAAACAATCTACAGTCAGATTCATGACAGTCTTCTTTCATACCTACTTCCAAAGTATGTGCGACTGTGGAGGGTTTGAATAATCTTATTATTCGGGAAGTCAAAACATGCAAAGTGAAACACAAGAATAATACTAATCCTATATGGCCTCAAACTTTTAAGTATAAATAAAACACCTTTTATTCAATCACCATATTGATTACTCATTATTTATTGTTTCGGGTAATCAACTTCTTACTTGAATTATAACAACAGTTGTCCCATGCACCAAGCATGCACACTATGTTTACCTATGGTCTTTACTTTGTGAAATAGATCAAATGAACACATTTCCAATGATGCTCATTTCACAATTCCTAATCAATTAGTGTAAGAATACAAAATTCTCGCCACTACTAGAATATGTTAGATTCTAACATTTTATGCAACGGTCCTTTCGTAATATCACAGCGCCAAAGTCACCAAGACTTTGCCAATGAAATTACAAAGTGCTCTATTGGAGATTGTTACAAGACAATTCCATAGTCACGAAGTCTCACATTCAAAGTACATTCCTTTGAACATCCTTCTTGCATAGAAGTTTCTAATCCAAACATAGATTCTTAACGTCCAACTCCCAATATGGAAACATTTCCATATTTGCCATATAACAGCTCATTGTGAATAAAGTCTTATCTATTCATAATAATGTCGATATGGTCCATTCATTACTATACTTCCAACTGCTCACAAGCGACCAATCCTTAGCGAACCTTAGATTGTCGTTGACAGTTGTTCAATATATTTTAGTCAAACCGGTTCTAGTCCCTTTTCCCTCTTAATGCCCTAGGCATTTCGAAAATTTTTAGAACGGTCAAATATTACAGCATATGCAATCGATCCTATACCCGAAGCGTATGGGATACGATTCATAATGAAAAACGTGATACTTCACTAGTTTCTTGCTATAATATTGCCATAATATTTCTATTTGTCGTGTTCTCAAAATTCGAATTATGAAGAGGGATGCCGTAATCATAATCGAACTTTGAGAATGCAATTAATAAATATATCCTTGACTAAATTCAATTAAAATTTCTCGATCTAAGCTTTTAGATTGGAAACGAAGTATAACATTCTCTCCCTTAACTATAGCAAAAACAACTTTTCAACCCCTGCAACTTTGCAAAGTGATACTTTTGTTTTTTCTATAATTAATATTGCCAACTTGCAACACTTAAAGTAATAATCATGCTCCCACTAACATGATGATTATATCTATTCCGGCATAACATTTATGCTCCCACTAGCTTTGACACGTATTAGAAAATAGTCGGACTTTTGGAAGACAATACTTATTGACTTCTAAAGTTCATATTTCCAATACGATGTGCTTCGATAAGCCTTTATCTACGCTTCTCAAACTCATACACCTTTCCTTAGACAGCTCTCATGTGTGTCTAAACTAATTCAGAACTTATATTACTAAGTCCCGAATGTTCAGACTAATCGCCAAATCTCACAATTCGAACTATGAAGAGGGATGCCGTAATCATAATCGAATTCAAGAATGCAATTTACATAATCGCTATCTCCTTAAAATCTCTCTTAGTAAAAGCGTTTCCTCGCAATCATTTTCATGAAGGAGAGAAACCTTATGACACTTTGATTTTATGGTGCATGTGTTCCTATCCATGCGATTTTATCATAACCACAATCATAAGATAATGTTTGTGACAAATCCAAACTCTTATGGACAGAACTTGTTCATACTTCATTTCTTGCCATCAAGGATCCCACCATTGCTTTCAAGTTATTTAGCAGCTCACCTATGCCAGTCAATGTACTTTCATCGAACAAGGTGCTTGCCTTATGCAGTCTATTGAGAACTCGTAGAACTCATATGCATAGTTGACCAAACTGGAATGGCACAGAATATGTCAACACGATAGGTTACAATCCTCAATTCGTGTGCTGGTGTTTAATAGGTTTACTCTCGATTAGTTCTTGAAACTTTTTAAGATCTTTAGACTCCCACTGACCTCTTGACATATTAGATTCTCTTATCAAGAAACATTTCTTGACAAAAGAAATATTCAAGAGTTAGTGTGTGTCTATATCAAAACAAAACCTGCACGCAATTTGGTACTAGTTGGCCTTTGTCTTATTCAAGACATCACAACTTACCAAAACGTGCAAGTGTCACACCCCCGAACCAGACGGCGGAAATGTCCGAGGGCTCGTGTGACTTAAATTGAAATATCATCACAATGAATATACATGAAACATAACATAAACATCCCCATGCATTAATACATTACAACAGTCATTGTTCACATCCAGTACATTGTTTACATTACATAATCCATAGCATAAATTGTTTGAGAGTCACAAAACATAACATCCTAACACACTTAGCAATTTTTCTTCAGCTTATCTGTTACCTGAGAATACAAGTTATTTTGAAAACGGTCAACATATATAATGTTGGTGAGTTCATAAGCATGTTTGATATAAAATGGTTTGTATTGTTTGTAAAACCCAGAAAATCCAATATTTTCTGTAACAAAAGCTGTTTACGAAAAAGATGTGATGATCCCATAAGTATATATGTATGTGATTTCAAAACATGTAAGAGTGAATGACTTTCATAATTGTTTATTTTATTGTAGTTGTTGTATGTAGAAGTGAATAATGTCGTTCCCCGAAAAACCCGATGTTTTCCAATTTAAATAGTATGGCAGTTTTGTATTATTGTATAAATCACTTTGCATCGTCACGGTGTATGAATATGATTTCCCATGAATGATGATATGGTAATGGATCTCTATGTGAGTCGTTATAACCATGCATAATAATGACTATTTCGCCTGCCTTGGCATTCTTGCGAATACTGGTATTGAATTAAGATTTTGTCACCCTAGACTGGCCGAGTCTAACTGTAGCGAACAGCTCAGGTGTGGGGGAGTCACCCCCGTATAGATCTATACACAAACTCTCGCCCTCCCTCCAGGAGACTCTGGTAATAACTACAGGCTACGGCCGACACTTATTGGTGCCAACCGATAATTCTCAATAAATCCTTATTATTACCCCATGAATTTGAATAACATTGATTACAACCCGTTTGATGTTTACATGAATATGAATAAAACCTAACAAACACGAAAGAGGACAACTATGGCCCATTACTCATGTATGTTATTACAGACTGTCGAGTATGCGACGGACACGTTAGCCCGTTAAGCATATAATTGATTTGGACCATACTAGCAATGCCAATGGGCCACTAAGGCCCAATACCATCTAAAGCCATTGAGGGTCCATTAGGCATGAAATTGGGCCACCGGAAGCCCAATAAACATGTATTATTTATGTTGGGCCCAATAGTCATGTTAATGAGTCACGAAGGCCCAATAAGCATGATTAGAAGTATTAAAGCCCAACCGATATAATGTTTACTTGTTTTGTATAGTATTAATGTCGTAAGGTTTGTTTCATACAAATTGTTTAATCGAAAAGTCACCACATTAGCCAAATTGTTTTATAATGATATTTAGATTGATAAAATATATATATATATATATTCTTCTATTTAAATCCATAAGTTATTAAAATTATGTATCTTTGACCCAACTATTTTAATATTCTTTTATTTAAATCCATAAGTTATAATGATATTTAGATTGATAATATATATATATATATATATATATATATATATATATATATATATATATATATATATATATATATATATATATATATATATTCTTCTATTTAAATCCATAAGTTATTAAAATTATGTATCTTTGACCCAATTATTTTAATATTAACATAATTGACCCAGAAATAATTGTTTGACCAATTCAGCTCTTTTTCTAGTAAAAATGACAAATTTTTACCCCTTTTATGAAAAATGACATTTTAGGTCCTTAGATTATGTTTCTTGACATTTTCGGTCCAGACGCTCAGTTAAATCATGATTTCAGCCCAAAATAAAGTTTTGGACAGTTTCAGCCCTTTAATTAAAAAGATTTACACTTGTAGTCCAAATTTTTCGCAATTTTTACAATTTTAGCCCAAAATCCAAAAACTTTGCATTTTTAGTCCTATTTGGTAAGAAAGACATTTTCAGCCCCTGAAATTTGTTTATTTGTGTTTTTAACTCATATTTTGATAAACTTGCAAATTCAGTCCCTTAAGTTTCATATTTTTCGCAAATTGGTCCTAAAAGCCGGAAAGCCCAAACTTTAGCCCATTAGGCTAAAATTTACACTTTTAGTCCTTTAAAAACCGTGATTTTCATAATAACTCATATTTTAAGTGATTTGACCCTTTTGACCCTTGTAAAAACCGTAAATGACATCATTTCCTCCATCTTTTGCTTATTTGTCAAAAATGGTTCATAAATAGAATTTGTGTTTTGTTTTACTTAGTTTGAACTTGTATAATACTTTTGCCTTGATAATAATATGTATAAGATAACCTAGGTCACATATTTCCTTAACAAGGTTAAGAATCTCGAATAGATCAAGTTTCTAACACATATTCATCAAATAAATTCAAGAAATCACACATATCATACAAAAACACATGGATCTACACATTTTACTTGTATTCTCCCCCATAAATCATGTAAAAACCAAAAACAAGGGGTATGAACTCACCTTGCTTAGTTGTTCTCGGTTTGAAGAAGAATTGGAAGAGGTTGAGGTGATTCTCGGCCCTAGCAAGCTTCTTGAGAGGTCTTTGGGCTTAGATGGGTTCTAAGAAGCATGATCATGAATTTGCATGAGTTAAGATGAGATTTTTGATGAAGTATAGAAGTTAAGCCATGGATTCAAGTGAAGACTTACCAAGAATGATGATATTACTTGAAAAACTCCTTGAAGACACACACCAATGTTCGAAAATTTGGAGAAAATGAAAGTGTTCTTGAGAGTTTTCTTGTAGGAGTTTGATCAAAATGAAAATGGTGGTGGTGTGTGGTGCTCTCGGCCGTAGATAAGGAGAGAGGGAAGAGAGAAAGGAGTGAAATGACCATTATGGATATATGTTGGATTTTGCATGGAGATATGAAGGGTAATAAGGAGGTGGCAATCTTAATAGTCAACTCTTCCTATTTCCTTTTTTTTATATGTAGTTGGGTCGAGAAGGAGAAAGGAAGAGAAAGAATTTTGGGCCTTTAGTGCTTGAGTCTGATAATATGAAGCCCATTTTGATGGTTTTCGGCCCATTGGACCCTTAGGTTAGTTTACGGCCCAAATTGCATAAAAGAATGAGTTTTATGGCCCATTAGGGCTTATTGGATTTGTTATGGCCCAACAAGGCCCATTAAGGTAAACTAATCCATTTTAGGCCCATTATGGCCCAAAAAGTTAAGTTTCATGAAAGGGGGTTGAATTAGAGCCCAATTACGAGTTCTAAGCCCAAACTAGTCAAATTGGAGACTTATTGGTCCATTAGGCCCAATAAGAAAATCCTAGTCCTTATTGGACTTAAACCGGGATTTTTAGGGTTTCCAATCTTTTGTTGACCATTTGAAGTGTTGTATAGAGTGTTTGATGGAATTTTGTTGTTATTGAATAAACATCATGTTTTCAAGTCATGGTTACAATTATTGATAATGCTTACATAAGGATAGAACTTCCTAGCCAAATTTGCTAGTTGTGACAGCAAGTGTAAGAACATTCCTATTTAAGATTATGTCACTCAAGTCACAATCTTGGAGTATAACTCTAAGACTTGATTTTGGAGCGAAGTATGATACATCTTACTGACTTAACCACTACAACAATTCTCGATTCCTCTTCTTAGCCAAACTAGTGCACTAAGGTGTCCTTAGAGGATTAATTGTAATATGGTTCCTATGATTACCAAGACGATCATAAAACACGATACAAAAGTACTCTCCCTTCTTCTTAGATTGGAGAAATTTTTTATCTTTCTGCCTTCATTGATTCTACTTATTCGTTCTGCCATTCATTGAAACTTTTCAATGATTCAGAATTACACTTAATCTTGTAAGTATAACCACCTTTACTAGACTTTTAGTAAATCATGACGAATAATGTTATTGTTCTTTGTGGTGGACTTAACTAGTTCACAACATTGTGTACTAGTTCTCCTAGTCCTTCACTTGACTCTTTGTCAAGGAATTAGTCTTAATTTTCCAAATATGAAGGTTCTCATTCATCATACAATACAAGTTGTACGATTCCAAGTTTCTGTCCAATTGAAACTCGGGTGACAAGAATCTTTCCTTATTTGGTAAATTCTCGACATTACCACAAATAATATAACTAAGAATCATATCCATTTCAACATTGCTAAAACTAGAAATATACAAACGTCAATTTTTCATACATGCCATTGCAAGGAAATATATAAATAAGACAAAACCAAAATTTATTTTATTTATAAAAGGTGTGGAAAAACTTGTCCTTACAATGCAATTCAAATGAAAAACTATGCTATTACACATTCCTAAGCAATCTATCATAACTCTAAAAGTAGTAGCTCCAAAAATCCAATCATCGAACCATGTGATCAAAATCCATTTCTTCGCGATCAGACTCAACTCACTTCTTCCTATAAGCTTCCTCTCTTTTCTTCGATTCTACAAAACATCAAAAATGTAATCCTATCACATAATGTATCAAGAATAGAAAAAACTAGGAACTTATAGAGTTAGTTAATGGATTTTACTTGAAGTAGAGCCATACGTCTTGACTCTCCCATCTCTTAGATCTCTCAGGCAGACAGGGCAGCTTCGTCTCCAATGCCCCTTCTCTTGGCAATAAAAGCAAATTGACTCTTTTGGAACAGCACATGGAACTACCTCAGACTTTGCCTTTCTCTTATGATCAAACTTTTCGACCATGGCATGCCTTTCGTTGCCATTGCCTATGTCCATGGAGGTTTGGAAGGCAGATCCACCAATCAACTTTGCTTCTCCAGTGCGCCAAATCATTGCTGATTCAGCAGAAACAAGCAAATAGGTGAGATCGATGAGGGTCACGTCGTGGTCTATCATATAGTACTCTCTTACGAACTCACTATATGAGTCAGGAAGCGATTGAAGAACCCAGTCAACAGCCAGCTTCTCACAGACAACGACTCCCAACATTCTTAACCTATGAATGTGTGACTTTATCTCTAAGACGTGTGCACACACTGACTTTCCTTCTTCATGTTTACTTGCCAAAAGGGCTTGAGTGAGCTTGAACTTTTCAAGCCTTTGAACTTGTGGGCTAGGGAGAACAATAGGAGGAGGTGGAGGAAGTGAAGCGTGATCTCTTGTTCCTCGATCGAATAATGGAATATCATCTTCATGTGGAAAGCTTGTTCCAAGGGATTTGGGAAGACCATAGTTTTCATACTTTGACATCTATAAAACGGGAGAAAATTCAAGTTAGTTGATTGATTGAGTCCTTAATAAAACACCCAAATAAGATATTAAGGCTAGGACCCAACACAATATTCTACAACTTGGAAAAGGGATGTCGTAATCCAAATTGCAGAACATTTGAAGGTAAGTGAATGACGATTCACTAATTTTCCACCATGAAAATCGAAAAAGAGATTAAGTTTTAAATGTATTGAAAACTCCTAGATCCTTTGAGATTCATCGAACTTTTCAATGGCATGTTTAAATCTCGATATGCCCCTCGATTTGTGACTGGGATGCCGAGGATCACAAAACAGGGTGTGAATAACCATGAAAATATACATGGTGCCCTCAATGTTACAGTCACCTATTCGATGTGCTAGTTAACCACACACGCTCCATCGAACTATGACAAACATCAAGTCACCCTTTACCACCTTTGCTTAGAACCCAATTAGTGTGCCGGTTAACCACACACGCTCCACTAACGTCTTAGCAAGGGTATAAAGTGTAATTTCATGGAATTGCATCAATTCACTTTTGCCTAAAGTAACTAAGATTGGGAATTTTGTAAAACATTTAGTTACTTAACTATTCATTATACTTTTAATGAGGAGAGGGTTTGCCCAATCCTACCCGTTCGGCTAACGACCCTCCACCAATCAAGGAAGCGTTGGGTGAGAGTGGACACCCATTAAACGGCCATTTTATAGGCCATAACCTTATACCCCCCCTTATAGATCGGCTTCGTAAATGAGGCCTACTAACGGTAAGACTAGCAGTTTAAGTTATACATACATAATATTAGAGTTTTAATGTTATATGTATATTATAAGGGTGTATTTTACACTTTTAAAATACTAGGTAGTTTAACTTTATAAATTACACTTTTAAATATAAACATATCATTATGGATTTATTAATTCTCTTTTAATTATACTTTTAATTAATTTAATAAAACCATATGGGTGTAATTTGAACTTTTCAAAACTAGGGTTTTAGAATTTAAAATTTCAAAAAAAAAAAATTAAACTTTTAATCAAAATTTAAATTCCAAAACTTGAGGACAGGTTTTGAAACATTTCAAAACATTAGGGTTTAGAATTTAAATATTTCAAAATTAAACTTTTAATCAAAAAATTTAGATTCCAAAACTTGAGGGCAAGTTTTGAAACCTTTCAAAACTATCTAGATCAAAATACAAATAAGGCAATTAAACAATTAATTGGTGATTATCTAGTTTTGACCTAATCCAATTTCATGCAAGATAATTGACCAAATAATCCAAATAATTTAACATTTATCAAATAAGGTAACAATTATCTAATTAGATGACAAAAATCTTTTATTTTGACAAATATAATCATAAGGAATCAATAAAATTCGTATTTTATTAATTTAAAACAATTATGGCAACTATCCTAGGCCAAAATAGGCAAAAAAAATCCGAAAATCCGTCTGTCTGACAGCCAGACTCGCCGAGTCAACATATGGACTCGCCGAGTTCATCCTACTCGACTAGTCCACATTGGGACTCGACGAGTTTGTCAGGCAGATGGCCAAAAACTCGACTTTGCAATCAAGAATGAAACACAAAGCATCAATACAATAGAAACCAATCAAGGCTCTGATACCACTGATGGGTTTTATACAAAAGAACATCCTATGTGCTCCTACAAACCCTAATGCTTGTATCTAGGTTTCTCTATTGTACATGCAATTCATCCAAGACTCAAGAACCCTAATCTAGCATATGCATTTCGAAATTATCATATAAGTGCAGATCTAGATGATTACCTCTTCTTCAATGGCTTGAATCTTCGTGTCTTTGGAGCTTAGAGTCACAAGTGTCACTCCTCTAATGGCTTACAAACACCATAAGCAAGAGAATGACTTATGAGAAGGAGGAGGAGCATCAAAAACGTCCTAGGGTTCTTCCAGAAGAGTTAGCCACGTTTTTGGGGCCATAGGGGTCTTTATATAGTAAGGCTATTAGGGTTATCAAACAAGGAAACTCTAATTTGACTGCTTAGGCTCCAAGCAGCCCATGGACTCCTTTAGAACACCCCTTGGACGAATTCCTTATGGGCTTCCCATAGAATTCATCCAACCTATGTTCCAAGGTGATCCATAGCCCAATTGCAATTATCTTATAATTACAATTCCAGTCCCCCTAAGTTTAATTAATGTCTTTTAGTCACAAAACTAATTCTTAATTAATTCTTGACTAATATTAATTAAACAATATGATTTCTCCTTTAATATATTATTCATATAATATATTTGATGGGTTTTGAGCATTCTAACACTTCCTAAGTGTACATACAACCCTAATAACCTTGGATCTATGTTTGTCTAATAATCATGCAAAGTTTAATTCCAAGGTTATATTCCTATCTAGCATACATGGGGAACATTTTTAACTTGAATGAAAGATAGAATAACTTACCTTGTTGTTGATTATGATCCTTGAAACCTTGTGAGCCTAGCACCCCAAGTGTGATGCCTCAAATTCTTCACACAACACCAAATGCAAAGGAGTAAACTTTGAGAGAATCTTACACTTGCAAAATCGGCTCTAGCCCTCTTGTTTCTTAGTGTAGCCAATTTTGGTGGAGAATGGGTTTCTTATATAGTGTTGACACATCTAGGGTTACACCATGTAAACCCTAATGTGTCATGACTCTTCATTTCCATGACCCATGGGTTTGTAACTCCCATGGAGCATCCTTTGGGTGGAACCCAACTTGATAATCCATGGAGCCTCTTAGCCCATTATATAAGATATGGAAGATTTACATAATCTACCCATATATTTAATTAGTTATCTTTTGATCACTTAATTAATTCTAAATTAATTCTTGATCAAACTAATTAAATAATATTATTAATATATTAGAACTTATAATATATTAATAAACCATAAGTGTTATTTCTCTCATTTTAGTTTATCCAATTGCATGGTGCCATGCAACCCAAATAGACCATGCCGGGTCGGGTCAAGTACATACCAGAAATAGTTATGGACTTAGACACCTTATCCAACAGTCTCCCACTTGGATAAGTCTAATAACTATAACTGCAATACTTCAGGAACCGATCGGCAATCGTAGCTCTTTCAAGGTCTCTCAGAACTGAGAAGATGATGATACGCCATTTAAGATAAGTGATCATATAATCCTCTGTTCTAGATATCAGCCGGACAAATACATGGAACAATGTCTTACTTATTGTCCAGCAGTTTGTTTCCCAATTTCCGATTTGTTTGACAAAGAACTTAATTGAACACATCAACTTAGTTCTGACCGGCCCCAGTACATAGGTCAAAACAAAATCATCGAGGGGCCCAGATATTAGCTTCTAATCCAAGAAGGAACAGATAAACTTCGACTCATATGTTTGTTCTACCACTCATTGAATTATACACAAAAGCACGTTTTATAACATCGAGTTACCAATGCGTTAACGTACAATCAATGCATAACCAACTCATAAGTAACAAATCATATCTCTAGGTTTGAAGACTTATATGATATTACCGTCTCACTATCACTCGAGATAAATTCCATGAAGTGATTCCAGTGAGCGTGGGTTGAGTCCAATGCTCAGAACTTATGAGCACTCATCAGTGTTGTAGCCATGTCCAACAACTTAGACCTCTGCAACCAATCATGACAGTCTTTATTCATACCTAATTCCGACATATGACCGACTATGGAGGTTCGAATAATATGATATACCAAACATAATTATTCTGGAAGTCAAAACATGCAAAAGAAATATAGTAAACGATCGACAAGAGATAGCAACACTTTACTCATAAATAAACCACCTTTTATTCATCATCTAATGTCAATTACACTTTACAAATTTCAAGGTTATCTAACTACTAAATCTAATATCATCCTTCAGCCCTATGCTCCGAGCATGCTGGAGATGCTTAGCCCGAGTCAGTCCCTTCGTGAGGGGATCTGCTGGGTTCTCATCCGATGATACCCTCTTTGCCACGAGGATTCCTTCTTCTATTCGATGTCTAATGAAGTGATATTTTCTGTCAATGTGTCTGGATCTCCCATGATCTCTTGGTTCCTTGGCTAAGGCAACCGCACTATTGCTGTCACAGAAAATCTCCATTGGCTCCTTTATAGCTGGTATAACTCCAAGGTCTCCGATGAAGTTCTTTAGCCATATAGCCTCCTTTGCTGCCTCGCTTGCTGCTATATACTCTGATTCACAAGTGGAATCAGCCACTGTCTCCTGCTTGGAACTTTTCCAAGTAATTGCCCCTCCGTTTAGAGTAAAGACCCAGCCGGACTGAGAGCGGAAATTATCCCTGTCAGTCTGAAAGCTAGCATCACTGTACCCTACAACTCTCAAGTCCTCACTGCCACCGAGGGTAAGGACCCAGTCCTTAGTCCTCCGTAGGTACTTGAGGATATTCTTTACCGCAGTCCAGTGTGCCTTGCCAGGGTTCCCCTGATACCTGCTAACCACGCTCAAAGCAAAGGCAACATCAGGTCGAGTACACGTCATAGCATACATGATCGATCCTACAGCCGAAGCATAAGGTATTCGACTCATTTCTGCTATCTCAGCCTCAGTACTAGGGCTTTGTGTCTTACTCAATCTGGCGTTACTCTGGATGGGTAACTCTCCTTTCTTGGAGTCCTGCATGCCGAATCTCTTCAGCACCTTATCCAAGTAGGTACTCTGACTAAGTCCAATTAGTCTTTTACTCCGGTCTCTCAAGATCCTTATCCCTAGAATATAGGAAGCTTCTCCTAGGTCCTTCATAGAGAAACACTTCCCAAGCCAGGACTTAACTTCCTGCAGAGTTGGGATGTCATTTCCTATGAGTAGTATGTCATCCACATATAATACCAAAAAGCTAACTATACTCCCACTAGCCTTGACATATACACAAGATTCATCTTCACTCCTAGAAAAGCCAAATTCCTTGACTTTCTCATCAAAGCAAAGATTCCATCTGCGAGGTGCTTGCTTTAACCCATAAATGGATTTCTCAAGCTTACACACTCTATTAGGGTACTCTATGTTGACAAAACCCTCTGGCTGACTCATGTAAACATCCTCAGCCAACTTTCCATTAAGGAAAGCGGTTTTGACATCCATTTGCCATATTTCATAGTCATGAAATGCGGCTATGGCTAACAGAACCCTAATAGACTTAATCTTGGCCACTGGAGAAAAGGTCTCATCATAATCAACTCCCGGAGTTTGTGAGAAACCCTTTGCAACCAGTCGTGCCTTATAAGTGTGTACATTACCATCCATGTCAGTCTTCTTCTTGAAGATCCATTTGCACCCTATAGTCTTACGACCTGGTACATTCTCAACCAAGTTCCAAACTTGATTGTCATACATGGACTGTATCTCGCTGTCCATTGCCTCTTTCCACTTGGCTGACTTAGGGCCTGCCATGGCTTCCGCGTAACTGTTAGGTTCATCCAGACCTATCAGTGTCTCATCACTGATAAGTGTATCACCTTCCGCAGTAATATGGAATCCATAGTAATGCTCAGGTGCATTCCTAACCCTTGTGGAACGCCTCAGAGGTACAGACTTGTCAATTGGCTCAACAGAAGTTTCCTCCTCAAGTTAAGTGCTAGGGTTTGAAGTTCCTTCACCACTTGACTCTTGAATTTCTTCAAGGTCAACTTGCCTCCCACTGTCTCCTTGGCTTATGAACTCTCTCTCTCGAAAGAAATCCCTCCTAGCTACAAAGACCACATTCTCACTAGGTCTGTAGAAGAGGTAACCAAAGGATTTTTGTGGGTAGCCGATGAAAATACACCTCTCACTTCGAGGTTCGAGCTTATCATGAGTCTCGCGTCTCACGAAAGCCTCGCAACCCCAAATCTTAATGTGGTCTAGTTTGGGTACTTTACCAGTCCACATCTCATGAGGAGTTTTGGCAACTTTCTTTGTGGGAACTAGATTAAGGATATGGGCGGCAGTCTCTAAGGCATACCCCCAAAATGAGATTGGTAGCGAAGCTCGACTCATCATGGAACGAACCATATCCAACAAGGTTCGATTACGCCTCTCAGCTACACCATTCAACTGCGGTGTCCTGGGAGGTGTCAATTGTGAGACAATCCCACATTCCCTAAGATAGTCGAGGAACTCTGAACTAAGATACTCACCACCTCGATCGGATCGAAGCATCTTAATGTTCCTGCCCAATTGATTCTCGACTTCCTGTTTAAACTCTTTAAACCTCTCAAAAGTCTCTGACTTATGCTTGATTAAGTAGACATATCCATATCTACTGTAATCATCAGTAAAAGTCAAATAATAACGATTAGCATCCCTTGTGGCATGTTTGAAGGGCCCACACACATCCGTGTGTATAAGATCCAACAAACCTTCACCCCTCTCACAAGAACCTGTGAAGGGTGACTTTGTCATTTTTCCAAGTAAGCATGATTCGCAACTATCATCTGACTTTAGGTCAAATGACTCCAATACTCCATCCTTTTGGAGTTGGCCTATGCGTTTCTTGCTTATATGTCCAAGACGACAATGCCATAATGATGCTTTATCCAAGTTATTATCATTAACAGAATCAATACACAATACATTATTTCCTAAGTTATCAACCACAGATACAGTTTCATACACACCATCACAAGGTAATGCTTAAAGTAAAGAACATTATTAAAGAAAGCATTAATCGAACCAACTTCATTATCAAATGAAAAGGTGAAACCTTGTTTATACAATGCATGAAAGGAAATAATATTTCTTGCCATTTCTTGCGAATAACAACATTTATTCAAATCTAAACTAAACCCACTACTTAGCGATAAAGTATAAACTCCAATCTTGGTGACAGGTAAAGCTTTCCTATTCCCCATGATTAAGTTTATTCTTCCATGCTGCACATTCTCACTTCTTCTTAGTCCCTGCAAATCAGAACAGATATGAATACCACAACCGGTATCAAGGACCCAAGAGTTAGAATGGGGTGAGTTATTAGATAAGATAGTGTAAATACCTGCATGGTTGGGTTTAACTTTCCCATCCTTCACATCTTGCTGGTACTTTGGGCAGTTCCGCTTCTAATGTGACTTTTCATGGCAATAGAAGCATTCAGCCTCTTTAGGGTCAGAAGAAGGAGTGACAAAACCTTTCTTGGTTCCACTTGAAGAAGAGCCATCAAGGGTCCTAGCCTTGGTACCCTTCGAAGAGCTCTTCCTCTTCTTCCCTCTACCTTTCCCGATTGCCAAAACCGGAGCGGAGTTTGGAGTAGGAGTGTTAACAACCGACTTACCCTTAAGACCTGTTTCTGCGGTCTTGAGGAGTCCCTGAAGTTTGCTGAGTGTGACCTCTTCCTTATTCATGTGATATGTCATGCGGAATTGATCATAGCACGATGGTAAGGAGTGCAAAATGATATCTATTGCAAGCTCCTCAGGGAAGTTCACATTAAGCTTCAGCAACCGATCCACATACCTTTGCATTTTCTGCATGTGGCTCATGACGGATTCCCCGTCCTTCATCATGGTTGTTATGATAGAGCATATGATTTCATACCTCTCTTGTCGTGCACTTTGATGGTATCTTTCCATCAGATCTTGGTGCATTTCAAAAGGGTAGAAGTCCTCATAGGACTTTTGGAGTTCCGCTGTCATGGTGGCCAACATGATGCATGCCACTTTTGTAGCATCCCTTTCATGTGCCCGGAAGTCAGCGATCTCCTGGGGAGTTTTAGTGGTCTCATCAATCTCCTTAAGCTCCTTGTCAAGGACATATTCTTTGTCCTCATAGCGGGTAATCATCCTGATGTTTCTGATCCATTCATTGAAGTTGGATCCATCAAAAGTGATTTTCCCACACAAGTTCATAAGGGTAAAGGAGCCATTAGGATTAGAGCCAGAAGCAGCATTGTTTGAAGACATCTGAAATAAGAGAACAAGATTAGTTTAGATATTAAGAGAGTCTTTAATAAAACACCCAAATGTAATATTAAGGCTAGGATCCAATCACAATATATTACAACTTAGAAGAGGTATGTCGTAATCCAAGCTATAACATATTTGAAAGGTAGGTGAATGACGATTCACCAATTTCCACCATGAAAAACGAAATATAAATATTAGGTTTTTAATTGGTTCTTAGAAATTCCTAGATTCTTTTGAGATTCAATGAACTTTTTAAAGGCATGTTTCAATCTCGAGTGTGCCCTCCAAGTTTTGTGACTGGGATACCGAGGATCACAAAACGAGGTGTGAAGTAACCATTCAAATTACTTGGTACCCTCAAGGTTTATCACTCAATCGATGTGCCGGTAAACCACACACGCTCCACCGATGCTATGGTAAACCTTAAGTCACCCTTTACCTACCTTGTTAAGTCCAAGTTAGTGTGCCGGTTAACCACACACGCTCCACCAACGACTTAAACAAAGTGTAAAGTGTAATTTCATGGATTAGCACCTTATTCACATTTTCCTAAAGTAACTAAGATTGGGAATTTAATAAAAGCATTTAGTTACTTTATAATATTCATCATACTTTTAATGAGAATTTATAAGTTCTTGTCTTACCCGTTCGGCTAACGACCCTCCACCGATCAAGGAAGCGGTGGGTGAGAGTGGACATCCATTAAGTTGCCATTTTATAGGCAACAACCTTATACCCCCCTTATAGACCGGCTTCGTGAATGAGGCGTACTAGCGGTAAGACGACTTGGTCTTATACATATATATATTAGTAACTTATAATATTATAAAGTATAAGGGTTGAATTTTAACTTTTAAAATTCTAAGGGTTGGAACTAAAGTTTTAATCAAGACTTTACTTGTTCCAAAACTTGAGGGCAAGCTTTGTAAACTTCCAAAACTTTTCATTTCTTATAACTTATGAATTAATTGAGTAATAAAAATGAAGACTCTTCATTTTTATAACTCTTGTGTTCTTTTAATGGCTTTAATAAAAGTGAGACTTTTGGTTTTCCATAACTTGAGAACAAGTTATGGACTCCATTAAAACACATTATGATCATGAATTAAACTACCATGAAGGTTACAAACAATTCCTATGATCATCTAATCTTCATAAGTTCAAGAACATGAATATAAACACTTTCAAGAATCAAAAATTACACTTAAAAAAAAACTTGTAATTTTTGATAATTGCCATTGTAAATGGATTAGCATAAACATTACACCATCTAAAACAAGTTTTAAAACATCAAAACAGTTTAGGGTAATGTTTCTAGTCCATTTCCAGCAACAAATGTGCAAACTTTCATACGAGCAGAAAACAGAAAAACGATTTTTTTCAAGCAGTTTGCACAAAAAAAAAACAAACAAACCTAGGCTTTGACACCACTGATGGGTTTTGAGCATTCTAACACTTCCTAAGTGTACATACAACCCTAATAACCTTGGATCTATGTTTGTCTAATAATCATGCAAAGTTGAATTCCAAGGTTATATTCCTATCTAGCATACATGGGGAACATTTTTAACTTGAATGAAAGATAGAATAACTTACCTTGTTGTTGATTATGATTCTTGAAACCTTGTGAGCCTAGCACCCCAAGTGTGATGCCTCAAATTCTTCACACAACACCAAATGCAAAGGAGTAAACTTTGAGAGAATCTTACACTTGCAAAATCGGCTCTAGCCCTCTTGTTTCTTAGTGTAGCCAATTTTGGTGGAGAATGAGTTTCTTATATAGTGTTGACACATCTAGGGTTACACCATGTAAACCCTAATGTGTCATGACTCTTCATTTCCATGACCCATGGGTTTGTAACTCCCATGGAGCATCCTATGGGTGGAACCCAACTTGATAATTCATGGAGCCTCTTAGCCCACTATATAAGATATGGAAGATTTACATAATCTACCCATATATTTAATTAGTTATCTTTTGATCACTTAATTAATTCTAAATTAATTCTTGATCAAACTAATTAAATAATATTATTAATATATTAGAACTTATAATATATTAATAAACCATAAGTGTTATTTCTCTCATTTTAGTTTATCCAATTGCATGGTGCCATGCAACCCAAATGGACCATGCCGGGTCGGGTCAAGTACATACCAGAAATAGTTATGGACTTAGACACCTTATCTAACAATATTAATAAATCATAATTAATCCTCTTTCTCCATAAATTGTCCTATCAAGTTGCTTTGGTGAAGGCAACCCAAAAGGACCATGCACAACCGGGTCAAATACTTACCAAATATAGTTAAGGGCTTAGACACTAATCCAACAAAAACATCATTTCCTAAGTTATCTACAACCATCACAGTCTCATATATTCCATTATAAGGCAATGCTTCAAAATATAAAACACTATTAAGATAAGCATAAATAAAACCCTTTTCATTATCAAATGAATATCTAAATCCTTGTCTATATAAACCATGAAATGAAATGATGTTTCTTGTCATATCTGGCGAATAGCAACAACTATTTAAATCTAAACCTAATCCATTACTAAGCACTAAGGAATATACTCCAATCTTGGTGACAGGCGACGATCTTCTGTTTCCCATGATTAGGTTTATCCTTCCACGCTCCACATCCCTATTTCTTCTTAGTCCCTGCGAAGGACGGCTTGATCTTCCCATCCTTGATAGCTTGCAGATACTCTGGACAGCTTCTTTTCCAATGCCCTATCTTGTGGCAGTGATGGCACTCTGCCTCCTTTGGGTTTGAGTTGGGTTTAGCATAACCAACTTTGGTTCCACTAGAAGAGGTACCATCTTGGGACTATCCCTTGTGGTGGCTCTTTGAGGGAGCCTTCCTCTTCTTACCCTTCCCTTGCCCTATTGCCAAGACTGGGGCAGCAACGGGAGTTGGAGTTGATGCAACAGACTTATCTTTGAGATTGCTCTCAGCAGTCCTTAGCAAGCCCTGAAGCTTGCTCAAAGAGACCTCCTCCTTGTTCATGTGGTAGGTCATGCAGAACTGGCTATAACAGGGAGGCAAGGAATGAAGGATGATATCAATTGCCAGCTCTTCATCAAAGTTCACATTCAACTTTAGCAGGCGATCGACATATCTCTGCATCTTTTCAGATGAGCAGTAACGGACTCTCCATTACCCATTTTGGTAGTGATCATCGAAGTGATGATCTCATACCCTTCTTGCCTAGCGCTTTGGTGGTACCGGTCCAGCAGATCCTGATGCATTTCATAGGGGTACATGTCCTCATAGGACTTCTGGAGTTCTGCAGTCATAGTCGCTATCATGATGCAATGGACTTTCGTGGCATCACGCTCATGGGCCTCAAAGGCCGCGATCTCTTCAGCAGAGGCAGTGTTGATGTTAATCTCCTTTAGCTTCTCATCGAGGACATACTCTTTGTCCTCGTAACGAGTGACCATTCGAATGTTGCGAATCCAATCATTGAAATTGGACCCGTCAAAGATCACTCTCCCACACAAGTTCATGAGTGAGAACGAGCCAGAGGAAGTTGAACCAGAAGCGTTGTTGTTGACATTCGACATCTGAAAAGAAAAAGAACAAAGTTTGATTAGAAATGAATCCCCAATTAAACACCCAAATGAGAAATTAGGGCTACGATCCATCAACATTATTTACAAACTAAAAAAGGGATGTCGTGATCTAACAAGTAAATAATTTGAAGGTAAGTGAATGACGATTCACTGATTCTCCACCATGAAAAACAAAAAGAGATTAAGTTTTAAATGTATTGAAAACTTCTAGATCTTTTGAGATTCATTGAACCTTTCAATGGCATGTTTAAATCTCGATATGCCCCTCTAGTTTGTGACTGAGATGCCGAGGATCACAAAGCGGGTGTGAATAACCATGCAAATGTACATGGTGCCCTCATTGTTACAGTCACCTATTCGATGTGCCGGTTAACCACACACGCTCCATCGAATTATGACAAACAATGAGTCACCCTTTGCCACCTTTACTTAGAACCCAATTAGTGTGCCGGTTATCCACACACGCTCCACTAACGTCTTAGCAAGGGTACAAAGTGTAATTTCATGGAATTGCATCAAATTCACTTTTGCCTAAAATAACTAAGACTTTGAATTTTTTTTTGTAACACATTTAGTTACTTTTATAATTCATTATACTTATTAATGAGGAAGGGGTTGCCTTATCCTACCCGTTCGACTAACGACCCTCCACCAATCAAGGAAGCGGTGGGTGAGAGTGGACACCCATTAAACGACCATTTTATAGGCCATAACCTTATACCCCCTTATAGATCGGCTTCGTGAATGAGGCCTACTAACGGTAAGACTAGCATTTAAGTTATACATACATACATATATATATATATATATATATATATATATATATATATATATATATATATATATATATATATATTAATCTTATAATATTATAAAGTATAAGGTTGAATTTTAAACTTGTAAAATTCTAGGGTTTGAAATTTAAATAGTTCAAATTAAACTTTTAATCATAAAATTTAATTTTCAAAACTTGAGGACAAGTTTTGAACTTTTCAAAACACAAAGGATCAAATAGCAAATAATTTAAATTAAACAATTAACTTAATGATTATCTAAATTTGACCTAATCAATTTTTTATTTACAAGATAGTTCAACAATTAATTCAAATAATCAAATATTATCAAATAAGGAATTTATTATTTAAACAATTGGTAATTATCTTTTGATTTGTTAAGGATAATAATAAAACAGTAATAAAATTCGGATTTTATGAGTCAAAAACGATTTAGGCAATTATCCTTAAGCAAAACAACAAGAAATCCCGAAAATCCCTCTGTTTGACGCTCCGACTCGCCGAGTCACTAACTGGACTCGCCGAGTGCAGCTAGTGACTTGCCGATTCAGGTCGAGCAGAGGGCCAAAAAACGTTTTTTTTTCAGCAAGATGAACATACAAGGCATCAATACAATAGAAACCAAACAAAGCTCTGATACCACTGATGGGTTTGAGCCAAAATAACATCCTATGTGCTCATGCAAACCCTAATGTTTGGATCTAGGTTTCTCTATTGTACATGCAATTCATCCAAGACTTTCTAACCCTAGATCTAGTGTATATAATCGAAATTAACATCACAAATCAGATCTAGATGTTTACCTTGTTGTTGATTAAAGATCTTGAAGCCTTGAGAACTTTAGCACCTCAAGTGTTGTGCCTCTAATGAATCACAAACACCAATAGTAATTGGAGGAAACAGGAGGGAGAGGGGAGAGAAGAATTTCGGCTCTAGGACTTCTAGGGTTCAAGTGGCCGAAATTCCCATGCCTCAGGGTCCTTTATATAGGTGTAGGAATTAGGGTTTCAATGGTTATCCTTATCTGATTACTTAGCCACCAAGCAGCCCAAGGATAATTCTATAATCAATATCATGGACGAATTCTTAAGGCTTTATCCCTAGAATTCGTCCACCCTATCTATTAGGGTTTCCTTGCCCAACTTTGTAACTATCACATAATTACAGTTCAGCCCCTTAAGTTCAATTAACTCCTTTTGATCACAAAACTAATTCTTAATTAATTATTGACCAATGTTAATTAAACAATTATGATTTCTCCTTTAATATATTAGTCTTATAATATATTAATAAACCATAATCACCTCTTTCTATGATATTCCTCCAGCCAAGTTGCTTCGGTGAAGGCAACCCAAAAGGACCATGCACAACCGGGTCAAGTACATACCAAATATAGTTATGGACTTAGACACTAATCCAACACTTTCACTGGTTCTTGTGAAAGAGGTGAAGGATTGTTGGATCTCACACACACAGATGTATGTGGGCCCTTCAGATCCACCACAAGGGATGGAAATCGCTTCTACGTGACTTTTACTGACGATTATAGCAGATATGGATATATCTACTTAATCAAGCATAAGTCAGAAACCTTTGAAACGTTCAAAGAGTTTAAACAAGAAGTGGAGAATCAATTGGGCAGGAAGATAAAGATGCTCAGATCTGATAGAGGTGGTGAGTATCTTATTATCGAGTTCCACGACTATCTTAAGGAATGTGGAATTTTTTCACAATTGACACCTCCTAGGACACCACAACTTAATAGTGTGGCTAAGAGGCGTAATCGGACGTTGTTGGACATGGTTCATTCCATGATGATTCGAGCTTCGCTACCAATCTCATTCTGGGGGTATGCCTTAGAGATTGCCGCCCATATCCTTAATCTAGTCCCAACTAAGAAGGTTGCCAAAACACCTCACGAGATGTGGACAGGGAAGGTTCCCTTGTTGGCACACATCAAGGTTTGGGGTTGTGAAGCTTTCATTAGACGAGAGACTCACAACAAGCTTGAACCTCGAACTGAGCGATGTATTTTCATCGGCTACCCACAGAATTCCTTTGGATATCTGTTCTACAGACCTAGTGAGAATGTGGTCTTCGTAGCACGGAGGGGAGTTTTCCGCAAGAGGGAACTCATAAGCCAAGAGAATAGTGGGAGAAAAATTGATCTTGAAGAGATTCAGGAATCAAGCGGTGAAGGAACCTCTAACACTAGCGCTCAACCTGAGTAAGAGATTCCTGTTGAACCTGTTGACGAATCATTACCTCTTAGACGTTCCAGTAGAGTTAGCGTTCCACCTGTATTATATGGTTTCCATATAACTGCAGAAGGTGATATGTTTATCAGTGATAGTACACTAATAAATTTGGATGAACCTACTAACTACAAGGAAGCCATGACGGGCCCTAAGTCTGCCAAGTGGAAAGAGGCAATGGACAGCGAGATCCAGTCCATGTATGACAATCAAGTTTGGAACTTGGTTGAAAATGTACAAGGTCGTAAGACAGTTGGGTGCAAATGGATCTTCAAGAAGAAGACCGAAATAGATGTAAAGGTGTACACATTCAAGGCACGGCTGGTTATGAAGGGTTTTACTCAAACCCCGGGGGTTGACTATGATGAGACCTTCTTACCAGTGGCCAAGATCAAGTCTATTAGGGTTATGTCAGCCATCGTTGCGTTTCATGATTATGAAATCTGGCAGATGGATGTAAAAACCACTTTCCTTAATGGGAAGTTGGCTGAAGATGTTTACATGTGTCAGTCAGAGGGTTTTGTGGATGCTAAGTACCCCCAATAGAGTGTGCAAGCTTGAGAAATCCATCTATGGATTGAAGCAAGCTTCTCACAGATGGAATCTTTGCTTCGATGAGAAAGTCAAAGAGTTTGATTTCTCTAGGAGTGAGGATGAGTCATGTGTGTATGTCAAAGCTAGTGGGAGTATAGTTAGCTTTCTAGTGTTGTATGTCAATGACATACTGCTCATAGGAAACGACGTTCCAACCTTGCTGGAGGTTAAGTCCTGGCTTGGGAAGTGTTTCGCTATGAAGGATCTAGGAGAGGCTGCTTATATTCTGGGGATAAGGATCTTGAGAAATAGGAGTAGAAGACTAATTGGAGTTAGTCAAAGTACTTACTTAGATAAAGTGTTAAAACGTTTTAACATGGAGAATTCCAAGAAAGGGGAGTTAGCTATCCAGAGTAATACCAAACTGAGTAAGTCTCAGAGACCGAGTATCGATGCAGAGATAGCGGAAATGAGTCGAGTACCATATTCTTCCGCCGTTGGCTCGATCATGTACGCTATGACATGTACTCGCCTGATGTGGCTTTTTCCTTGAGCATGGTCAGTCGATATCAAGCGAACTCGGGTAAAGCTCACTGGATAGTAGTTAAGAATATTCTTAAGTATCTGCAAAGGACTAAGGACTGGGTCCTTGTGCTTGGTGTCAGTGATGACTTGAGAGTTACTGGTTATAGTGACGCTAGTTTTCTGACAGACCGAGACAATTTCCATTCTCAGTCTGGTTGGGTGTTTACACTCAATGTTCCAAGCAGGAGACCGTGGCTGATTCAACGTGCGAATCAGAGTACATAGCAGGGAGCGAAGCATCGAAGGAGGCTATATGGTTGAATAACGTCATTGGATACCTTGGAGTTGTACCAGCCATAAAGGAGCCCATGGAGATTTTCTGCGATAATGAAGGAGCGGTTGCCTTAACCAAGGAACCAAGGGATCATGGTAGATCTAGATATATCGACAGAAAATACCACTTCATCAGACATCGGGTAGAAGAAGGACTCCTCATCGTCAAGAGGGTATCGTCAGAAGAGAATCCTACAGATCCCCTCACAAAGGGTCTGAGTAGGATTAAGCACGTTCAGCATGCAAGGAGCATTGGTCTGAAGGATGATATTAGTTTTAGTGATTAGATAGATAGTTAGAAACTTGTAACAATATAAATGTAATTGACATTTGATGATTAAGTAATGGAAGATTTATTTATAAGTAAAGTTTACTATCTTTTGTCAATTGTTTATTTTTTGTTTCACTTTTGCATGTTTTACTTCCTGAATAATTGGATTGTTCAAATTATCCACAGTCGATCATACTTTGGAAGTAAGTAGTGAATTAAGATTGTCATGAATTGGCTTGTAGATTGTCTAAGTGCTTAGACGTAGCAAAGGTTTGTTGCAACGTTCATAAGTACTCCTGAAATGGGATTTGATTATTGGATTACACCCACGCTCATTTGAACTACTTCATGGAATTTATCGCGGGTAATTGTGAGACGATAATATTGTATAATCTTTAAACCGAGATATATGAGTTGTTGTTTACGAGTTAGTTGTGCATAGATAATGCGTAAACGCATCAGTAACTTGATGTTATAAAACGCATTGCTGTGTATGATTTGATAAGTAAATAGTACAAGCATATAAGTCAAAGTTTATCTGTTCCATTTATCCCAAGGGGTAAAAGCGATATCTTGGTCCCCTCAATGATTTTGTGTTGACTTATGTGTCGGGCCCGGTTAGGACTGAATTGATGTGTTCAATTAAGTTCGTTGTCAAACAAATCTGAAATCGGGAAACAAAATGTTGGACATTGAGGATGATTATGTTCCATTGTTTTTGTCCACACGATATCTTGCAAAACGGAGGATTATATGATCCCTTAACTAAAGGACGCGTCATTGACTAGGTTAGAGTTCGACAACGGCTTTTGAGAGCTACGATTGCTAATCAGATTCTGAGTCGTACTTGCAATTTTAGTTATTATACTTATCCAAATGGGAGACTGTTGGATTAGGTGTCTAAGCCCATAACTATAATTGGTATGTACTTGATTTGATAGTAGCATGGTCCTTTTGGGTTGCCTTCTCCATAGCAACTTGACATGATGACTTTTGGAAAGAGAGGTTAATTAATGATTTATTAATATATTAT
Source organism: Lactuca virosa (assembly GCF_052849685.1). Taxonomy (NCBI): domain Eukaryota; kingdom Viridiplantae; phylum Streptophyta; class Magnoliopsida; order Asterales; family Asteraceae; genus Lactuca; species Lactuca virosa. The sequence goes on from NC_136428.1 coordinate 109,728,308, forward strand.
AAGAATAATATATTAATTAGAAATCATATTATTTAATTATTATTTAATTAGAAATTAATTTGGAATTAATTTTGGGATTAAAGGAACTGATTAAAAGAACGGGGACTGGTTTTGCAAATCATTGATAGTTGTAAAGTTGGGCCGATGGACTCATTGTCTATGGAGTGGACGAAATCTAGAGGAGGCCCTATAGAATTTCGTCAAAGGCTTCAAGAGTGAGAGGTCCATGGATTGCTTAAAGCCTAAGCAAGGAAATTAGGGTTTCTACTTGAAAACCCTAGCAGCCTCAGCTATATAAGGAACCCCTAGCATATGATTTTTGGCCCCATGCTTTCTTGGAGAACCCTAGCCGATTTTGATAGTGCTTGACCTCCTCTCTCCTCTCATCCTTTACTAGTGGTGTTTGTGACTCCATTAGAGGTGCAACACTTGAGGCACTAAGCTTTCAAGAGTCAATATCAACCAAGGAATTCTTGTTATTACTACATAGCAAGCAAGGTACTTCTAACCCTAGTTTTCATATAGATTTCGAAATTGTATTCTAGTATTAGGGTTATTGCTTTGAAATTTCTATTTGCATGTATAACTACTGAAAAACTTAGATCCAAAGCAATTAGGGTTGCATGATCATATAGGAATGTAGATACGCTCAAAACCCATCAAAAAGAATGTTGTGGCATCATAAGTTCGGACATATGAGCGAGAGGGACTTGTTTGGTGGAGATGTAACTGGAAATGCTAAACCTGGTGAAGCTTGTGTTCAAGAGATAGAATGTAGGGTGAAGTTCAGTTCGGTTCAACACTCAAACAAGGAGATTATCGAGTGTGTTAACTCATATCTATGGGGTGCCACTCCTTTGAAGTCTCATGAAGGACATTAATACTTTGTGAGCTTTATTGATGACTACTCAAGGAAGACCTACATGTACTTTCTAAAGACAAATAGTGTTTGGGAGGTTCAAGGAGTGGAAGACCATGGATAAAAAACAAACTGGGAACCAAGACAGGTCACTCAGAATAGAAAATGGGTTGGAGTTTTACAAGGCTTCACTTAACAACTTCTGAAATACAAAAGGTACGGTGAGGTATCGCATAGTACGACTAACAACACAACAAAGTGGAGGGGCAAAACATATGAACCAAACATTGGTGGAGCATGCTCAATGCATGCGATTATCTATTGATTTATTAGATCAATTTTGGGCAGAAACAGTCAACAATACTTGCTATCTGGTGAATAGATCTCAATAAACTACAATTGACTATAAAAATCCTCAAGAGGCGTGGTATCGGAAATCCTCTGATTATTTGGTTTACGAATGTTTAGATTCCCTACTTATGCTTGTGTGAATGATGGTAAATTGGAGCCAAACAGTCAACAATACTTGCTATCTGGTGAATAGATCTCAATAAACTACAATTGACTATAAAAATCCTCAAGAGGCGTGGTATCGGAAATCCTCTGATTATTTGGTTTACGAATGTTTAGATTCCCTACTTATGCTTGTGTGAATGATGGTAAATTGGAGCCGAAGGCAATGAAGTGCAAATTTCTAGGATATGCATATGGAGGGAAAGGTCATCGTTTGTGGTGTATCGAAGAATGAAAGACTCCAAAATTCGTTATTAGCAGAGATATGACCTTTGAATCTGCTATGTGTAACCAGAGAGGAGGTGGTATAAGTGTTACGGGGAATTAACAAGGTGCTAGCCAGAAGGTAGAGTTTGCAACACAAATCCTAGACAATTTTGTGATTAATGAGGAACAACAGGATGGCATTGAAAAGTTTAGATGTAAAGAGTTATTTGTTCAACCTAGGGAAGAAGTGTCTCGTGATTTTGATTTCCGGAAAGAAACTTGAAGAAGCTTCTAGATAATGAGCTTGTGATGAACGATTTAGGAACTGAAAATAAAAAGATAGCAAGGATGGAGATTCGGTGGGATAGAAGAGCAAGATGGTTATACATTTCTTACTACATCGAGAAAGTCTTGTAGCCGTTTTATTGTGAGCAGTCTGAACTTGTTAGTACTTCTTTGGCGGTTCGAGGCAATTGGGAGAAAGCTCATTGCAAAGTGGTTAAGTGGATCTTGCGACACTTGAAGGGAATGCTTGATGTTTGTCTGTTGTATGGTTCTAATGCACAACATACAAACTTGGTTGTATCAGTAAACTCAGACCATGAAGGTGATCTGGAGATAAGAAGATCATTGGCGTTTCGTCTCGTTTAGAGTATTATTTTGAAGGTGGAGACCTACCGTGTTTTATGATAGGTTTTGCATTCAAAAGTATGATGCCAAGGCGAATCCAAAAAACATGTTGACAAGTTTTCTTCCTAGAGAAAAGTTCAAGCTTTGCTTGGACTTGGTTGATGTTCGCACGAGTTAGGTCCCTTCGGGGATGGATGATAGAAAGGGGGAGGCAGTTCTTGTTTGAGGTGGAGCTCAAAGGATACTCAAGTCAAGGTGGAGATTATTAAATGTGACCTGAGCATTTGGAGCATTTGAGTTCAATGAAGCACTTGGAATTCAGTGGAGCACTTGGGTTTCACTGAGCATGTAACAAAGGAACATATCATATAAGAAGGGAATGAATCATCATACAAAGGAACAGATCTTCTAAAAGGGGGTATGGTGCACCTGGGAAAGGAATGGAGCACTTTGGAGCATTGATGCACCATCCTGGTCCAAGGTGCGCCATGTATGTTCCTTGATGTGCCATGTTATCCCTTGATGAGACATGTATGCTTTGATGCTCAAGATTGTCCAAAGATGCTCCTGAATGATGCTCATCTACGATGCTCATGGATGATGCTAATGGAAGATGCTCATTGACGATGCTCATGGAAGATGCTCATGAAAGATGTTCATCGATGATGCTCATGGAAGATGCTCATCGATGATGCTCATGGAAGATGCTCATCGATGATGTTCATGGAAGATGCTAATGAAAGATGTTCATCGATGATGCTCATGGAAGATGCTCATCGTGATACTCATGGAAGATGCTCATCGATAGTGCTCATGGAAGATGTTCATCGATGATGCCCACGAACGATGCTCATGGAAGATGCTCATGAGGTTGCAGATTCCAGAAGTGACTACATGGTAGATTATGATTGGTTGATTTCATTCATGGGTCTATGGGCCAATGGACTTGGCTCATTAGGGTTTTAGGTTTGATCCATTCACTATAAATAGGGATGTCTGCAACTCAAAAATGATTGTTTTTGTATCTTTGATTATGGAGTGATAGGCGAATCTCTGTTGAATTATACTTGCAACCTTAGTGTGAGAGCTAATAAATAAATAATACTCTCTTCCTGTTCGTGGACGTAGGTCGTTTTGACCGAACCACATAATTATTGTGTCTTCTATGCTTTTGGTTTTCTTGTTTTCCGCTTTACTTCCTAGCAAATGACACGAGATCTTGGGAAGTGACATAAGATTTGTTCTAATTCATGACAAGTGTTGTCTAATTTCCTAACATAGTTGTTTTATAGAATTTTGGAAGCTTAAAATATACATTTTTTGCAACTCAAAAATGATAGTTTTGACCGAATTTTGACGCCTCCGACAAAAATTTGTAAACCCTTATGTTCAACATCAATACTAAGCAGGTTTCGTGATTTTAGTAGCAAGATTACTTTGCGGATCATCATAACTGAATGATGAGTCGCTAAAATTGAACCCCTATTTCCATGAGTGTTATATTTTTACCCATATAATCGACTCTGAAAATCATCAATTTTGTTTTGCTCTGCATGTGTATAGCACGACTTATGGTGAGTATGCAAGACATTCGTTCCATTTTTACTTTCCTTTAAGCTTTTGTAATGTTAAATGACCCATTGCATATCTTTGACTTTTTTTTATCAACAGCTTGAATCACAATTTGGCAAAATCATTGACTGTGTTTGAATCTGTTGGATGATTTTTCTTAATTGAAGATAGGAAATATAAAATCTAATCGAAACAACAATCAAATAAGAACTGGTTTTGGAATCTAAAATCATATTTGGAACATAAATTTGAAACACAAGATCAGATTTAAGAAATCATATTTAGAACAAGATTCTAAAACAAATTGAATTTTTTTTTTGAAGTTAACTGCACTCTTGTTGTATCTTGAATATTTCCTTATCAAATTAAATTTAAATAAATTACATATTTGATTAACAATATATCATAAAAACCTCGAAAATAAAAACGATAAATTTATTTTTACAATATTTGTGTTTTTAAAGTTTTTATGATATATGGTGAAAGAAAATGCATGATTTACTTAATAATATAAAGATTTAATTAATTTTAAAAAAAAAGTTATACCAAAAACTAATAGTCCAACATATCAGATGTTCTTTCTACGTTGAAAGTTCAAGACCTCTCTCTAGGATATATGTGATGTCCTTAAAAAAAATTACAAAAAAGTTATTAAATTAAAATTATTATACTATAAAATTCATGTCGAAAAAAATTGTTTGTGGGGTCAATCTTTAGGAGTTCAATTTAGTCAGGTATATGATAATGTAGACTTCATCATTGATGGTTTTTTCTTTTCCTTTTTCTTTTTCTTCTTTTTTTTTTCGGGAATTATTAGTCAAAAGGTGTGTATTAAATAGATAATTATGACTTGACTTGTTTCTTTAAAATAAATAAGCATATTTTAAAAAGAAAAAATTAACCATATCTTCAAAATATTTATTACCATTCACAAAAATATATTTTGAAGACGTTACTTAAATATTAATTAACCGATCAACGAATACACCACTGTTGTTACTTGTTAATGATTGCTACCATTTTAAAATCGTATCCGAGATGACAAAAAGATTCAAAAAAATATAGAAATATGATCCACGCATTCAATATTATTGAATAATTTGCATTTAATCATTTGAACTTTAAAATAAACCTACTTTGAATAGACACTATCACACTATGGAGATGATCATTTATAAACAGTGAAACAAATCCCACAAATTAAGGGGAAGAACTTTAATAGAAGGAAGATTTTTCCTTTTCTAGATATGAAACCTTTTTTTATTTCTGAATGACATAAGTATATATATAAGAGATGTAATTAACAATGAAACTTTGTATCAAAGAGCTTTTAGCATTACGGTATTAAGAGTTGACGAATAAATGTCATGCAATCAAATGATGAGCGTTGAAGGCATTTGAAACGGAATGTATATATTTAAGAATATAGTAATGGATGTATGTGCAAACCGTTTTTTTTTTTTTTTTTTTAAAAAAAGACAATGAAATATTGTCAAAATAATAAGGATCAAGTCTTTTTAAAAGTTCATAAGGGCCAAACAAAAGAGTTTTTAAACAGTAAAAAAATAATAATAATAATCCAAATATCTCAATTAACATAACTAAGCTTCACTCTATGTTTCGCCCAAGTGTATGTAAGAGTAATCAAGTCTTCGAATACCATTGAAGGGATATATCTTTTATTTTTGAATCTTATATCATTTCTTGTTTTCCAAATGAGCCATAGCCCCGTCAAAATGATTGTGCCCATTAGTTTTTTTCAATTTATTTGATCATCCTCAGTGTTTAGATGCTTCTAAAAATGAATTGATCTCCAAAGACCATTGTCCGACGTGTGGACATGCTTTCCATTGTTCCACCATATTCCAAATGTCGACGGCAAAGGGGAAATGGCAATCGACAACGGCAAACAATTAATTGATTATATAATTAATAAAAACTAACAAAACAGTTTGCCGATTGTTTTGACTCGTTGAGTTTAGTTTATTACCCTTTATTCAAAGACAAAAAATTGTTAAAGAAGATTAGTGACCGGAAAATTGACTCTTGAGACAATCATGATTATGGGTAGAAATAAAGGAGCTTTATTATGAAGATAAACGAGTGAATTACTTTTGCAATCATTATTATTTATAGTTTGCTAAAATGTAACCACTATATTGTGAAATATGTTAGAAATTAGGGGTAAATTGATTGCTTGGAATATGTTATGAAGATAAAATGTAACCACTATAATGTGAAATATGTTAGAGTGTGATTGTACTATCAAATTGAAGTATTTTGATGATACTTTCAAAATCTTAATTGGATAAAACTCAACAATGTTTAAGAACAAATAATGAATGAAGTTATCAACTTGTGTGTACCAGAATATTGCCCAAAACGGGTATATCACCTTTGTCTGTAAACTGTCATAAAATAGTTTTTATAACCTTTAACTAACTATCAAATTTTTTTCATAAAAACGGGTTCACGGTAAGAGTAAAAAACTATGTCAATTTTCTCAAATTGGATTTCTATGTATTTTCTACAAAGCAATAATTTTCTCAAATTCGACCCCGGTCAGGGGTTCTGCCCCTAGGATTCCAACAGGGGTTGTCATCCCTTGGACCCCGCTAATAAGGGCGTTGTCCCCTGACCCCCGTGGTTCAGGGGTTTCGCCTCTATATAACATTGTACTTTGAATAAAAATAAAATCAAACAAATGTGCACTTCGTACCACCCTTAATTGTTCAATATTTGTCAATATCTCATTGGTCAACAAACTGATCCCAAGCCATTACACTTAAATAACATTGATAACATAAATCACCAACAAAATATCCCAAAACGTTTTGTAGAAAATATATATTTGTAATCGTTGTATCCAGATTCATGTTTACAACCAGAACGATACAATATGTGTAATCTTTGTATTTGGATTCATGTTTACAATAAATACAAAAAATAGAATGATACGGTGATTTTCAGAAAATATAGAGAAATGATGTAACTTTTAAGCATTTGCTAATTTGACCATCATTTTCTAAAATGTACACTTCCATCATGCTTAAATTCTTTTGGGGAACATGTAGTACATTGTAGAGAGTTCATGGGTTGTAAGTGTTAGGAACGTTCTTTTTGACGTAATTATGCGCGTCGGGGCTTCCGTTAATAAGAAGCACATATGAACTTCTTGAGTGACCCATGTTATATGCATTTTATGCATCATTTAGTGTGTTTATTTCATGATTTAGGTTTTACAACTTCTTCATTTTGATTTTTTTGGGGGGACATTATATGTGGATTGGTGGAACTATGTTATTTGTACATTTTTTTTGTTGATTTTAAGGATGTTTAAATGATGGATCATACTTGGAGTGATGCTAGAACGTTGTGGTTCAAATTTCAGGAAGATTGGAGCAAGACCGAGAGAGTTAGAATTTTTCAAGTTTGAGCCACCCAGAGGATTCCTCGAACGAGTCACTTTATGTCTTTGAGATGACTCGGTTGAGTCATGCTTACGATTGAGAAAAAGTGGATCGACATGAGCCTCGACACTGTCAAATCATTTATATGCCTTGAGTTGGATAGTAAGTCGATTTCGAGTCTATAAAGATCCCCTTTAGTCATTATGGTTGCATCTCTTAACTGTAGGCGTAGCATAGTGATTTTAGAGCCATGAACGGATGAATATCCTACTTGTTTAGGTTTCTAGTTCGATATTCGATTATGTTTGATTGATTTCATTGGATTGAAGTTTGAATTCGTTTTTAATCTAGTGATTCAAGTTTTATTTGAATTAAATTACTTGAATTTTATTCTTTTTTATGAACAACCACTTAAATTAGGTTGATAGTTAAGTTAGTTGATTTATGAAATCTGTGATTGTTTTATGAATTAACACAAGTAACAAACAACAAATTGGTTCTTAATTTGTATTTAATTCGTTGTAAACTTGAAATCACATCTTTTTATGCTTCTAAGCTTATGATAAGTATTTAGCATTATCAGGAATACTAGTAATAAAATTAATACAATTTTTGAATCAAAATCCGAGAGCCTTTTTCTATTAAATTAGTAATGTTAGGTTTAGTTAAAGACCTTGTTTTAACTAAATAAATTTACAAGTTAAGTAATGTTAGAGCTTATTAATGCGACTTAGTATCAATATAGATTAACAGCTATTCAAACACCAATTCATAATCAACCACATTATAGTTGAATAGAAGGTGGAACCAAAATTCTTTCTCCATTTGATTTTTCTAAAAATCTATGTTTTTACTTTCTTTTATGCTATTTGTTTTCTTTCGGATAACAAAAATCCCCTTTTATTTACTTTATTTTTTTGTTTATTCACAAGTATCAAGATCATATACATTGTGTAAAGAGGTATAATAGAGCAAAATTTTCATTTTTAATTCAACCATAAACATCATTTAGCCTTTTAAATCATTCAAAAGTATATTAGATTAAAAATAGTTATCAGAGTACAATCTCAAAATCATAAAGTTTCGGAAACATGGGTGGATGCAGTGTGGTCACGCCAAACCCTTTCCTTTTATATCGGAAGTACCTGAAACCATGAACATAAAATTGTAAGCACAAAGCTTAGTGATTTCCCCAAAATACCACATACCCTACATATCATTGGGCCTTGCCCGCACATTGGGCCCAGTCCACCATAATGGGCCTAGCCCTCATACAATGGGCCCAGCCCGACATTCCATGTAAGAGTTACAGAGACAGCTAGCATCCTACATAAAATACATTGGGCCTAGCCCTTCCCGATCCATGGGCCTATCCCACCATACAAATGGGTCTAGCCTGTCATACAATGGGCCTAGCCCAACATACCATGCAAGAGTCATAAAGATAACTAGCATAACATATCCTAGTGGGTCGGCATTGGTGCCTTCGACCCATGGGTATAGTGAGGAGACTCACCTGACTCACAAAGCTAACCTCAGCTAACTGCTCTCCTGCCAAAAGACGGGTGCTTGACACCTCTTATCAATTCACACAAGGTAAACCCTAAGCCTACCTTCTCAAAATAGAATTTTGACCAAAAAGACAAACCAAGCCAAAAGTCAACGGTCAAATTCAAAGTCAACAGCCCATAATGTCAACTATTCACCCTCACATCGTGACCAGCCCTTGGTCACGTCGTGAGATATCATTCGGTCCGATTCCAACTCATCCCGACTCACCCTGGCCAACTCAGTCAAGAAAAGTCAACGGAGCTGACCTCACGTCGTGAGTCCTCCATGTCTCACATCGTGAGAACAGTCTGAAACAAAAGTCCAACTTTTAAGTCCTTAATACATTAAGCCTTGCACATGAACTTTCCAGAAGGTCTTATAACTTCTTAATACACTAGAAAGTCGATGCTTTTAAGACATATATGTCCAATACATGTCTAGATCTCATTTAGGTCAAAAGTTGAAGAAAAGACATCCAACTTTCATGCAAGGTTCCAAAACTCAACCATTTCCTAGATCTGAACTCCATATTACTCTTAAGACCATAATAACACATAAAGTTGCAAACTTTATGGTTTCCATTCATCAAACTTGCACAACCAAGAGGAAAAGTGGGACAAAACCTACATCTAACCTCATAGAACAATAAATATGGGAACTTTAACACTTGCAATGGTCCAGAAACTGTTGGAGATAGTGTCTAAGTCCATAACTATATTTGGTATGTACTTGACCCGACCCGGCATGGTCCATTTGGGTTGCACTTCACCCGAACAATTTACGGATAATCTTTTGAGAATAGTATAAGTTATGATTTATTAATATATTATAAGTTCTAATATATTAATATAAAATCATATTATTTAATTAGTGTTGATCTATAATTAATTTAGAATTAATTTAGAGATCAAAAGTATGACTAATTAAATATGGGCTCTTGTATTTATATAGTGTGGGCTAATGCTTATTTGGAATGGGCTAGGCTTGCATGGAAAGTCCATGGATACTCCATGGAGCTTTAACCCATGGATCACATGGAAATGAAAAGACATGGGTATTAGGGTTTACATGGATGTAACCCTAATCCACCACACTATATAAAGGAGGCTTTAGTTCTTGAAATAACACGAGTTGTGGTGAGTAAAGTAAGAGGGCCGATTTCAAGAAGGTGATTACTATTCTCTCAAAGTTCCAAGTTTGTGGTGATTTGTGATTTCCATTTGAGGCATCCACACTATTGGTGCTAGGCTCTAAAACTCCAAGCAATCAACTACAACTACAAGGTAAGTAATTCTACTAGCTTTATTTGATTCAAGTTCCCCATGCCATGCTAGATAGGATAAGAACCTTGGAAAAATAATTATTTGCATGTATCATAGTCAAACATAGATCCAAGGTTTCTAGGGTTGCATGTACACCATAGGAGTGTTAGAATGCTCTGAAAACCCATCAGTGGTATCAGAGACTGGTTTGTTTATTTGATACTTGATGCAAAAAAAAAAAAAAAAAAAAAAAAAAAAAAAAACACTTGAAAATCGAAGTTTTGTTCAAAAGCTCGTATCAAAATTTCAAGTTTTGTATATGTACTTACGATTCTTGAAATTTTTTGATATGAACATTCATAAACATATGAGTTTAGAAGATCATAGAAATTATGTGCTAATAATTGATTAGATTAATTCTTGATCTTTATGTGTTTTAATGGAGTCCATAACTAGTTCTTAAGTTATGGATAACCAAAAGTCACATTTATAAATAACCATTAAAAGAACACATAGGTTACAAAAAATGAAGAGTCTTCATTTTTAATAACCATTAACTCATAAGTTATGAGAAATGAAAAGTCTTGAAAGTTTACAAAACTTGCCCTCAAGTTTTGGAACATGTAAAGTCATATTAAAAACTTTAGTTCCAACCCCTATAATTTTAAAAGTTAAAATTCAACCCTTATACTTTATAATATTATAAGTTTAATAATATTTATATATGTATAAGATCAAGTCGTCTTACCGCTAGTACGCCTCATTCACGAAGTCGGTCTATAAGGGGGGTATAAGGTTGTTGCCTATAAAATGGCAACTTAATGGGTGTCCACTCTCACCCACCGCTTCCTTGATCGGTGGAGGGTCGTTAGCCGAACGGGTAGGACAAGGACTTATAAATTCTCATTAAAAGTATAATGATAATACTAAAGTAACTAAACTTTATTGAATTCCCAATCTTAGTTATTTTAGGAAAATGTGAATAAGGTGCTAATCCATGAAATTACACTTTACACTTTGTTTAAGTCGTTAGTGGAGCATGTGTGGTTAACCGGCACACTAACTTGAACTTAACAAGGTAGGTAAAGGGTGACTTAATGTTTATCATAGTATCGATGGAGCGTGTGTGGTTAACCGGCACATCGATTGAGGGGTAATACATTAAGGGTACCAAGTAATTTACATGGTTACTTCACACCTTGTTTTGTGATCCTCGGCATCCCAGTCACAAAACTTGAAGGGCACACTCGAGATTGAAACATGCCATTGAAGAAAGTTCAATGAATCTCAAAGAATCTAGGAGTTTCTAAACCAATTAAAACCTAATTAAATATTTCGTTTTTCATGGTGGAAATTGGTGAATCGTCATTCACCTACCTTCAAATATCTTATAGCTTAGATTACGGCATCCATCTTCTAAGTTATAAAAATATTGTGTTGGGTCCTAGCCTTAGTATTACATTTGGGTGTTTTGTTAAGGACTATCTCTATATCTAATCTAATATATTCCCTCTTCTTTTCAGATGTCTTCCAATAACAATGCTTCTGGCTCAAACCCTACTAGCTCCTTCTCTCTCATGAATCTTTGTGGGAGAGTCATATTTGATGGGTCCAACTTTACAGATTGGATCAGAAACATCAGGATGGTCACTCGGTATGAGAACAAAGAATATGTTCTCGACAAGGAGCTGAAGGTACCCGAGCCAACTACTACTCCTGAAGAGCTTGCTGAATATGAGATACATGAAAGAGATGCTACAAAAGTGGCATGCATCATGATGGCCACCATGACAGCCGAGCTCCAAAAGTCCTATGAGGACTATTATCCTTTTGAGATGCACCAGGACTTGATGGACCGCTACCATCAAAGTGCTCGTCAAGAGCGATATGAAATAATCACCTCCATGATAACAACCCGAATGAAGGATGGTGAACCCATCACGGGCCACATACAGAAAATGCAAAGGTATGTGGACCGTTTACTGAAGCTGAATGTGAACTTCCCTGAGGAGTTAGCTGTTGAGTGTGAAGCCATTGGGTTAGTCAAAAGAAGTGGCAGGAAACAAGGACTCTCATGTGAACATGGAAAAATTGTTACGGCTGCAGAATTTCAATAATGGTGGCCTTATCAATTTCACATGTATGTGAATGGAAGAAAAAGCTTACGACTCAAAATATTATAAATAGGCTTCTTCCTTTCATTTGTAAAACTTGTATCTAGTGTAACAAAGAAAGAGTGCAGATTAGCACCAAGAAATATAAATTCCTAGTTACCGGTGGACGTAGGTCAGAGAAGGACTGAACCACGTTAAATCCCTCGTGTTCTTGTTTTTCGTGAGCTGTGTGTGTGTTTAGAGTCGTGTGTTAAGTGTCTCGATCCTAACAAGTGGTATTAGAGCAAGGTTTTAGCTCCAGAAGGTGATTTTCAGTTTTTTGGTCGAAATTTTTTTTGTCAAAAACGATTTTGGTGTATACCGTTGGAAAGGTCTCGTTCCGAAGATTCCGAAAATATTTTTTTCTGAATTTTTTGACCACCGGAAGACGTCCAAATCGCCGGTCAAAGGTTTGCCGGAATAGTGACCGGAAAAACCAGTTCCGCCGGAGAAGACGACACTGTAGCGCCTGAACTTGCCAGAGAAAACGACACTGTAGCACCGAAGTTCTGCCGGAGAAGACGACACTGTAGCGGTACTGTAGATGTACTGTAGCACAACGTCAGCGGTGACGTCAGCAGACACTGTAGCACGACGTCAGCAGACACTGTAGCACGACGTCAGTGGTGACGTCAGCAGACACTGTAGCAGGCACTGTAGCGACACTGTAGCAAAACTGTAGCAGATTTGAAAATTTGCAATTTGGCCCCTGAATTTCCAGAAAATTGCAAAATAGGTCATTGTTCTTTCAGAAAATGGCAGAAAGCAATAAGCTTCAGATTGAGAAGTTTGATGGGAAAGATTTTGGTTGGTGGAAGATGCAAATTGAAGATTTGCTCGTGCAGAAAGACTTGGACGCAGTTTTAGGTGAAAAACCAGAGGCGATGACACAGGCAAACTGGGAGACTTTGGATAAGAAGGCCAAGGCATTTATTAGACTGACGTTGTCAAAGGATGTTGCCTTCAACATTTTGAAGGAGACCTCGACAAAGGGAATCATGAAGGCATTGTCTAATATGTACGAGAAGCCGTCGGCAGCAAATAAAGTCTTCCTGATTCGGGAACTAGTCAACACGAGGATGAGGGAAGGAAGTTCAGTTACAGTACACATCAACAATTTGAACTCGATTTTATCCAGACTTGGGTCAGTGGGAATAAAATTTGAGGACGAAGTTCAAGCTTTACTACTGTTATCATCATTACCTGACAGTTGGTCCGGAACAGTTACAGCCGTTACTAGTTCCGCAGGATCGAAAGAGCTCACTTTTGAGGGAATTCGGGATTTAATTCTAGGCGAAGACGTCAGACGAAGAAATTCCGCGGAATCATCAAGTGAACAATTGAATGCGGTCAGAGGTAGAAGAAATAACAGAGGTAGTGGGAGCGGGAACAGGAGAAGGAGTCAGTCGAGGACTCGAAATGATGTGACTTGTTGGAACTGTAAAGAGGTTGGACATTTCAGGAATCAATGTCCAAAAGACAAGAAAGAAGTTAACGTTGCAGTAGACCATTCAGATGATGATGTTTTGATCTGTAGTGTGGAGAGCAATGTGGATTCCTAGGTTATGGATTCGGGTGCTTCATTTCACGCTACCCACACCCGTGAAGCACTGCAGAATCTGAAAGAAGGAGATTTTGGTAAGGTAAGACTGGCGAACGATGAGGTTCTTGATGTGACGAGCATAGGTGACTTAGTTTTGAAGACTCTAGTTGGTCCATGGACTTTGAAGGATGTCCGGGTAATTCCAAGTCTGAAGAAACAGTTGATTTCTGTTGGGCAGTTGGATGAACAGGGACACGAGGTTAAGTTCAGGAATGGGCAGTGGAAGGTTGTCAAAGGAAATCTTGTGATAGCTCGTGGACATAAGAGGGGTTCATTATATATGGTCAGTTTACCATCTGAGGGAGTAACCGTCCCAGTTCAGAAGAAAAACAAAATCCGGTTCATAGAGTCTCGTGGACAGAAGAAGGTTTGCTTTGCAGATGGCAAACCCAGAGTCACAGGTCAGATTCAGGTTGAACGTGTTTGGAACAGTTCAGAAAAACCAGTCAAGGGCATTCATAGCAGTGGGAGCAAGGGCTATGCTTCAGCTAGAATACCCAGAACACAGTGGGTTAAGAGAACTAGTATTCCATCTGTAAAAGTCTCTCCAGATTATCTGCTTCACATGGAGAGTGTCGTTTGTTCTCAGGATGTTCCAGGATCGGGCAGTTCATTTCAGTGGGAGCCGGTGGAGACAGAGAACAGTTCAGTGGCAGACTTAGCCATGACTGATGTGTTGGAGCTAACGGAAGCTTCAACTAGCCTTCAGGTAAATTGAAGAGAAGGCCAGGGTAACTAGGAAGGAGTCAAGATCAAAAGTTTTTACAGAAATACAGATACACAGTTGAAGCAATGGTGAAGATTGTTTCGTGGCTTCAAGTGGGAGATTGTTGAGTGTGAAGCCATTGGGTTAGTCAAAAGAAGTGGCAGGAAACAAGGACTCTCATGTGAACATGGAAAAATTGTTACGGCTGCAGAATTTCAATAATGGTGGCCTTATCAATTTCACATGTATGTGAATGGAAGAAAAAGCTTACGACTCAAAATATTATAAATAGGCTTCTTCCTTTCATTTGTAAAACTTGTATCTAGTGTAACAAAGAAAGAGTGCAGATTAGCACCAAGAAATATAAATTCCTAGTTACCGGTGGACGTAGGTCAGAGAAGGACTGAACCACGTTAAATCCCTCGTGTTCTTGTTTTTCGTGAGCTGTGTGTGTGTTTAGAGTCGTATGTTAAGTGTCTCGATCCTAACATTAGCAATAGACATCATTTTGCACTCCTTGCCATCGTGTCATGATCAATTCCGCATGACATATCACATGAACAAGGAAGAAGTCACCCTCAGCAAACTTCAAGGACTCTTGAAGACCGCCGAAAGTGGTCTAAAGGGTAAGTCGGTTGTTACTACTCCTACTCCTACTCCAACTGCGGCCAATGTCTTGGCAATCGGGCATGGCAAAGGGAAGAAGAAAAAGAACCCTTCTAAGGGTACCAAGGGTAAGACCCTTGAAGGCTCCTCTTCAAGCAAAACCAAGAAAGATTTTGTCACTCCTTCTGCTAACCCTAATGAGGCTGAATGCTTCTATTGCCGTGAAAAGTCGCACTGGAAGCGAAATTGCCCAAAGTACCAGCAAGATTTGAAGGATGGGAAAGTAAAACCCAACCATGCAGGTATATACACTATATTGTCTAATAACTCACCTCATTCTAAGTCTTGGGTCCTTGATACAGGTTATGGTATTCACATATGTTGTGATTTGCAGGGACTAAAAAGAAGTGAGAATGTGGAGCAGGGAAAGATAAACTTGATCATGGGAAACAGGAAAGCTTCACCTGTCACCAAGATAGGAGTTTATTCCTTAGTGCTAAATAGTGGGTTTACATTAGATTTGAATAAATGTTATTATTCGCCAGAAATGGCAAGAAATGTTATTTCCTTTCATGCATTGTATAAACAAGGTTTTACCTTTTATTTTGATAATAATAATGGTAGTATTGATGCCTTCTTTAATAATGTTCTTTATTTTAAAGCATTACCTTGTGATGGCGTGTATGAAACTGTATCTGTTGTAGATAATCTAGGAAATAATGTATTGTGTATTAACTCTTCCACTAGCTTAGATAAAGCATCCTTATGGCATTGTCGTCTTGGACATGTAAGCAAGAAACGCATAGGCCAACTCCAAAAGGATGGAGTCTTGAAGTCATTTGACCTAAAGTCAGATGATAGTTGTGAATCGTGTTTGTTTGGTAAAATGACAAAGTCACCTTTTACTGGCACTTGTGCTAGGGGTGAAGGTTTGTTGGACCTCATACACACGGATGTGTGTGGTGTTGGGTTTTGAGCATTCTAACACTCCTATGGTGTACATGCAACCCTATAAACCTTGGATCTATGTTTTCTCTATTATACATGCAAATATTAACTATTCCAAGGTTTCATCCTAACTAGCATATTATGAAGCACCTATACTACAAAGTTCTAGTTAGATGACATACCTTTTGATGTAGCTTGATGTCTTCAAGCTTTAAGAGCTTAGCCCCAATAGTGTGGAAGCCTCAAATGGAATCACAAATCACCAAAACACCTTGGAAGAACTTGAGAGAATATGTATGCACACTAAAATCGGCCCACTCTTATTCTCACACACTTGTGTCAATTTTGTGAGCCAAGGACCCCTTTATATATTATAGAGGATTAGGGTTACATCCATGTAAACCCTAATACCCATGACCTTTCATTTACATAGGATCCATGGGTTAAAAGCTCCATGGACCATCCATGAAAGCTTAGCCCAACCTAAATGAACTTGGCCCATTCCATATATATAAGAGTCCATATTTAATTAGTTCTTATTGATCACTTAATTAATTCTAAATTAATTCTTGATCAATACTAATTAAATAATATGATTCCATATTAATATATTATAACTTATAATATATTAATATAAATCATAAATATACTATTCTCAAAAGACTATCCATATAAATTGTGCCGGTAAAGTGCAACCCAAATGGACCATGCCGGGTCGGGTCAAGTACATACCAAATATAGTTATGGACTTAGACATTAATCCAACAGTCTTCCACTTGGATAAGTCTAAAACTATCATTGAGTATGACTTCAAAACCTAACTGGCAATCGTAGCTCTTAAAGCCGCTGTCGAACTCTGACCTTGTCAATGACTTGTCCATTAGATAAGGGATCATATATTCCTCCATTCTAGATATCATATGGACTGAGACATGGATTATAATCATTCTCTCTGTCCATTTGTTGTTTCCCGATTTTCGATTTATGATGACTGACTGATTGAACAAATCAAATCAGTCCTGGCTTGGCCAAGCACTCACATGTGTCATCGCTAAATCATCGAGGGGCCCACAGATATCGCTTTTATCCCGAAGGTAAAAGGAAAGGATAAACTTCGACTCATATGGCTTGTTCTACTACTTGTTGAATCATACACAAAGGCACGTTTTATAACATCGAGTTACCAATGCGTTTTCGTGCAATCAATGTATAACCAACTCATAGTAACAACTCATATCTCTAGGTTTTAAGAATATAAGATATTATCGTCTCATGATCACTCGTGATAAAATCCATGAAGTGATTCAAATGAGCGTGGGTTGAATCCAATACTTAAAACTTATGAGCACTCATGAGTGTTGTAGCACCACTTTGTCCACCAACTTGGACCTCTACAAACCAACCCATGACAGTCTTGATTCATATCTACTTCCAACATATGACCGACTGTGGATGGTTTGAATAACTTAATCATTCAGGAAGAGCGACTTAGTTATTATGGAAGTCAAAACATGCAAAGTGAAACACAAGAATAAATGAATCAAATATGGTATCAAACCCTATGAATATAAATAAACACTTTTATTTATCACCATACTGATTACTCATTATTCATTGTTTCGGTTTTATCAACTTTATACTTGAATTAAAAACACTAGTTGTCCCATGCTCCAAGCATGTACACTATGTTTTTCTTAAACAATAGCTTTGCCATACACCAAGTATGCACTCTATGTTTGTCTATGATCCTTACTTTGTGAAATAAACCAATTGAACATAATTTCAATGATTCTAATTTCACACTCCCAAATCCTTATCGAAAAATGTGAGAATTTCAAATTCCTATCATTTATCGAAATCTGTTTAGATTTTAAACTTATATGCACTGACCCTCCTGTAATGAATATGTACAAAGTCACAAAGACTTGTCAACAGTCATTATAAGGTATTCCAATGGAGATCAACTCCATGGAAACTAAGTCTCATATTCAAAGTACATTGCTTTGGACATGCTTCTTGCATTAATTTTTCTAATCTTACACAGATAACTTCCACCTATGGAGACAACTCCATATTCTCATTTTGACTATCACTTCTGAATAAGAGATGCCTCTTTTCAGAATATGTCAATATGGTCCTTCCAAAATTAGCACTATACTTCCAACTGTCCATGAGCAACCAATCTTTGGTAAACCTCAGATTGTCCTCGACAATTGCTTAATCATTTTAGTCATATCCAATTCTAGACCTTTTCCCTTCTTAATGCCTCTGGGCATTTGGAAAAATTTAGAAATGACAAATATTATAGCACATGCAATCGATCCTGTACCCAAAGCAAATGGTACACGATTCATGATGTGTCACATAAAGACATGATTCTAGACCAGTCTTTTGCTACAATATTTTTATTTGCCATGTTTTCAAAATTTGACTATGAAGAGGGATGCCGTAATCATAATCGAATTTTAAGAACGCAATATATAGAATTTCCTTAAGTTGAACCAATCCAACATGAAATTCATATATATATTCTTGACTAAGGATGATTAAGGTCTCAATCTAAGCCTTAAGAACTGAAATGAAGTATATCCTCTCCCTTAATTATAGCAAACAACTTTTTCAATCCCTGCAGCCTCACGAATTTAAACTTTTGTTTTCTATAATTAACATTGCTAACTTGCAACACTAACAATAATTATCATGCTCCCACTAACATGATGATTATTAGCATAACACTTATGCTCCCACTAGCTTTGACATGTACTCAGAAATCAGCTGGACTTCTAGAAAACAATACTTTATTGACTTTCTTACCAAAGTTCAGATTTCTGATACGAGATGCTTTGATAAAACTTTATCAAAATCATACACCTTTCCTTAGATAGCATGCATGTGTGTCTAAACAATTTCAGAACTATGAAAAGGGATGCCGTAATCATAGTCTCAATTGTTTAGACCTTTTGCCATCTGCTTCAAATCTACTTGGTGGAAGTGTTTCCTCACCATCATTTTCATGAATCGGAGAGAAACCTTATGACCCTTAGATTTTATGGTGTATGTGTTCTTATCCATGTGAATCGTCAAAACCATAGTCACAAGACAAGGATAATGACAAATCCAAACTCATATGGACTGAACTTATGAAATCTTAACTTCTTGCCACCTGGCAGTACAGGGCCTGCCATTGCTTCCAAGTTGTTATGCAACCAATTGAGAACTTTCAGAACTCCTATGCAAAGCCAACTTTAACTGGAATGGGCACAGAA
Organism: Lactuca virosa; assembly: GCF_052849685.1. Classification (NCBI taxonomy): domain Eukaryota; kingdom Viridiplantae; phylum Streptophyta; class Magnoliopsida; order Asterales; family Asteraceae; genus Lactuca; species Lactuca virosa. Next base: position 109,747,594 of record NC_136428.1, read on the forward strand.
TATGTCAACACGATAGGTTATAAACCTCAAGTCGTGTGCTAGTGAAGAACCTCAGGTTTTATTCTTGATTAGTTCTTGAAATTCTTTTTAGGATCTTTAAGACTCCCACTATCCTCTTGACATATAAGACTATCTTGCCAAATATTCAAGAGATAGTGCGGATTCTTTATCAAGACAAACACTTCACACAATTGGCCTTAGTTGGTCTTTGTTTTATCCAAAACATCACAACTTACCAATTTCAAATGTACAAGAGTAGGACACTTTTACTCTTACATTTGACAAGTGTTTTAAACCTTTCTTTAAGATATGTCACTCAAGTTACAATCTTGGAGTATGACTCTATGAATTGTTTTGGAACGAAGTATGACTCATCTTCCTGATCTAACCATTTCAACAATTCATGACTCCTCTTCTTAGTCATAATAATGCACTAAGATGAACTTTAGAGGACTAATTGTGATATGATTTCTAAATCATTAAGATGATCCCAAACATGATACTAAAGTACTCTCCCATCTTTTCAGATTTGAGAAACTTTTATCTTTCTGCCAAATTTGATTCTTCCCATTCGTTCTGCCATACATTGAGACTTTTCCAATGTTTCAGAATTATACTTAAACTTGTAAGTATAACCATATTTACTAAACTTTAGTAAATCAAATAGTCTTAACGAGCTTTGTGGTGGACATGACCAGTGCACAAGAATATGTACTTGATCCCTTTAGTCCTTCACTTGACTCACACATCCATGTGAACAAGTAATTAGTCTTGATTTTCCAATGCTTGAAAGTTCTCATTCATCATACTATTCAACTTGCATGATTCCAAGTTTCGGTCCAATTGAAACTTGGGTGATGAGGAACTTTCCTGATTTGGTAAATTTAGACACTACCACAAATGAAAGAATCAAATCCATTTTCCAATATTGCTGTCAGTGGAATCATATAAGCAACAATTTTCCACAAATGCCATTGTAAGGATACTTCAAATAAATAAAATTAAACAATTTTCTTTTATTTTAAAACTTTGCGGAAAAACTTATCCTTACAATCCACATGGAAAATTGTTGTTATCTATTCCTTAGCAATATATCATAACTTCTTAAGCAACTGCTCAAAATTCTGATGCGATCGAAATCCACCTTCGCGATCAGAATCAGCATATACTTCCTTTAAGATTTCTCTCTATTCTTTGATTCTTAAAACATCAACATGTGACCCAGTCACATCATGTAATGAGGATCTCATAATAGAACTTAACAGAGTTAGATAATGGGCTCTACCTGATGTAGAGTCAAACTTATTGACTTTAACATCCTTAGGTAAATTTGGCAGCTTTGCAATCAACGCCCCTTCCTTTGGCAAAATAAACATATGGACCCTTTGGTAATGGGACTATCTCAGACTTAGCCTTTCTCTTTACCATTTGGTCAACTGGGTTGACTATGGTCAATCCCTTTCCATTGGGAAGAGAATGCTTTTTCTGGATTTCCAGTGTCACCATTGTCACTGTCCATAAAGTTTTTTGGAAGTTGATCTTCTAATCAAATTTGCTTTACTATCGTTCCAAATCATTGCTGATTCAGCAGCACCAAGCAAATAGATATGATCATTAAGGTTCATGTCATAGTCTGTTTCATAGTAGTCCCAAAGGAACTCACTATGTGAGTTAGAAAGTGATTGAACATCCAACTTTCTCAAGACTTTGACACCCAACTCTCCCGGCTTGTCAATATGTGACTTCATCTCTAAGATGTGATCACACATAGACCTTGCTTGCCATTAGGGCTTGAGTGACCTTGAACTTGTGGGTTAGGGAGAATAATTGGAGGAGGTGGAGGAAGAGAAGTATGACTTCCATGAGTCAAACTCGGGAAGTCATATTCATTAGGAAAGCTTGGTTTGGGAAGATCATTGTTGTCTAAACCAGACATCAACAATGGGAGAAATTCACGTAAAGTTGATTTAAGTCCTTAATATAACACCCAATATGATATATTAAGGCTAGGACCCAACAAACTATTTTATAACTTGGAAGAGGGATGCCGTAATCCAAGCTATAAAATATTTGAAGGTAGGTGAATGACGATTCACCAATTTCGACCAAGATAAACGAAATGTATTATTAGGTTTTAATTGGTTTTGAAACTCCTAGATTCTTTTAAGATTCATTGAACTTTTCAATGGCATGTTTCAATCTCGAGTGTGCCCTTCAGGTTTTGTGACTGGGATGCCGAGGATCACAAAACAAGGTGTGAAGTAACCATGCAAATATACTTGGTACCCTTAATATTTACCCCTCAATCGATGTGCCGGTTAACCACACACGCTCCAACGATACTATGATAAACATTAAGTTACCCTTTGCCTACCTTGTTAAGTCCAGGTTAGTGTGTCGGTTAACCACACACGCTCCACTAACAGTTTAAACAAAGTGCAAAGTGTAATTTCATGGATTAGCACCTTATTCACATTTTCCTAAGTAACTAAGATTGAGAATTTATAAAAAGTTTAGTTACTTAGTATTTATCATTAATACTTTTAATGAAGGGAGAATTATAGTCCTTGTCCTACCTGTTCGGCTAACGACCCTCCACCAGTCAAGGAAGCGGTGGGTGAGAGTGGACACCCATTAAACTGCCATTTTATAGGCAGTAACCTTATACTCCCTTTATAGACCGGCTTCGTGAATGAGGCCTACTAATGGTAAGACGACTTGCTCTTATACATATAATATATTAAACTTTTAATATTATAATAGTATAAGGGTGTATTTTAGACATTTAAAATACTTGGTGGTTTAATCTATTAATTAAACTATACTTTTAATTTAATTAAATTTAAACCATGTCATTATGGAATTATTAATTCTCTTTTAATTAAACACTTTAATTATCTATTAATAAAGTCCATAAGAGTTAATTGAATTATTCAATAAAAACATCATAATTCCAATAATTAAATTCAAAATTAAAACCATTTAATTAATTGTTTAAGTTATGAACCCAAGAGTTTTAGAATTCAATTCTTTTTTTTTATCATAAAAAAACTTTTTCCAAATTCCAAAACTTGAGGGCAAGTTTTGTAACTCTTGAAAACTTTTGGATTCCATAACTTATGGAGTTAAATACTTGTTTTATGATGACACTTTTCATGTTCCATAACTTAAGAACAAGTTATGGAATTCTTTAAAACATTAAGACCAAGTTTTGTAACTCCATAAAAAAACTTTGAATCAATTTTTTTTAAAAACCTTTTCATATCCATAACTTATGGAGGTTTCAAAAACTCTTTAGATCAAACTTTTAAAACTAATAAAATAATCATATCATTTTATCTTTTACTAAATTTGACCTAATTCAACTCATATAGCAAATGATTCAAATTTTACAAATAATTAGTTTTTCACAAAAACAAGTAATTATCTTAAAATTTGACAAATGTCATGTTTTTTTTCTTTTTTTCCAACTTTGAAAATAAAACATTTGCATCAATATAATAGAAAACAACCCATGGCTCTGATACCACTGTTGGGTTTTGAGCATTCTAACACTCCTATGGTGTACATGCAACCCTATAAACCTTGGATCTATGTTTTCTCTATTATACATGCAAATATTAACTATTCCAAGGTTTCATCCTAACTAGCATATTATGAAGCACCTATACTACAAAGTTCTAGTTAGATGACATACCTTTTGATGTAGCTTGATGTCTTCAAGCTTTAAGAGCTTAGCCCCAATAGTGTGGAAGCCTCAAATGGAATCACAAATCACCAAAACACCTTGGAAGAACTTGAGAGAATATGTATGCACACTAAAATCGGCCCACTCTTATTCTCACACACTTGTGCCAATTTTGTGAGCCAAGGACCCCTTTATATATTATAGAGGATTAGGGTTACATCCATGTAAACCCTAATACCCATGACCTTTCATTTACATAGGATCCATGGGTTAAAAGCTCCATGGACCATCCATGAAAGCTTAGCCCAACCTAAATGAACTTGGCCCATTCCATATATATAAGAGTCCATATTTAATTAGTTCTTTTTGATCACTTAATTAATTCTAAATTAATTCTTGATCAATACTAATTAAATAATATGATTCCATATTAATATATTAGAACTTATAATATATTAATATAAATCATAAATATACTATTCTCAAAAGACTATCCATATAAATTGTGCCGGTGAAGTGCAACCCAAATGGACCATGCCAGGTCGGGTCAAGTACATACCAAATATAGTTATGGACTTAGACATTAATCCAACATGTGGACCCTTCAGAACCGCCACAAGAGATGCTAATCGGTTCTATGTGACTTTTACTGATGATTTTAGTAGATATGGATATGTCTACCTAATCAAGCATAAGTTTGAAACATTTGAGAAATTCAAAGAGTTTAAGCAAGAAGTGGAGAATCAATTGGGCAGGAACATTAAGATGCTTCGATCCGATCGTGGTGGTGAGTATCTTAGTACTGAGTTCCTTGACTATCTTAAGGAATGTGGGATTGTCTCACAATTGACACCTCCTAGGACACCACAGTTGAATGGTGTAGCTGAGAGGCGCAATCGGACCTTGTTGGACATGGTTCGTTCCATGATGAGTCGAGCTTCGCTACCAATCTCATTTTGGGGGTATGCCTTAGAGACTGCCGCCCATATCCTTAATCTAGTCCCTACAAAGAAGGTTGCCAAAACACCTCACGAGGTGTGGACTGGAAAAGTTCCCAATCTAGACCACATCAAGATTTGGGGTTGCGAGGCTTTCGTGAGACGCGAGACTCACGATAAGCTCGAACCCCGAAGCGAAAGGTGTATTTTCATCGGCTACCCACATAAATCCTTTGGTTACATCTTCTACAGACCGAGTGATAATGTGGTCTTTGTAGCAAGAAGAGGATTCTTTCGAGAGAGAGAGAATTCATGAGCCAAGGAGACAGTGGGAGGCAAATTGACCTTGAGGAAATTCAAGAGTCAAGTGGTGAAGGAACCTCAAACCCTTGCCCTCAACCTGAGGAGAAAAATCCTGTTGAGCCGACTGAAGAATCTATACCTCTGAGGCGTTCCACCAGAGTTAGGAATGCACCTGAGCATTATTATGGTTTTCATATTACTGCAGAAGGTGAGACACTTATCAGTGATAACACACTGGTAAATCTGGATGAGCCTAACAGCTACACGGAAGCCATGGCAGGCCCTGAGGCTGCTAAATGGAAAGAGGATATGGATAGCGAGATACAGTCCATGTATGACAATCAAGTTTGGAACTTGGTTGACAATGTACCTGATCGTAAGATAGTTGGGTGCAAATGGATCTTCAAGAAGAAGACCGACATGGATGGTAATGTACACACTTATAAGGAACGACTGGTTGCAAAGGGTTATTCTCAAACTCCGGGAGTTGATTATGATGAGACCTTTTCACCAGTGGCCAAGATTAAGTCTATTAGGGTTCTGTTAGCCATTGCTGCATTTCATGATTATGAAATATGGCAAATGGATGTCAAAACCGCTTTCCTTAATGGAAAGTTGGTTGAAGATGTTTACATGGTTCAGCCAGAGGGTTTTGTCAGTACAGAGTACCCCAGTAGAATGTGTAAGCTCGAGAAATCCATTTATGGATTAAAACAGGCACCTCGCAGATGGAATCTTTGCTTTGATGAGAAAATCAAAGAATTTAGCTTTTCAAGGAGTGAAGATGAATCTTGTGTCTATATCAAGGCTAGTGGGAGTATAGTCAGCTTTTTGGTACTGTATGTGGATGACATACTACTCATAGGAAATGACATCCCAACCCTGCAGGAAGTAAAGTCCTGGCTTGGGAAGTGTTTCGCTATGAAGGACCTTGGAGAAGCTGCCTATATCCTAGGGATAAGGATTTTGAGAAACAGGAGTAAAAGACTAATTGGACTTAGTCAAAGCACCTATGTGGACAAAGTGTTGAAAAGGTTCAACATGCATAACTCCAAGAAAGGAGAGTCACCCATCCAGAGTAACGCCAGATTGAGTAAGACACAAAGCCCTAGTACTGAGGCTGAGATAGCAGAAATGAGTCGAATACCTTATGCTTCAGCTGTAGGATCGATCATGTATGCTATGACGTGTACTCGACCTGATGTAGCCTTTGCTTTGAGCATGGTTAGCAGGTATCAGGGGAACCCTGGCAAGGCACACTGGACTGCGGTAAAGAATATCCTCAAGTACCTACAGAGGACTAAGGACTGGGTCCTTACCCTCGGTGGCAGTGAGGACTTGAGAGTTGTAGGGTACAGTGATGCTAGCTTTCAGACTGACAGGGATAATTTCCGCTCTCAGTCCGGCTGGGTCTTTACTCTAAACGGAGGGGCAATTACTTGGAAAAGTTCCAAGCAGGAGACAGTGGCTGATTCCACTTGTGAATCAGAGTATATAGCAGCAAGCGAGGCAGCAAAGGAGGCTATATGGCTAAAGAACTTCATCGGAGACCTTGGAGTTATACCAGCTATAAAGGAGCCAATGGAGATTTTCTGTGACAGCAATAGTGCGGTTGCCTTAGCCAAGGAACCAAGAGATCATGGGAGATCCAGACACATTGACAGAAAATATCACTTCATTAGACATCGAATAGAAGAAGGAATCCTCGTGGCAAAGAGGGTATCATCGGATGAGAACCCAGCAGATCCCCTCACGAAGGGACTGACTCGGGCTAAGCATCTCCAACATGCTCGGAGCATAGGGCTGAAGGATGATATTAGTTTTAGTACTTAGATAATCTTGAAATTTGTAAAATGTAATTGACATTTGATGATAAATAAAAGCTGTTATTTATGAGTAAAGTGTTGCTATCTCTTGTCAATCGTTTACTATTATTTCTTTTTGCATGTTTTGACTTCCAGAATAATTATGTTATGGTTTATATCATATTATTCAAACTCTACACAGTCGGTCATATGTTGGAAGTAGATATGAATCAAGACTGTCATGGGTTGGCTTGTAGAGGTCTAAGATGTTAGACAAAGCGGGGCTACAACACTCATGAGTTCTCATAAGTTCTGAGTATTGGATTCAACCCACGCTCACTTGTATCACTTCATGGAATTTATCTCGAGTGATCGTGAGACGGTAATATCATATAAGTCTTCAAACCTAGAGATATGATTTGTTGCCTATGAGTTGGTTATGCATTGATTGCACGAAAACGCATTGGTAACTCGATGTTATAAACCGTGCTTTTGTGTGTAATTCAACAAGTAGTAGAGCAAACATATGAGTCGAAGTTTATCTGTTCCTTCTAGGATTAGAAGCGATATTTGGGCCCCTCGATGATTTTGTTTTGACCTATGTACCGGGCCCGGTCAGAACTAAATTGATGTGTTCAGTTAAGTTCTATGTCAAACAAATCGGAAATCGGGAAACAAATGCTGGACAATAAGCAAGACCATGTTCCATGTATTTGTCCGGCTGATATCTAGAACAGAGGATTATATGATCACTTATCTAAAATGGCACTTCATAGTTCAACAGAGTTTAAAGAGCTACGATTGCTGATCGGTTCCTGAAGTCATACTTGCAACTATAGTTATTAGACTTATCCAAGTGGGAGACTGTTGGAGATAGTGTCTAAGTCCATAACTATATTTGGTATGTACTTGACCCGACCCGGCATGGTCCATTTGGGTTGCACTTCACCCGAACAATTTACGGATAATCTTTTGAGAATAGTATAAGTTATGATTTATTAATATATTATAAGTTCTAATATATTAATATAAAATCATATTATTTAATTAGTGTTGATCTATAATTAATTTAGAATTAATTTAGAGATCAAAAGTATGACTAATTAAATATGGGCTCTTGTATTTATATAGTGTGGGCTAATGCTTATTTGGAATGGGCTAGGCTTGCATGGAAAGTCCATGGATACTCCATGGAGCTTTAACCCATGGATCACATGGAAATGAAAAGACATGGGTATTAGGTTTTACATGGATGTAACCCTAATCCACCACACTATATAAAGGAGGCTTTAGTTCTTGAAATAACACGAGTTGTGGTGAGTAAAGTAAGAGGGCCGATTTCAAGAAGGTGATTACTATTCTCTCAAAGTTCCAAGTTTGTGGTGATTTGTGATTTCCATTTGAGGCATCCACACTATTGGTTCTAGGCTCTAAAACTCCAAGCAATCAACTACAACTACAAGGTAAGTAATTCTACTAGCTTTATTTGATTCAAGTTCCCCATGCCATGCTAGATAGGATAAGAACCTTGGAAAAATAATTATTTGCATGTATCATAGTCAAACATAGATCCAAGGTTTTTAGGGTTGCATGTACACCATAGGAGTGTTAGAATGCTCTGAAAACCCATCAGAAACAATGTAAGGTGATGATGATGATGATGATAATTCCTCGCAAGCCTCCACAAAGATCACCTTCTTCTTCTTCTTCCAAACAAGGAAAGGCTCCAAAATGACCAAAGATCAAGCAAGGATGGAGAATATGGTTTTTCTGAAGTGAAAGAGGGTTTGGGGTTGATAAGAAACCATAAAATGATTTTAGAGATGCTTAAATACGAAGTAAACCCTAAAATGATCATGGGCTTGGGCTGCAGCAACTCTCACATCGTGAGCTCCATGTCTCACGTCGTGTGAACAATCCCGAACAAAAGTTACATGCAATCCATATCATGTTGTGAGCCTCTAATCTCACGTCGTGAGGCATCTTTTCTTCTAAAATCCAACCTTTTGACTCCTCGAAACCCTAATTCGATCCATCCTGGAAAACAGGTGCCACAACACTGTTATTCTTCTCATTCATCTATCTCTTCTATCTTTTTTTCATTTTTACATACTCTACCTTCTGTCCTCTTTTCTCATACTCTGCTCTATTCTCAGTCATTCTTATCTCAACTTTCTCTGTTCTTTCTATACTCTAATCTTCTTCTCCATTATTTTCTTCTCATCTCATACTCTTTCTTAGCCTCTGCTCAGGCTCATCTCATACACTATCTTCTCTTTCTTTATCTGTAATGCCTGAATTTCCTCCTAGGCTTAGTTATCAAATATGTAACCTTTTCGGTTAACTATTGTAAATTTTTTAGAATAAATAAAAGTAAATTATTCAAATACATATGTGTTTACGTGAATTTTACAGATTTTAGATGTATTTGATATCTATGTTAAAATCTTACGTCGAAACGTAATAAATAGGGCTAAAATATAAATTAAAAATAAAGGATTATTTTGGATAAATAATCTAAACAAAAGTCGTAGTAATCGAAAAAGAAAATTCGTGCATATATAGAACGCCTAAATCTGACTTCGTGAGAGGAAGTTATGATTTTTCGAAGTTTCAGCGTATTAGTATATGGCTTAGAAACCGAAATTGAAATTAGTCGTTTGTTAGGAAAAGCAATCTAAATGAGAGTTGAAGATCTTGTCAATACCTATTCGTCGATATAAAGACAGTCGAGAACAGATATCGTATGAGAAAGTTATGATTTTCATATGGGCTTTAACAGTCTAAGCCTGTTAAAAATATAGCTTTAAAAATAAAGTGAGAATTAGCCGACGAAATCTAAATAAAAGTTGTAGATCTCGTCGATAGCTACACGTTGATATAAAGAACATCAAAAATGGAGCTAGTATGAAAAATATATGAATTTTTTAAGAAAATAAAGTTTTCGCACGCACAGAAAGCCTGTGCAGCGCGCACCGACAAAACCACGAAGCCCCACTAGAAACCTGCCACATGTCACATCAGGAAATTGCCATGTCATCACAGCTAACCAATGGCACGACGCACCTTTCCAGCCCTATATAAACCTCGAAATTCAGCTCATTTTCACACAACTTTCCACCAATTCTCTCTAGAAATTTTTCTAGCCCTTACTCCCTTTACTCCCTAATTCTTGGTTACTTTTGCGAGGCCCTACGGATTTAGAGAGGCGATGATTAGAATCTCCCGGGTCAGAGTTCTACCCGCATAATTCCTGGTTCTCATTAAAATACTCTGTAAGTTGAGCTACACTTACTCTGCTTTAAGTGTGACTTATAATTATAGTCATAGTCGTTATTATGAACCTATAATTAAGATTTATTAATACTTCCAAGCCATTATACTGATTTATCTACTTACGGGAGTGATTTCTAGGCTGGATTTAGTGAGGTGTTTAAAGTGGTATTTCCAAACAGTATACTTTGTATACCAAACGGATCCTACCTCCGATATGATCCTACCTGGTTATTCCTTATTTGATAGATCTTGATGTAGACATTGGGATTATCGAGAAATCTAGACTATTATTAATATAGTCGTCAGGATTATAAAAGTAGACTAAGAATTAGTGTTATACATTTAGTTCTTTGAAAAGTGTTATGGCGAAGCGCTGCCCTAACCTCGAGTCACCTTCTTTTTCCAAGTGAGTGTGTAGTTACTTTCAAGAGCATAATTTAATAAAAGTATTTATTAGATGCTAATTGTTTTGTTTATACTATGTGCTACTTTTATAACTATAATAGTACTGCTTATTACGAACTATGTCAGAATCAGAATTGCCTTTAGATATAGTCTGGGTTAGTTATGGACTTATAAAAGGTGCTTAGTTCCAAATAAGTTGGATATTGGTTAGGTCTCATTCTAAGGGTAGAGTATGAGATCAGAGCGGAGTATAGTAGTCCTCCTCTTCTTGGATTACCAGAAATGATGGGTCTAGATCAGACAACTGGCAAGCATTTCTGCATCATCGACCATAGTAGATGACAACACTAAACTATTCTATGCGATCTAGTAAATTACGTTGCTAGTGTGGACTTATAACCCATAGACGTAGATAAAGTGGGATACCAAATTTATCATATACCATGTACATTGGTTGCCTTTAGATGATTTACATTGTCCAAGGACTCACCTAGCTATGTAGTCAAGCAATTGCTCAAACGATTCATCAGGTTCGATGATTCCTCCAGATAATCGTTGATTTAGGATTTGTGAGAATCAATTGGGCAGGGTAGGTGGTCTCATATCAGATTATATACACCTATAACATTTTTTTGTATGAATGTTATTATATATTATCATTAATATATTATTGGCTTGAAAACCCTATGCATCTCACCAGGTTTCCCAAACCTGGTCCACTCATTTTATGTGCATCACAGGTAGCGGATGTAAGGTTGTCAAAGCCTAGATAGGACGCTGAGTGAAATAAAGAGATGTACATGTTATTGTATTTCAGGACCTTTTTAAGCTGTTGGGTTATGGGCATTCTAACACTCCTAAGTGTACATGCAACCCTAAATATCTTGGATCTATGTTTTCTCTATTATACATGCAAATATGAATATTCCAAGGTATTACCCTATCTAGCATACAATCCTTGATACTTGGGTAATATAACAAGTTAGAATACATACCTTTTAATGAAGCTTGAAGTCTTGAACTTTAAGAGCTTAGCCCCAATAGTGTGGAAGACTCAAGTGGAATCACAAATCACCAAAACACCTTGGAAGACTTTAGAGAATATGGATACTTGGCTCACACTTATGAAATTGGTTATTGCCCTCTTTAGTGTATCCACACTAGCCACTAGCCTAATTTCATGAACCATAAGACCCTTTATATAGTGTGGAGGATTAGGGTTAAACCCTAATACCCATGACCTTTCATTTCCTAGGATCCATGGGTTAAAGCTCCATGGACTATCCATGAAGACTTAGCCCAACCTAAATGAACTTGGCCCGCTACACACACATATATATATATATATATATATATATATATATATATATATATATATATATATATATATATATATATATATATATCTAAGAGTCCATATTTAATTAGTTCCTTTTTGATCACTTAATTAATTCTAAATTAATTCTTGATCAATACTAATTAAATAATATGATTCCACATTAATATATTAGAACTTATAATATATTAATATAAATCATAAATATACTATTCTCAAAAGACTATCCATATAAATTGTGCCGGTGAAGTGCAACCCAAATGGACCATGCCGGGTCGGGTCAAGTAAATACCAAATATAGTTATGGACTTAGACATTAATCCAACAGTCTCCCACTTGGATATGAACAATGACATCCTTGGAGTTTTAATATAAAGAATAACTTCTGTTTTCTCAAAGTGTTTTTATTACATTGGGAATTTTTGCATCTAAATCTATTAAAGTCTAAAGAAATTTTTTTAATTGGTTCTAAAAATTAGGGGATGTCACATTATCTCTCTCATATTCTTCTTTCTACTTCTCTTTTCTTGTCCCTTACTCTTATCACATCTCATACTTTATATGTTCTTCTCATACTTTTATACATCCTGAATGTTCCATTTATAAGAAAAACATTACATTGTATGTCGGATAAAAAACAATTATATGTGTTTGAATTGTGTGTTAGTACATATCATTATTATATATTCAAATTACATATCTAGTACTCTTATTTACAACATATTTTGGATTTTTTTCATTTTTATTTTTAAAACATTATTTATATATTTTTATCTTTTTGTTTACTTTTGTAATATTTTTATTGAGATATATACACTAAAATCTCAATATTTTCAACGATTTAACAATAAATTCTTAAACTTTATTTTTTTGATAGTAAAATCCTAACTACCGACAGTTTTTGACACACTTACCATTTTTCGCCGGTTAGCCGGTAATTAGGACTTTACTGTTAAAAAAATAAACTTTAGGAATTTCTTGTCAAATTGTGAATTAGGACTTTACTGTAAAAAAAGTTTAGGACTTTCTAGTCAAATCGTCGAAAATATTGGGACTTTAGTGTATTTATCCTTTTTTTGTTAGAAATTTAATGGTATGATAGTCTTTTAATTATAAGAGTTATTGGAACCTGGTCAGCTAGATCATATTGAAATCTTTAACGTTTACTTCTTGTTAAATAGTTTTTTATAATCTCAACAAACAGACATTGAAAAAAATGGAGATAATAAAGAAAGAACCAGGGTTGTGTTTGGTTTTTTGCAGTCCTAAAAATAGAGAACTAAGAAACCGGAAAAGACGAAACTGGCATTCTTACCTCTTCTCCACATTCACACCCTTTTGACTAGGCGTGTGTTGTTCGTGTTTATACAATCTACCCCCTCTTTTCAGTTCAAGATTTGACGGTGAACCAAGAAGAAAGTTTTACAAGTCTTCTCAACCTTTCTCGCTCTTTCTTTTGCATCTGTTTCCCCTTATCGTTGTTGTAGCAGGGTATAGATGATGATGGTAAGAAAAATGGTGGTGTTGTGATGAAAATTACAATTAAAAGTTTTTGGGCTACGAATTGGGTCTCACGAGGCTGATAAATTATTTGGTTATAGGGAAACCAAGACTATACACTAAAGTCCTAATATTTTCAATGATTTGACAGGAAAGTCTTAAACTTTATTTTTTTGACAGTAGAGTCCTAGTTACCGACTAACCGGTAAAAAAAGGTAAACGTGTGTTGGTAGTTAGGACTTTATTGTCAAAAAAATAAAGTTTAGGAATTCTATGTCAAATCGTTGAAAATATTGAGACTTTAGTGTATATATCTCTTTTTTATTTCGTCGTTTTATATTTAAAATTAAAACATTGTAATTTGTAACAAAAATAGAAAAACCAATCAAATAAAAAATATAAATATTATCTTGTAGTGACAATTACAATAAAATTAAAAAGAAGAATATGTAAATATATAACAATACGATCGTATCAGTAAAATGAATTTAAAAACATTGGTAAATGGTCAAAGCTGTCTTGTCAAATAGGCAATCATTAAAAATTTAGGTGTGATTAAAATCCCCCTCTTACATCTATATTTATGTTGGATGAATTAAATTTTATAATATGAAGAGTTTTGATTTCCCCCTTGTTATATGTTGTAGCCTCTCTAAGATTATGATATTTTCTTGACAAAACTGTAAAATTGGTCTCTGTGGTTATCCAAAAAGTGTGGATAAGGTCCACAATGTTTTCAAGTTGCATGGTTGGTCCAAAGTGTGAAACTTCTTATGGTTTTGGTCCCTGGACTTAACTCCCATCTATTTCTTTTCGTTTAGTTTAGCATGTGACCTCCATGTGAGGGTAATTTTATCTTTTCACCTACTGGTCCCTGTGGTTTGAAAAGTCCTTTAAGACCCAACCCACAACGTCTCTCTTCTTGTTCATTTTCATTCAGACAACGTCTCTTTATCTCTTGCTCTTTCTCGTTTGTTTGATTTCTTGTTCACTCACAATGGTGCAACAAACGTGTTTTTGTGGAAGAGATGTTGTTGTGCGAGCCTACTGGACAAATTTTAACCCTGGTTGTTCTTTCTTCGTATGCCCTAAACAGGTAACAAGGTTCAAATTAGGTCAATGATTTTTATTTAATAATCCATATACTTTTCTATATAAATGTAGGATTCAAAATGTGGATTTATTGGTTGGGTTGAACCCCCCCCCCCCTGTGTCTAAGATCGACAGCTATAATACCAGGATTGCTGAGAACAATCAACAGGCATGAGCTGGATTTTGGGAATATGCAATGTGAATCAACAAAACTGAAGATGTATTTGGTTATAAGTTGGGTTCTGCTTCTTTTGTTTATCTTCTTTAGGAATTAGGGCTTACATGTTAGGGTGTAGTTTTTAAAATATTGTTGTAATGTTGTGTTTTGGTGTTGGTTTTTGTAAGCTAATTTGGAAGGATTAATCTAAGAATGTAGTAATGTTGTGGTTTACGTTTATGATGTTGTTAATGGTAAATTGTCTTAATGAAAGTGTTAGTTTTTTATATAAATTGTCTTAGTTGAAATGGTTATGTTAATGGTGTATGGTGTAATGGTAAAAATATTAATTGTTAACATTTGGTGTAATTGAAAAATATGATGTTAACCATAACACAATACCAAAAAGTACATTACCAAAAGCTGCTTTAACAAAAAGAAAAAACCCAACATTACCATTAAACATTACAAAAAATACATAGCTATTGCATAACCAAGTTCAAAAGTGCATAACTATTACATAACCAAGTTCAAAAGGACATAAATATTACTTAATAACTAGAGTTTTAAAACATTAACAACTATTACAACCACAAATAAAACACATAATTCAGTAGCCTACCACTGCAACACTTCAACACTTCAAACTTCATTTGCTTGACTGGTACCTCCATTTCCCCTTGGCCCTTGCATGTCCTGGCATTATGGACCTTGTTCTTACACTTAGTACATGTCACATTTACAAATTTCATAGTTAGCTTCTCACTTTCACATTGACCTTGTTGTAGGTTCCCTTTCTTACTTTAGCTAACACTCTTCTCATCAACACTCTGCCTCCTTTTCTTTTTTGGTCTTCCTGACTGCTTGTGGTGTGGTGGAGGGGTAAGGGTTGTTGGACAATCACTCTTAGGACACATACTCCTTCCTTTGATAAGGTCGACTTTGAAAGAGTACATGGTTTTCCATGTTTCTAGCCAATACACCTTATGAACATAGGTGTACAGTTCTCCTACTCTCTCACCATTGTCTGCCATTTCATTGATTTTTACAATTGCATGCTTGTAGGGCATGCATGTCAACTCCTATTTCTTGCAGCTACAAGTCATCTGCCCCATGTCCACAACATGTTGATCATGACATGGCCCTTTGACCTGGTACTTACTCACTCCATTCCACTTGAAGTGTACTGTGAATCACTTGATATGTTTACCTGTAATAGCCTTTCACCAGTAGGTGTGAGTGGACATGTGCACTTGTTTATCACCTTCATCACATTACAGACTCTTTTCATAAGATTTCCCTATATGAACTCTAAACAGGTTATTATTGGTTTATCCCTCCTATTTACGAGCTTGCTATTGAAAACTTCAAACAGATTATTCAACAACATATATGACATTGCCCTACCTGTTATTATATAATACCTATTAGTAAGTAAAATAAATGGGAAATCATGTAAATATATAAAATTATATAAATAAGTAATTACCTGAGAATCCCATTATTCATTGTCAATAACCTCTACATCCTCTACTTCCTCTTCAACATCGTTACACTCATGAAACTTATGATCACTCCCTAAGTACTCTGCTTCTTTGTCTATACTCATGTGAAAATTCTCCATATCTACTTCAATATCTGAAATTAGGTTATCTTCATCAACCATAAAGTCGCTGTCTGAATCATCATCACTACTGATGTGAATTATGAGCATTGATTTGGCATACATAATTAAAGAACACACAAAGAACATGGTGATTTGGGTGTTTAAGAGATGCATTCGATTATGAAAGGTGTTACAAAAAAGGATCTCGATCTAAATCTACATAATTAACACACACTAACACTCTCAATGTTACATCTCTCAAGCACACCTCTACAAGTGGTATGAACCCACCTTATATAGAGGTGTTTACATGTCTCTCTCTCTCTCTCTATCTCATGTCACAAGGCTAATTTACCACATGCAAATGGGTCTACAAAAGTCAAACCATTTACAAAGTCATACATGGATAACTTTGTACCCAACATTCTCCCCCTCAAAGTTAGGAATGGATGACCCGCTTCGAATCTTCCAAAATCAAGCAACTACGCGAACCAAGCCTCAAGCGTGACACATGTAAAGATGAACATCAAATCTTCAATTCTTCCATGATTCTTCAATTTGGGTTCTAGAATGTGAGACCATACGAACCGAGCATCAACGAATAATTAGGAGTTTCTCAATCTCCAAATAATCACCCTAAAGTTGAGCATAAAAGCACACCCCAAAAATCTTCAATAAGTCCAAACCCATCATGAACCGATATCACTTCCGAATTTCCAATTGAATCATTTCATAAACTTCAAATACTCGAGGTCACTTCGGTCTTCAAGTCCGCGTAATATGAAAAATTCAACTTTCGAATTTCCATATAAATTTCTCTCCGTTTTTATAATCGAAAAATGATTATAAAACCAAAAAGGAATGAGAAAGTGCTCAATTCGGAATTTTTTTTATCCAAAACTCCCCCTTAACACATGGCATAAACATTTTGCTTTAATCCGGAAAATCCAAAAAAAATCTTCAATTTTTAGCTTCGTTCACGGACCGCCTTTGACAAAATTTCTCAAAATTGGGGAGAAATTGTCAATTTCAAAATTCTGCAGTGACCCGGTGCGCCCAAAACAACCTAATATGTGAAACTCTACTCCATTTGCGAAACTGGGTATAAAGCGTAAATTCGCACAAACTGCAGGGACTTGAAATGTACATTCTTCAATTTCTCAGAAAATTAGCCCATCTTCGAATTTGGGTATGGTCTGCCAAATTTTCGAAACTTCAGGTACTATTTTCGAAACTTTTGCACGCTTCTTTAAACTTTTGAAACTGCGTACACATTGGCAAACTTTCGAAACTTAAATGATCAATTTCGTAACATTGCCTTTTCTTCCAAATTGTCTAAATTTTGTCCAACTTTCGAATGTAGGCTAAAGTGTCAAACTTTCGAAACTTTAGGGTCCACTTTCGAAACTTTTATGTTTTCTTCCCCAATTCGTTTCCCAGTTAACGAATGTTTCCAGCTGCTACAAAACCTTCGTAACATTGACACAAAACCTTCATTAGATGAAACCCAAAATCTTCGTTAGTTGTTACCCAATTCTCACAACCAAATTTTCGTTAGTTGATACAAGCCATCGACACTTTATAAAAATCTTCTCACATTGACCAACAGATTCGTTTCCATTCAAAATATTCGTTCCCAGTTCATTTTGTTCATCACTCAACCGTGGCATCCAACTCAAATCAACAATCATCGATTTTGATTTCTAGTCGTAACCCAAAACGAACATTTAACCTTCCCATTCATAGAGTTCAACTCGAACAACCGAAATCGATTCTAAATCAATCAACATTCAAAATCGAATTCATCAGCAACATTGCCTTCGCTTCCTGTTCGTCATCTATTATCAACCATCGAACAAATCGATTTCAAAATTAATAATCGAACATCAAAGCTCAAACAGCCTTCGCTTTTCCAGTCCAACCATTCGCTTTTCACAGTTCAATCTCTGAAATCTGTTCAATCTTCCCAATTAACACTCAAAATTCGTCATCATGTTCTTCCCGTCGAGCTTTGATATAACAAATACAACAACAATCGAAATTGCTTTCTTCATCTAATAATCACACTCGACCTCAAAGCTTTTGATTCCTTCGTTCTCAATCACACAGATCAGTTAATATAGATTTGACTCCAAAAAGTCAACTCAAATCAAATTTGCTTTCATACCCAAAATACATTTCGATCTGAATCCATCCATAACTTGTTCGACTTCCAAAAGAAATTCTAGATGTAAACACAACTCCAATCTAACAATTTTGATTTGTCCTGATGTCAAAAGAAGTCGACCCCAAGAACTAACAACACAATCAAACATCGACTCCAGGATATACTAAAATCAATATCAGTGAAAGATTAAAATTGGAGAATGGAATCACAAATCTACTTCAAACAATACTCAATAATCAATATGTAATCAAAATCGAACTTGATTTCAATTAGGTACAAGTTCCAGTTGAAATCAATTTTCTTTAAACACCAATTGTTAAGACTCAATCAAAGAAGTCTAAACAAACGAAACTTCAATTATGATTTCACTTATTTCATTAAACATATCATATGATAGATTCACAGCGAGATAAAACGAAATACAATAACTCAATCTTAAAGAAAGTCACGAAGGTACAAAACCTTAAAGCGTATGATAAAGTCGACTCAATCAGCGACTATTATGAATCGGAAGGAATTTATCATCTCTTGGTCTTAATCATTGAATTCAGAAACAATTTAATTTTGGGCCGATCAAACTGATGAACAGTGAAAAGATCATAAAATTGGGCTTGACAAATGAATGAACAGTAACATAATTGATTTTGTTTTTGTTTGGGCTTGATCTAAACAAAAATTTATTGGATCACACAAAGGGAATTGAAACGAATTAGATCCAGTGAATCAAAACGATCAAAAATTCAAGAACGTAACGCACGAATCAACGAGATTAATACCATAAATGCTCTAATTGTGACGAATTTTGCCAAACCGAGAATCGTTTCTTCAAAAAATCATGTTGATCTACGAAGACCCGCTCTGATACCAATTAATGTGAACTATGAGCATTGATTTGGCATGCAGAATTAAAGAACACACAAAGAACATGGTGATTTGGGTGTTTAAGAGATGCATTCGATTATGAAAGGTGTTACAAAAAAGGATCTAGATCTAAATGTACATAATTAACACACACTAACACTCTCAATGTTACATCTCTCAAGCACACTTCTACAAGTGGTATGAACCCACCTTATATAGAGGTGTTTACATGTCTCTCTCTCTCTCTATCATATATATATATATATATATATATATATATATATATATATATATATATATATATATATATATATATATATCTCATGTCACAAGGCTAATTTATCACATGCAAGTGGGTCTACAAAAGTCAAAACATTTACAAATTCATACATGGATAACTTTGTACCCAACAACTACTTGCATCTGCATCAACTATGTTGGATGATTTTTTTGGAATATTTTCATTGTATTCAACCCCATAGAAAAGGTCAAAATCTTCAAGGTCTTTCAACATTTCCTCTTCTACACTATAGTTGTTTTATAATGGGACTTCATTTGATTGATGTTACTCATTCACAACAATATACCCCTCCTCTACACCCTCATTTGCAATAATATGACCCTCCTCTACACCCTCATTCACTGAGTTTTCAACCATTTTTACATCAAAATTAGTAGTCACAAAGTCAACTTGATCACCTTCAACAACACCCATTCCTCATTTGTCCACCCAATCCAAGCAAAGCTTTTTACTACATGATGAGCTACCTTGGGTAGGTTTCCAACCTCTCACCTACTCAACTCAGGTGCAAAAGACCCATACCTTGCCAAGGTCAAACGTACTTCACCTTTACAAACTTCAGATTCCATCAATTGAGGACCGAGAGTAGGGGATACGAGCTGAGGTGGTTCCTCATCTTCTATCTCCTATATTATAACCCTTATAGGACCATTTGGGGACATGAAATAGGTAACCAACGTTGTGTGTCCATGCTCTATGTACACTTTTATCAGTTTTTTCTCACTCACGTATTTTGATAGGTTACACACATCGTCATCATTACCTAGAGCTCTTAGTCCAAAATCCAAACCCTCATTGGGCAAACAGAAATGGTAGTAGATGACAGGTGGAACAACATACCCTAAATCTGACATGATGGAGTCCAGTTCGTATACTGAGAATTCTTCTATATCGACCACATCAATGTATGCTACAAGCCCTTCAATATAACTGATGCCTGGAAACTTTGTGAACTTCCCACCATGATGAAGTTCAATACTGAACATGGTGGGATGTCCAACTTCAAAAAAAAAGATTTTTAGATTTCAAAAGTTTAAGAACATGATCAAATACAGAGCAACTTACCATAAATTTGGTTGGGATCAATTTATTCACTGTGTGCTCTGATGGACCACATTGTGAGAACTTGCGTAACATCAACAACAGATTGAAGCTCGATCAAAAAAGGGGTTTGTGATTAGGGTTTTTTTTATTTTCATGTCGTCAAAAGTGGGTGAAGGAATACGAGTAGCCAACTAATAATTAGGGATGATATACACAAATAACTTGTACTACTCTCAAATGGCGATAACATGGAATACAGGTGAAAAGACAAAATTACCCTCACATGGAGACACGTGCTACACTAAACGGAAAGAAATAGACAGGAGTTAAGTCCAACGACCAAAACCACAAGAAGTTTCACGTTTTGGACCAACCATGCAACTTGAAAACATTTTAGACCTTATCTACACTTTTTGGATAACCATAGGGACTAATTTTACAGTTTTGTTTTTTATTTTTATTTTGTGTATTTGACATGTCATAGTGCATTATAAATGCGAAAAACTTTCCACATTACGCTCTTTGTTATTCGAAACAGAAAAATAAAACATATTTGATTTATTCAATTAAATAATTTATTTTTATCGTAGTATTTGTAAAATAACTACTTTATTATTAATTAATGTAGAATTAGTCTTTTGGATTGTTAAATTATATGTTTATTATGATTTTGGACATAAATGTTTTTAAAAATTGTTAATTTTGTTTTAGAAAAAGAATAACTTGTTACTTTTATATATAAAATATAATAATTAGCAAAGAAACCTGTAAAGAATAACGGTAAATTTTGATTTCTTTTGCCGGAAAACTAAAGACGAGAACGAGATTGATCTTCCTTCATCAATTCAATAATTTTTGTTAAAAGAATAAATTGGAAAGGGCTTCATGTTTTTTCACCTAGATTTTAATGGTTCAAATGTTATTTTAAAATTTGATTACGTTTGTACCTCTTATTAATGATTATCACAATACACAATTTTTTCATACAACTAGTTTCAAACCCATGTAATTAGAGGTGTAGACATATATCCAGTAATTTGGCAAACTAAAACCTAGTGTGATTCACGCACAGTAGCTTGGAGATCTAAACAAGTAAACTATAATCTAATTTATATCTTTTGGCTAATTTCAACTTCTTGAAAACATATTATCGCGGTTATTTGAAAATAATTTGCTTTTAATTTTTTTGAAGATCGTGAGACCGTCTATAATTCTATATTTTTTAACTTATTTGATGGATCCACTAGGATGAGGCGGGCCATTGGCGGGAGTAGAAGCCAGAAGGTAGGGTTGTATATAAGTTTGGGCTTTGATTATTAGCCCACGGAGTTGCATTTAGAGCAATCACAGCTAAGGTTGCACAAAAGTTGGATTTATCCAAAATCGTTTTTTTTTTCATATTTTATTTTATTATAATATCCTGTTCATATTTTTAATATGGGTAAATTAAACCAATCGTCCCTCGTGTAAGTACCAAAAGACATATTCAGTCCATATTTTCAAAAATTAACTAGACAGTCCCTTGTTTGTTTTAAATTTACAAGCATCATCCCTGTTGACATGAAAATACTATTTTGCCCTTAGTTATTTCCTTTTTTCTTTTTTTATTTCTTTATCAGTTTAAAATAATATATATATATATATATATATATATATATATATATATATATATATATAAAACAAGGGTAAACAAATACCCCCCCCCCCCACCCTCCCATTCAATCCCTATTTCTGCAACAAGACAACACCACCACCTATCACTGCCGACTCCTCCGGCACCACCTAATATCAGCGTCACCACCTCCGACACCACAACCTATCACTGCAAACACCTTCCCCTTCCTTTTCCCCAATTTTCTTCTACCTTCGTCTCCTTCTTCTCACCCATTCCCAATAACCATCCAAAACCCCTAATCAGTGTACCAAAATCGGACCCCAAACCACCATCCTTATCTTCGTTCTCTCCCTCTGCCTTAAGAACACCAACTGTTGGACTTATATGCTCAAGAATCATTATTGAATGACATTGCTAATGACATATGATCCTATAGGGTCACACCTTAATCAAGTTGATACTTATTGAATATTTATTAAGTAATTTGTTATTAATAAATAAATTCAACTCTTGTATTTAATTAGAGAAAAATTATTGTTCTATGAAAACAATATTGTAAGAAGTAGAAAAATAATATTTATATGATAAGGTATCATATAATAAGTAATGTACAAAGTTTTGGACACTTTGGTTAACAATGATTAAATCAAAGGCTTACTCTACCATGATTAAAAAGACTAGTGGACATTTTTTGTCCTCTTTAGGCCCTATTGCCGAAAGTATGTAGACGGATGGAGGTTGTTTGTCAACCTCCATCATCCTGTTCCCTATGCCTCTCCTTTATAGCTCATACTTTAGAATATTATATTCAAGAATCCATGCTTGCATGGGATATATAAAGAGGGTCTTATACATGGAAAAGGTGAAGTTTTTTGGTCTTGAACTTCTTTTCTTTTCTCTCTAAAAACTGTAACACTTAGGAGCTTGGAGCTCTCTCCTCTTTTGAAGACATTACTTGATTTTGGTGTTCACTTTGTATCTTCCTTTAGTGCTTAATTGATTAAGCACTTAAGGCTTAAATAACAAAGTTGTAGAAGAAGAAATCTAGCAATTTTGGTACCTTATTCTTGTTGGTGGATTACTTGTAGAGAAGATCAAGCTTCTTGTTCTTTCCATCTACTTCAACACCCCAAATCCAAGAGGGTCCAAAGGCTGTTGGATAAGGTGTCTAAGTCCATAACTATATTTGGTATGTACTTGACCCAACTTGGTATGGTCCATTTGGGTTGCATGGCATCGGAACAATTTGGATAGACTTTTGTGAGAAGAGGACATTTATGATTTATTAATATATTATAAGTTCTAATATATTAATATGAATTATTTAATTATTATTGATCAAGAATTAGTTTGGAATTAATTTTGTGATCAAAAGAGATTAATTAAATAAATGGGGATTGATTTGGTAAATCATTCATTCTTATATGATGGGCTTATGATCCATAGTTCTTCATGTTAGGCTAAACCCATGTGGTGACCCATGGATACTCCATGGAGTCTAAAACCCATGGATCATGAGGAATATGGAAATACATGAGTTACATGGTGTAACCCTAATGTGCACACTATATAATGAAGCCTCATCCAAGCAAAATCGACACTAACACATACACAAGTGAGGGCTAGCCGATTTTGGTGCAATAGAATCTTCTCTCAGGTTATTCCAATTGTTGGTGGTGTTGTGTGAAGCATTTGAGGCATCACATTTGGGGTGCTAGGCTTACAAAGTCTTAAGGAATCAAAGCTACAAGAAAGGTATGTCATTATACTAGTTTTTATATTACATATACCCCAATCATATGCTAGTTAGGATGAAACCTTGGAAAAAAGAAAGTTTGTATGTATAATAGAGAAAACATAGATCCAAAGTTTCTAGGGTTGCATGCACACCATAGGAGTGTTGGAATGCTCAAAACCCAACAGTGGTATCAGAGCCTAGGCTAGTTTTCAATTATACTTGATGCTACTTGCTTAAAAATCGATTTTCTGCTCACTGTTCAGTGAACTCGCCGAGTCCATTGGGGGGACTCGACGAGTCCATGTGAAAATTCATCCAACTCGTCGAGTTGATTCTTGCACTCGACGAGTAGGAGGCCCCGAGTGCAGAATTTCGAGTTTGAATGCTGGAATTGGACTAGGATCATGACCCTAAACTGTTTTTAGATTGTTAAACCTGTTTTTGATGTGGTAATGATTGTGCTTATCCAATTTCAAAGGTAATTGTCAAAGTTTCAAGTTTTATATTAAGTTCATATGATTCTTGAAAATTGTTGATATGAATTATGCATGCTTATGAGTTTTGTTAGACCATAGAAATTATTTGACATGTTTGTTAGTTTAATTGTTGATCTAAATGCTTTTTAATGGACTCCATAACTTGTCCTCAAGTTATGGAATTCCAAGAGTCTTTTCCATTAAAATCACTAAAACTCATAAGTTATAGAAATGAAAGGTTTTGAATAGTTTCAAAACTTGCCCTCAAGTTTTGGAATTTGTAAAGTCACACATTAATACTTTAATTCTAAACCCTAGAATTTTAAAGTTTAAAATTCAACCCCTATACTTTATAGTATTATAAGTTAATAATAATAATATTATATATATATATATATATATATATATATATATATATATATAAGAACAAGTCAATCTTACCGTTAGTAGGCCTCATGCACGAAGCCGGTCTATAAGGGGAGTATAAGGTTGTTGCCTATAAAATGGCAGCTTAATGGGTGTCCACTCTCACCCACCGTTTCCTTGACTGGTGGAGGGTCGTTAGCCGAACGGGTAGGACAATGACTATAATTTTCATTAAAAGTATAATGACAAATATAAAGTAACTAAACTTTTTTTTTTAAATTCCCAATCTTAGTTACTTTAGGAAAATGTGAAATTGATGCTAACCCATGAAATTACACTTTGCACCTTGCTAAGTCGTTAGTGGAGCGTGTGTGGTTAATCGGCACACGGTGGCAAAGGGTGGCTTAAGGTTTATCATAGAGGTGGAGCGTGTGTGGTTAACCGACACATCGGTTAGGTGATAAAATTAAGAGTACCAAGTTAATTTGCATGGTTATTCATACCTTGTTTGTGATCCTCGGTATCCCATTCACAAACATGAAAGGCATAATTGAAATTTAAACATGCCATTGAATTGTTCAATGAATCTCAAAAGATCTAGGAGTTTCAATCCAATTAAAACCTAATAATCTGTTTCGTTTTTCATGGTGGAAATTGGTAAATCGTCATTTACCTACCTTCAAATATTTTGTAGCTTGGATTACGACATCCCTCTTCCAAGTTATAAAATATTGTTTTGGGTCCTAGCCTTAATATTTCATTTGAGTGTCTTATTAAGGAATCTTTATCTAATCTAAACTTGTCTTTTTTCTTTTTCAGATGTCTTCCAACAATGCTTCTGGCTCAAACCCTACTGGCTCCTCTTCTCTCATGAATCTTTATGGGAGAGTAATATTTGATGGGACTAATTTCAATGATTGGATTAGGAACATAAGGATGGTCACTCGCTATGAAGACAAGGAGTATGTCCTTGATGAGGAGCTAAAGGTTATTGATTAGTCTTCTGCTACTCCAGAGGAGATTGCTGAGTTCACTACCCATGAGAAGGATGCCACTAAGGTATCTTGTATCATGTTGGCTACCATGACAGCAGAATTCCAGAAATCCTATGAAGATTTCTACCCTTATGAGATGCACCAGGACCTGATGGAAAGATACCATCAGAATGCTCGTCAGGAAAGGTATGAAATCATCACCTCCATGATAACAACAAAAATGAAGGATGGAGAGTCTATCACGGGCCACCTGCAGAAAATGCAAAGATTCGTGGACCGGTTGCTAAAGTTAAATGTGAACTTTGATGAGGAGTTAGCAATAGATATTATTCTACACTCCTTACCCACCTGTTATGATCAGTTTCGCATGACCTATCATATGAACAAGGAGGAGGTCACACTTAACAAACTTCAAGGACTTTTGAGGACTGCTGAAAGTAGTCTCAAAGGTAAGAATGTTGTTACCACTCCTACCACCGCCCCTGTTCTGGCAATCGGGCAAGGTAAAGGGAAAAAGAGGAAGACCCCTTCGAAGGGTACCAAGGGAAAGTCTCTTGATGGATCCTCTTCGAGTGGAACCAAAGGTGGTTCTGCCACTCCCTCTTCCAACCCGAAGGATGCACAATGCTTCTACTGTCAGGAAAAAGGGCACTGGAAGCGAAGCTGCCCCAAGTACTTGCAGGATCTTAAGGATGGGAAAGTGAAACCCACCCACGCAGGTATTTACACTATATTGTCTAATAACTCACTACATACTAATTCTTGGGTCCTTGATACAGGGTGTGGAATTCACATTTGTTCTGATTTGCAGGGCCTAAAAAGAAGTGAGGACGTAGAGCATGGGAAGATAAACTTGATCATGGGGAATAGGAAAGTTTCACCTGTCACCAAGATTGGAGTTTATTCTTTATTGCTTAGTAGTGGATTAATATTAGATTTGAATAAATGTTGTTACCCGTCTGAAATGACGAGAAATATTATTTCTTTTCATGGTTTGTACAAACAATGATTTACTTTTTCATTTCATAATGAATGTGGTGGTATTAATGCTTTTTATAATGATGTTCTTTATTTTAAAGCATTACCTTGTAATGGTGTATATGAAACTGTGTCGGTTGTGATGGCTCACAATAAATATTACTAGAAAAATAGCTTTGTTTATACACTTTAAAATGCATGCATGTGATGGCTATTTTGGTTGTTGTAAAATGTTGTATATATGAAAATATGTTTGTTATGCTAATACATTTTCACAAAAAATAACATCAAACTTGGGGTTTAGAGTTTTATCTGAAAATTTCAACATAAGATGTCAAATATTGAGTTTTTTTTAAAGAGTTTTGAATTTTTTTAAAACTCTAAAATAGCCAAACTTTTAAAGATATAAAAAAGTTTAAAATATTTTTTTAAACTTAATCTAAACTCCATAACTCAATAATAAAATGTTGTTTTATTAACAAAGTTAGAAACCGGTTCCAATCCGTATAACGTCGAATTAAAATTGAATATAAATTTTAACTGGTAAAATTGTATATAAAATAAATTCAACTTTATGATTTTTGGAACACTTTAAATGTACCATGAAATATTTTATGCATGAAATATTCATGATACAAAATGTTTTAAAATGCTAGAATAATAAAACATTGATAAAATCTCTTACTTACAAAACTTCAAATCTATGCAATCCACTTAAAAATCACTTGGGATTTTTGTGCAATTCATGTGGATTTTAGGGTCACCTTATTCATTTGAGTTGTCAAAAATAGTCAATGTGTTTTGTATTTGCTTATGAGATAAAGATCACCTAACCATTTGTGAAATATAACTCACATATTTTTTAAATTGATGATTTGATCAATTTCTTATGTGATAAATGTCACCTAAGCATAAGAGTTTTGAGGCATAGATGGGATGAACATGCCATTAAAAACAAAGTAATGTTTTTGGATCCCATAAATCTAAGAATTACATAAGAGTTGTAATTGGTTATCGTAATCTACCGATCAACAAAATCACTTGTGCAGTGGGTCATCGCCTCAAGTTATTTTGGGTGATGTGGATCTTAGTTTTTCAAAATTTAATTTGAAGGGTAATTATTTTTGAAAAGAGGTTATATCAAATATATTAAAATGAATCTTATTATTTTGTAGATGACTACCCCAACTGTAACCACCTCATCACTGACCATCCGATCCATCATCGAAAAAGAAAAACTAAGCGGACCCAACTTTCTTGATTGGTTCAGACAACTAAGAATTGTCCTCAAGCTTGAGAAAAAGGACTATGTCCTTGATGAACCTATCCCGGAAGAGCTCTTGGCCAATGTTGCCAAAGCATTGAAAGATGCTCGGTCGAAACATGTTAATGATTCGACCGAAGTGGCTTGCATTATGCTTGCAACTATGACTCCTGAACTACAGAAAACTTTTGAGTTTCATGAAGCATTTGAAATGATTGAACAATTTAGAGTCATATTTCAAGTTCAGGCTAAGCAAGAGAGGTTTGAGACCTTGAATGCTTTCATTGGTTGCAAGATGGTTGAGGGATCTTCTGTGAGTGCACATGTACTTAAAATGAAAGCTTATGTTGAGCAACTTGCCCGTCTCGGATTCCCATTTGGGGATGAGCTAGCGACTGATGTGATCCTAGCCTCATTGCCTAAATCATTCAACCAATTTGTGATGAACTTCACAATGAATGACTGGGAGAGGAGCATCAATGAGCTTCATAACATGCTAAAAAAATGTTGAGGCAATCATCAAGAAATCTGGGAACAATCAAGTGTTGATGATCTGTGAAGGTCAAATCTCCAAGAAGAAAACCGGTAATAATACCGGTAAGGGGAAAGACAAAGCTGCCAAGAAAGACAAGGGCAAAGGAAAGGGTAAAGGGAAACCTCCTTCTACTAACCCAACTCCTAAACCCAAGCCCGCTGCTGACTCTGATTGCTTTCACTACAATGAAAAGGGACACTGGAAGCGCAACTGTCCCAAATACCTAGAGGAACTTAAGAAGATCAAGGCCATCCAGGTTGGCACCTCAGGTATATATGTGATTGAATTACATGCATTTCGTACTAATTCTTGGGTATTCGATACTGGAAGTGGTATTTGGAACTTCATGTTGGCAATGACACTCGAGTAGCTGTAAAAGTGTTGTATAACTCGGCTATTAGGATGTAATAAGTGATATTTTTTATAAAATAATAAGAATTTCACAAAATCATTTGTTTTTTTTAGTGAAATTATTAAAAACTACACTTTTAAAATGCAAAAAAAGTAACAGCTGTGCGCAACTGCAAAATATACTCGGTTCATTTTTATAGGGACATTTTTTATAATTTCACCGACAAGAGTAAATCGCAGGCAACCATCGGAACGATACTACAGATTTTCCTTGCTACGGGGTTTTGTGTTTGCCCTCCAATGGCTGTTTCCCAATTTTGAGTCTCACGTACTTGTCAATCTTACCCTTCACTCGCTTTATTCTTCCCTTCATAAACCCTAGAAACACAACGAATCATCTTCTCATCGCTTTTCCTATCTAAAACACCTTAATTTAGATTCAATCTCCTCACCAAATCTCTATTTTTAGCTCCAGAATCTATACCAAACACCTGCAGATTGATGCGCTACGTCTAATTTTCTAATCGATTAAACAGCTGTTTATACAGAAAGGGCTTGTCGATTTTGAGGTTTAAGTTTGGAGATTACGAACGCGTTAACATGAATAGTAATCACAAGAAGAGGAATTTTCAGATAGAGGCGTTTAAGCACAAAGTTGTTGTTGATCCAAAGTATGCTGATAAAACATGGAGGTTACTCGAGCATGCCATAAATGAGATTTATAATCATAATGCCAGTGGACTTAGCTTCGAAGAGCTTTACAGGTTTGTTTCCTCTGTTAATTTCCGAATCATTACATGCTAATCTGAAAGTTGTCCCATTTTGTTCATCATTTGATTTCTCATTCCATTTTTTTCAATCTATGCTTGGCTTAATAGCTTCCAGTAGAATCGTCTCTATAAATCTTCCTAGGTAAGTAGGTATTATAAATGCTTTAATGGTGTTAGAATAATTATCTACTAGAAACCGAATACATTAACAGAAACAATAGTCATCTTGCTAGGGTTCAATTGTTTTGATTGTCCTCCATTCTTAAGCATATCCAATTTATAACTTAATTGCATACTCTGTCCATTGTCCATAACCTGTTATCTTTTTTCAAAACTTTTATTACTGATTCTCACACTCTAGATCATATACTCCAATAAGTTTTCTGATATCAAATCCTGATGCCAATTCAGAAACGCATACAACATGGTATTACACAAATTTGGGGAAAAACTCTACACAGGACTAGTATCCACCATGACTCACCACCTAACCTCCATGTCAAAATCCATACAAGACACCCATGGGGAAATGTTCTTGGAAGAACTTAACAACAAATGGACTGATCACAACAAAGCCCTCCAAATGATTCGTGACATATTAATGTACATGGATAGAACTTATGTCCCCAGTAGCCATAAAACCCCTGTCCATGAACTCGGCCTGAATCTATGGCGGGATAATGTGATCCACCTCACCGGGATCCAAACCCGCCTTCAAACCACACTTCTTCAACTCATACACACAGAAAGAACGGGTCAAATTATAAACCGTGGGCTCATGAGAAACATAGTCAAAATGTTAACAGATTTAGGACCTTCTGTTTACAAATTGGATCTAGAAACCCCGTTTCTTGAAGTATCCGCGGGTTTTTACCGGGTCGAGAGTCAAGAATTCATCGAGTGTTGTGAATGTGGGGATTATTTACAGAAAGCAGAAAGACGTTTAAATGAAGAAATCGATCGAGTGTCACATTATTTGGATTCAAAAACCGAAATCAAGATAATGAATGTAGTCGAAAAGGAAATGATCGCGAATCACATGACAAGATTAGTTCACATGGAGAATTCGGGTTTGGTCAACATGTTGGTCAACGACAAATACGACGACTTAAAAAGAATTTACACTTTGTTTCATCGGGTCCCACATGGTCTCGATACAATACGCGAACTGATGACATCGTATCTTCGTGACATCGGGAAAAACCTCGTGACTGATCCCGAAAAGTTAAAAGATCCGGTTGAATTCGTGCAAAGTTTATTAAATGAAAAAGATAAATTCGATAAAATCATCGGGTTTTCATTCAACAATGATAAAACGTTCCAAAATTCGTTGAATTCTTCGTTTGAATTTTTTATAAATTTGAACCCGAGATCACCCGAATTTATTTCGTTGTTTGTGGATGATAAGTTGAGAAAAGGGTTGAAGGGAGTTAGTGAAGAAGATGTAGAGATTCTTCTCGATAAAGTAATGATGTTATTTCGTTATTTACATGAAAAAGATTTATTCGAAAAATATTACAAACAACATTTAGCAAAAAGACTTTTATCAGGAAAAGATTCATCCGATGATGCTGAAAAAAGTTTAGTTTTAAAGCTTAAAACCGAATGCGGATACCAATTCACTTCAAAACTAGAAGGAATGTTCACCGACATGAAAACCTCACAAGACACGGTTCAAGGTTTCTACGCGACCCACGGGTCGGACTTACCCACGGGTCCGATCTTAACGGTTCAAGTCCTGACCACGGGTTCATGGCCGAGTCAACCGGGAGCAAGTTGCAACCTCCCGAGTGAACTCACGTCCATTTGCGAGAAATTCAAGTCGTACTACCTCGGGACCCACACGGGGCGCCGTCTGACGTGGCAAACAAACATGGGGACCGCGGATCTCAAAGCGAACTTCAGTAAAAGTCAAAAACACGAGTTGACCGTATCGACATACCAAATGTGTGTGTTGATGTTGTTCAATAAGTCAGAGCGGTTGAGTTACAAGGAGGTGGAGCAAATGACGGAAATACCCTCGGTGGATTTGAAACGGTGTTTGCAGTCGATGGCGTGTGTGAAGGGTAAAAACGTAATTCGGAAGGAGCCGATGAGTAAGGAGATTTTGGAAGATGATGTGTTTTTTGTGAACGAGAAGTTTGCGAGTAAGTTTTATAAAGTGAAGATTGGGACGGTGGTGGCGGTGAAGGAGGAGCCGGAGAAAATGGAGACGCGGCAGAGGGTGGAGGAGGACCGGAAACCGCAAATAGAGGCGGCGATTGTGAGGATCATGAAAGCGAGAAGGGTTTTGGATCATAATAATATGATTGCTGAAGTGATTCAGCAGTTGCAATCGAGGTTTTTGGCGAATCCTGGAGAGATTAAGAAGCGGATTGAGTCGCTTATTGAAAGGGATTTTTTGGAGAGAGATGCTTCGGATAGGAAGTTATATCAGTATCTTGCTTGATGATTTTTTTTTTTTTTTTTTTTTTTTTTTTTTTTTTTTTTTTAAGTTGGAATTGTGTACCTTGTGTTTGGTGATGAAAATATTACGTGTGTTAGCTTGCTAGTTGTAATGGGTATTTTTTTATGATTTATTTTTAGTACTTACAATTTGAAAATCACATTGTCGATTGACAATTTCGTTAACATATATTTCATCTAATTTCTGTAATGATAACAACTCATGAGTATGAAGAAAACGAGCAATATTGGTTAAGAGATGGATTATAACTCAACTTGGAAGGAGTGAAAAGACTGACACTTGCAATGCACAAAAATATATGATAATATACGAGCGAAAAATGAAGGGATGTTTTGAACACAAGAAAGCGAGATTAAAAACCATAAAATTCTAGAGGATTTTGGAAGACAATATATTCAAAATGGCATATAATTGACTAGTCTCTTTATACTTGAAGTTAAATTAAAGGAATACAAAAAATTCCCCCAAAAAAATAGTTGTTGTATTGTTAATAGTGGGGCAACATCTCAATTCGCAAGGTAAAACTAGTCTAAAAACATATTTGATATTACAAAAGAACCAAAAACTCCTTATAAAGTTATAAAAAGAGCTTAATTTTTACTATTTAGTCAAAAATAGCAAAAAAGTAACTTTTAGCAAAAAAAGAATAACCAACGAAACCGCAGATGAGGCTAACACACCTGCGGTTTCGTCAAGTGGGAAGTAGTTTCGGGCCCATTAGCCTAATATATTTAAACCCTAAAAAAGATTTTAGCTCATTTTTCACACTCAAAGATACTATAATTCTCTCTCTGATAGCTAAATAATAGGTTCCTGGAAACAATGTTTTGGGTAATCTTATATATAATTGTTTTATCATTTGTGATAATACAAGTTTTTAATGCATAAAATTTTTGTTAACGACTTGTACATTCGCAGATGCTTGAAAGGAAACCACAGACGACTTGAGAGAAAAACTCAGATGGCGATATGCCATATGCAATTTCACGTCTTGGAAAATAGCAAATTGAATTTTTTTTTATAGATAACACAAAATCACATATGAGATAGAAGATTCCCCATACGTGTAGACAAAACCTCATACATTTTTTTAGTTAAGTTATTAAAAAAAAATTATTTTTATAAATTTCTCCTTTTAAATATGAAGTTGAAGCCAGCATTAACTCGTTTGAAAAGGTGTGCAGGATCAGTCTTTTAACTGGGTTGAGCCATAAGCAGTAAAGTGATCTCTTTTCTATTTTGGACCTTGAGCTGTTCCTAATCAAAAATGGCCCTAAACAAATGGGTGCAATAATTCTGTAATAGTGTAATTGTATAGTGTATATTCATGTTTCTCTATAACATATTAAAATTTTACATTATTATAAATATGCTTATATCTTTATAATTTTGTTATGTAGATTTTTGTAATATAGTTCTTATAGAGCAATTCAGAGGTGGCAATATGAACTGGTTAGACAATTTATCAAAATAGATACAAATAAAAAGATAAGTAAGTTTTTCCTGCGATAAAAAAATCCGATAGCCCCAAACACTTTCTTTGTCCACATTGCATGTCATGTCAGCACGATATAGACATAAGTTGACAAATACTATCATACTGAATGTCACAATGGACGTTGGGTGAAATTCGATATTAGTTTATCCATTTTAAATTCATTCTAATTGTGTAATAAACTTGTCTATTAATTTATCGACTACCTATAAAATATTAGTAGCTCAAAAATCAAATTAATTGTAATTGATTATCATTTTGTAAAATTAATCTATAATAGGTTGAATAAGAACACAAAAACAATATCATTTTCAATAAAAATCATTTTTAACGGTTGAAAGATTTATATTAAGAAGCTAGTAAGAGACTAAAGAAAATGAACAACACGCATTGAATTTTGCATCAAATCAATCCATTTGATAGCAAACTATTGTTTCTATATACAAACGGCTCAAAAATCAACACTATCATATTTTTCATAATCTTTTTGTTCCCAAAGACGATATTATTGTCAAGACATCCACCAAACGTGAAAAAAATGATAGCTTCCATTGTCATCTTTTTGTACTTCGAAATCCTTAGAGCCTTCATCCAAGTGAAAACATCAATAATATTTATGAGAACCTTATCTACCAACTGTCCTCAAACTTTATTAGCCAATTGGCCCAATTCACATTTGATATTCAAGCTCTTCATTTTCCATCCCATAAATCGGACAAAAAAATAAAAGGAACAACCATTACTTTCCATCAAGATTATCTTTAGGCGATAACCGATTCAAAAGTAAGCACTATACAAAAATGTTAACTTTTCAGAAGGACAAACTTATTCCATATAATTGCACCAATTCCATTAGTAACTCAAAGCATCTAGTCTATAATATAACTGTCAATAGAGATCTTATAGTTGTTTAGTAACATGATTTAGAAGGTTATATGCATTTAAATACATATTTAAATAACTTTTGATCTAATTATTCATTTGACGATGTGTCTCATTTTATTTAAAAAATATATATTTTATTTTTGCAACTTTATTTACATTTTTTTACTTTATCGTGTCATATAAAAAATTAGATATACTTGTGTAGCAGTTATAATAAGTAAATGACTCACGATTAAATTTGAGAAACTAATTTCCCCAAAAGAATAATATATTATGGGTGTTTTGTATGATTAGATCTAATCTTATCTTGTTAATCATTCCAAATCCATGTCATAAAAATTATATTTAAATATCATAAAATAATAATGAAATCTTGTTGCCACCCACATCATCCAACCAAAAATGGAAATGTGGCAAGGTTCAAATATCCATGCTAATATTAAATTTACCCCTAAATAATAAGACCACAAGTCCTATACTACTTGCCTTTAAAGTTCAGATTAGCAGATAATAGAAGTATATATTATAGATATTATTCACTCATGTCACATCCATTGTTCAATTCCCAAATTACCCCCGTACCCTTGACCAAAAAACATCGACATTAAAGTTATAAGAAATAAATATATAGATTTATAAATAGAAATAGAGGACAAATCAGTCGATCATTAAAAGAAAAAAAAAGTTCTTTAATTCTGATAAATTAATGGTACGACCGTACGAGTTGTTTTTAATAATTTGTAATAATTAACAAGTAATGTGCAAATTAATATAAATCAAAACATTATATTTTTTTAGATGAAATATTAATTTAATATATATGTTATAAAATAGATATTTTTTATTTGCACATATTTAGTTACTGAGTGTTTTTTTTTTAAATTTTTTTTTCATTAGACCATTTAACTTGTTTTTTTTTTTTTGTCTATATTCAGTCCTTATAAACGGCTATTCCAAATTAAGCTGAAAAACTGATTTAATATGGTAGTATATTTTTCAGTTTGTACATATTTAGTCTTTATGACTGGTTTATTCATATTTTGCTCATAGCATCCTATGTAGGACAATTATTAATGATCTCAACTCCTCCTTCACTTATATCAGTAACATAATTCACAAATTGGTCAAATAATGTTGGTGCCCTAGTTTTCTCCAAGCAAAAGATGTCTTCGTTTTTTGTTTCATCTATTTCCATAGCAAATAACGAATATTTTGTCTTGGAAGATGTGACATCCCCAATTTTACATTCAGAAAAGACCTCTTTAGTTATGCTTATTTTAAAACAGAATTTATTTGTAACTGTGGAATTTGTCCCATAAAAAGTATTTCCGAATAAATGTTTTTCACTGATTATTAAAAACTTAGGATGTCATAACCGATACAAGAAACATAAGCATAAATATATTCATTATAGTTCTTACAATATCTTATTATACTATGACCTATAACTTTTTGAATCTTTCAGCAGATCATTATTCGCCTACCTTCGTATCGCTACCTGTGATACAAAGAAACTGAGTGAGTCAGACTTGGGAGTCTGGTGAGCACATAGGGTTTCCAACCCACAATATTTTTATTATATTATTTTAAGTATATATATCACACCAAATAGATTAATCCCGATTATCTATTCTCGTTACTCTCACTCTTCGATCCTAAAATGATAATCTCAAGGGACCCATCCTAAAGGATCTCTGTAACAATGAGTATACAACACTGCCTCAGGGATTCCTTAGCAATACATGTCAGCAAGGCTGCCATGAGGGGGATAGAGTAATCGAATGAAAACACAATCCATACTTCCGGATAGTATGATTTATTAACACCTACAGATTGCGAATTTGCTAGCGTTCCATTAGAATGTCTAGAAAAGTTTGTGGTCGTCATCAATACTCTGCTAGATGACTGCTCTTAGTTGGGCATGGTCTCTCGCCATTATATTATCTATGGTATGTGTGACAACTCGAAACTTTGTCCATTTCCGTTACGCGATTTCCGTTAATAAAATTTCAAATTCATTAACTTTTCCGTCAAACTTCTTGGTTTAGAAAATAATCTAGTTATATATAATTAAATTATTTACAAGTCGGAACCAAAAATCGCTCGGGAACCCGAATATCTCGAAAAACCAAACAATTCCGTCCTAAGTGAGGTTACGACCGTAAACTAGTTTACGACCGTAAACCCGTTTACGGCCAGTAAAGAGTGGACCCCCCACCGACCACAAGACCCCTATAAATACGAGACCTCCACCTTCATTTGAACGTTTCTAGCCAAAAACTCTCTCCTTCTCTCTCTAAGAACCTTGACCGTAAACACCTAAAAACACCTTCAAACTTCGGGAAACATCGAGAAACACCGTTTGGAGTCACTTCGGAACGTCTGGAATCGTTTATCTCTTCGAAATCAGCACCAGTGTTCTTGAGTTTACGGTCCATCTTCAAAGACCGTAAACTCTGTTCTTGAGTTTACGGCCGTAAACTCACTGAGCCTTCAGAAACCGTAAACCCCAGTTCACGGCCGTAAACACCTTTTAAGTGGTGCTTTTGGCTGAAAACCCACTTTCATCGATTCGATCAAGTCCCGGTAACATTCCTCAACCGAATACAAGTGTTCCTCTAACACTTTATCTAACGAAATCGCTAATTTAGATATATATATATATATATATATATATATATATATATATATATATATGTATTTATTTGATAATAGGATTCCGTTAAGTGTCACGTGCAACAACTCGAGGATCTTCATTTCAGTCAGCGTTTTCACGCAACAACTGTGAGTTCATACCCCAACATTTTCCGTATTTTTAATGTTTTCAGGGGGGGGGATACAAGCTAAACATAAATGTTTTCAAAACTTGTGCAAATCTCATACTTTAACCCTTTTGTACTGTGTTGAGCATAAGGGACGTTTTCACTAAAATTGCTTAGTTTTCCGGACACGCTATTCACTATACATGCAAACTATAATCGGTATAGTTTGGGATTTTTCTAAGCATAACAAGTACAGAAACTTTCATTACGAAACATATGCGCTAAGACAGAAACAGTTTACGCTTACATCACTACTTTATCATGGTTTTCATAACTGTAACTATCACTACATACGGTATACATACGAATTTTCACTACGGTAGAACGCTACTACACTACATGTAAACTAGATTGTACGATACTGTGAGGCGCTACTTCACTACTATACCCTTAGGTGTACAGGGATAAATCCTACCATAGTATAACCAGAGTCTCCTGGAGGGAGAGCGTGAGATTTGTGAATAGATCTATTCGGGACTGACAATCCCACATCTGGACTGCTAGCTATAGTTAGGCGGGCATGCCTGAGATGTACAAATGTCATTTAACTCGACGCCTGAAGAACGTTGGAAAGGTCTCTAGTCATATCAAGCATGGTTATACGACTCACAATATGTATAAATCACCTTTAGTTTACAACTTAACACTCTTCAACAATTTTATTTACATTAAATAGAACTAATACACACTACAATTGGAGAACTTTCAGGGTTTTCAAACAGAAACGAGCATACAATGGTTTCACGCACGAAATACTATTACATCATGATTAGCATTAGCTAGTCACATGAAGTAATAATTTCGCATATCACAACAGTTTTCAGTGACAAACATTCATGGTTTTATACAGAATTGAAAACACTACATCCTCACTAAAGAAAATATCGGATTTTCTTGGAACTATACAAACATTTTAAGAACTCATCAACGATTTTCACTACAAACCACCGCTTATGAACTCACCAGCTTTATGCTGATACTCTTTCAAACTGCTTGTATTCTCAGGAAATCAGTAGACAGGTATTTGCTGGATTTTCGAGGAACCGGAACAATAAGAGTTTTATGTTTATGCTATACAAAGTTATTGGATGTAATTCAAACTAAGTTCCAGACAAAGTTTCAAACTGATGTAAACATTTTTATTTAAGTATTCACTGTAATGGTTGTTGCTATGATTGCTGTTATTCATTGGTTGTGATGCTACACATGACGTCCTCCGCCCCGTAACGTTTCCGTCATCGGTTTCGGGGTGTGACAGATTGGTATCAGAGCCCTTGTTTATAACGAACTAGTATACCGAACCTTACGTGGTATACAACTATAAACACTAAGGGGCCTAAGTGCTCTACGCTAAAAGTATACTTTCAAAAATATAAGTATTTTTATAAAAGTATACGAGCATGCATACATAACAAAATTTGTGTCGCTAGTAGAACAGAACAAAAGTATTTGGATGCTGGAACGCTGCGGTTAAACCTGGGCAGTTATGTAATCATGTCTAGGGTGAATATAGCCTGATCAACTATATTCAGTCGAGACATGACCAACATGTGCTTGGGAGTGACTGTGGTATTACAGCAGGCCTAAAAACTTACCGAAATCATTCTACATAAAATACTATAGGAGTATTTTTAGCTAGAGCCAAACTCAGTATACAGATTCACTCTAAGTGTTGCTACCTCTTCTTCCTTAAGCGATAACTTACTTGCGTTAGTAACCTTTCTGTGCTTATCGCTCGGTAGTATACTTTTATTATCAGGATGAGATATATTTTGTTTTATATATCTCGAGGACTTACCATCCTCTTCTTCCTGATTTATTTCTAGAACGAGATGCCTCCCCGACCAAGACCCGTCAGAAGGAACGACGACACTCCGCCACCACCACCACCTCCTCAATTCGATCCCGTCATGTTCCAGGCAGCAGTTACCGCCACCGTGACTGCAGCAATGGCACAAGTGAACGCTGGTGGGGCTGGAGGTGGAACCGACCCACAGAGACAAGGTGGAAGTCAGGGACATCAAAAAGAATGTTCCTACAAGGACTTCATGACTGCAAAACCCAAGTCCTTCGACGGAAATGGAGGTGTCATCGCCCTGACTCGATGGTTCGAGAAGATCGAATCCATCTTCGAAATTTGCGTCTGTTCTGAAGCAAACAAGGTGAAGTTCGCTGCCTGCACCTTCACCGACAGAGCTTTGACCTGGTGGAATGGTCGAGTCAAAACCCTAACCCTGCCAATGGCTAATGCCATGGGTTGGGAAAGACTGAAGGGGGTCCTGCTCGCGGAGTACTGCCCAAGGGGCGAAGTGCAAAAGTTGGAGCACGAACTCTGGAACTTGAAGATGAAGGGTTCCGACATCGCTGCCTACACCGCGAGATTCTGTGATCTGGCTCTCCTCTGTCCGGGAATGGTCACCCCGGAAAGCAAGAAAATCGAAAGATACATCTGGGGACTGACACAACCAACAAAGGGGAATGTCTTGGCTGCTAGACCAATTACTTTTGAAAGCGCCAAGGATCTGGCACAGACCCTGATCGATCATGGAATCGATCTGGATGAGGTGGCAGCTGACTCCGAGCCACAAAAGGAAAGCGGTGGGAAGAAGAAGAAGTTTGGTAACAAACGGAAGGGCCAGTCTTCGCAGGAGCCCTCCAAGAAACAACAAACAGTGGCAGTTCATGCTGTTACTGCTCCTGCTGCTGCTCCCACTACTGTTCCAACCACCCAATCTCCTGCCGATGGTTATGCTGGAAAACTACCCCTGTGCAACAAGTGTAACTTCCATCATCATGGGCCCTGCCGTGAGTTGAGTTGCAACAGCTGTGGAAATAAAGGACACACAGCTCGATACTGCAAGGTGCCAACTCAACCAACCAACCAGGCTCCGGGAGCGGGCGCTGGTCAAACTTGTTATGGATGTGGAGAGACTGGGCACTTCAGGAGAAACTGCCCCAAGACAACAACTGGTGGCAATACAGGAAGAGTTTTGGTGATGGGCCAGGGGGATGCAGTTGCTGATCCTACCGTTGTTACGGGTACGTTCCTCCTTGACAACTCTTATGCATGCATTCTTTTCGATTCTGGTGCGGAGAGGAGTTTTGTTAATCATACGTTCAAACATCTAATCAAATGTAAATCCCTACCTCTAACCGAAACATTTACCGTCGAGATGGCTAACGGAAAGAAGGAGAACACTAACGACATATTCATAGGCTGTACTCTTACCCTAGACAATTATTCGTTTCCCATCGATCTTATGCATGTGTCCATCAAGAGCTTCGATGTCATTATCGACATGGATTGGTTGAGTTCCAATCGTGCTGATATTCTTTGCTTCGAGAAGGCTATTCGTGATGTGCATTGACTACCGAGTTCCTCATCCTGGGGAGCTCCGATCTTATTCGTGAAAAAGAAAGATGGATCCTTTCGGATGTGCATTGACTACCGAGAGCTGAATAAGCTGACCATCAAGAACCGATATCCCTTACCCAGAATCGTCGATCTCTTCGACCAACTTCAGGGAGCCAGTTATTTCCCAAAGATCGATCTAAGATCAGGGTACCATCAGTTGTGAGTTCATGAGAATGATGTACCCAAAACAGCATTCCGAACTCGCTATGGACACTACGAGTTTGTAGTAATGCCCTTTGGTCTAACCAACGCACCGGCAGTATTCATGGACTTGATTAATCGGGTGTGCCGCCCTTTCTTAGACAAGTTTGTGATTGTGTTCATCAACGATATACTTGTCTATTCGCGGAGTGAGAACGATCATAAACAGCACTTAAGGCAGGTATTGGAAACATTAAGGGCAGAAAAGCTATACGCGAAATTCTCAAAGTGCGAATTCTGGATCAGGAAGGTAAATTTCCTTGGACACGTGATTAGCAAGGAAGGAATACATGTGGACCCTTCCAAGATCAAAGCGATTGAGAATTGGTCTGCACCAAAGACACCCACAGAAATCCGACAATTCTTGGGTCTCGCGGGCTATTATCGCCGGTTTATCCAGAATTTCTCCAAAATCGCAAAGCCTTTAACTACCCTGACACAAAAGGGTGTAACCTTTAGTTGGGGAGTTAAGCAAGACACTGCGTTTCAAACCTTGAAACAGGCCCTATGCAGCGCACCTATCTTGTCCCTGCCTGAAGGGACGGAAGACTTCGTAGTCTATTGTGATGCATCCAATCAGGGCCTAGGGTGTGTGCTCATGCAGAGAGGAAAGGTCATCGCCTATACCTCGAGGCAGTTGAAAACACACAAGGTCAATTACACAACTCATGATTTGGAGTTGGGAGCAGTGGTCTTTGCGTTAAAGATCTGGAGACACTATCTCTATGGAACCAAGTGCACTATCTTCACCGACCATAAGAGCTTGCAACATATTTTTGATCAAAAGGAGTTGAACATGAGACAACGGTGATGGGTAGAGCTACTCAGTGACTACGAGTGCGAAATTCGCTATCATCCCGGCAAGGCCAATGTGGTAGCAGATGCCCTCAGTCGAAAGGAGTATTCAGGACGTAAGGTGAAAGCACTAACAATGAGCATCCGTTCCCATTTGTCCGTGCAAATCAGAGAGGCTCAGGTAGAAGCTTTGAAAGCAGAAAACGTGGCAAATGAGTCATTGCGAGGAATGGACAAGAACTTGGAGCTCAAGGGAGAAAGAGTCTATTATTTCATGGACCGGATCTGGACCCCAAAGTTCGGTGGTTACAGAGAGGTTGTAATGAACGAAGCTCACAGGACGAAATACTCCGTTCACCCAGGGTCGGATAAGATGTACTTGGATCTCAAACAGCTCTATTGGTGGCCAAACATGAAAGCATAGATTGCTACCTTCGTGGGCAAGTGCCTGACTTGCGCCAAGGTGAAGGTCGAATATTAGAAGCCCTCAGGTCTACTTCAACAGCCGGAAATACCTGAGTGGAAGTGGGAAAGGATAACCATGGATTTTATCACCAAGTTACCCAGATCTCCGAGTGGGCACAACGCCATCTGGGTAATTGTCGATCGGTTGACGAAGTCCGCCCACTTCCTGCCAATCAAAGAAAGCTTCAAGATGGAGAGACTCACACGGATCTACCTTCAAGAGATAGTTCGCCTTCATAGTGTGCCTGCATCCATTATCTCCGATCGAGATAGCAGGTTTACATCGAGGTTCTGGCAGTCACTATAGAAAGCTCTTGGAACTAAATTGGATATGAGCACAACTTATCATCCACAGACTAACAGACAGAGTGAGAGAACAATTCAGACAGTGGAAGACATGTTGAGGGCCTGCGTCATCGATTTCGGCGCATCATGGGACACTCATCTTCCTTTGGTTGAATTTTCCTACAACAACAGCTACCATACCAGCATCAAGGCTGCGCCGTTTGAAGCCCTCTATGGCCGTAAGTGCAGATCCCCTCTGTGCTGGGCTGAGGTGGGTGACACGCAGCTAGCCAGGGGTCAAGTCCCCGACAGTACTCTCACTGGTCCTGAGATCATCCGAGAGACAACTGAGAAGATTGTACAGATCCGGGAACGACTGAAAGCCTCACGAGATAGACAAAAGAGCTACGCCGATAAGAGACGAAAATCCTTGGAGTTCCAGGTTGGTGACCGCGTACTTCTGAAGGTCTCACCCTGGAAAGGCATGATACGTTTTGGGAAGTGTGGAAAGCTAAATCCAAGGTACATTGGACCGTTTGAGATCCTTGCTAGGATCGGTCCCATAACATACAGACTTCAGTTACCACGGGAGCTCAGCAACATCCATCCTGTCTTCCACGTATCGAACCTAAAGAAGTGTCTGTCTGATGAGACACTTGTGATTCCTCTCGATGATATTGAAATCAAGGAGAACCTCAACTTTGTGGAAGAACCGGTCGAAATCATGGACAGAGAGATCAAACGAACGAAACAAAGTCGCATCCCGATAGTGAAGGTTCGCTGGAATGCCAAGCGGGGACCTGAATTCACTTGGGAGCGCGAAGATCAGATGAAACAGAAATATCCGCATCTCTTTCCTAATTCATGATTTGTATTCTATGTTCGAATTTCGGGACGACATTCCCTCTAACGGGGGGATGATGTGACAACCTGAAACTTTGATTATTTCCGTTACGCGATTTCCGTTAATAAAATTTCAAATTCATTAACTTTTCCGTCAAACTTATTGGTTTAGAAAATAATCTAGTTATATATAATTAAATTATTTACAAGTCAGAACCAAAAATCGCGCGGGAACCCGAATATCGCGAAAAACCAAACAATTCCGTCCTAAGTGAGGTTACGACCGAAAACTAGTTTACGACCATAAACTCGTTTACGACCGTAAACCCGTTTACGGCCAGTAAAGAGTGGACCCCCCACCGACCACAAGACCCCTATAAATACGAGACCTCCACCTTCATTTGAACTGCTAGCTACAGTTAGGCGGGCACGCCTGAGATGTACAAATGTCATTTAACTCGACGCCTGAAGAACGTTGGAAAGGTCTCTCTCATATCAAGCATGGTTATACGACTCACAATATGTATAAATCACCTTTAGTTTACAACTTAACACTCTTCAACAGTTTTATTTACATTAAATAGAACTAATACACACTACAATTGGAGAACTTTCAGGGTTTTCAAACAGAAACGAGCATACAATGGTTTCACGCACGAAATACTATTACATCATGATTAGCATTAGCTAGTCACATGAAGTAA
This sequence comes from Lactuca virosa, assembly GCF_052849685.1. Lineage (NCBI taxonomy): Eukaryota > Viridiplantae > Streptophyta > Magnoliopsida > Asterales > Asteraceae > Lactuca > Lactuca virosa. The sequence continues at coordinate 109,791,538 of NC_136428.1, forward strand.
TAATTTCGCATATCACAACAGTTTTCAGTGACAAACATTCATGGTTTTATACATAATTGAAAAAACTACATCCTCACTAAAGAAAATATCGGATTTTCTTGGAACTATACAAACATTTTAAGAACTCATCAACGATTTTCACTACAAATCACCGCTTATGAACTCACCAGCTTTATGCTGATACTCTTTCAAACTGCTTGTATTCTCAGGAAATCAGTAGACAGGTATTTGCTGGATTTTCGAGGAACTGGAGCAATAAGAGTTTTATGTTTATGCTATACAAAGTTATTGGATGTAATTCAAACTAAGTTCCAGAAAAAGTTTCAAACTGATGTAAACATTTTTATTTAAGTATTCACTGTAATGGTTGTTGCTATGATTGCTGTTATTCATTGGTTGTGATGCTACACATGACGTCCTCCGCCCCGGAACGTTTCCGCCATCGGTTTCGGGGTGTGACAGTATGGTCTTTCACCATTATATTATCTCTGGTATGGTCTCTCACCACTATTTTATATTTGGTATAGTCTTTCTCTAATATCTCATCTTTTTCTCCCTCTACCCTTTTTACCCGATACAATATAACTATAATAAAATACATATATAATTTATTATGAGTAGAAATCATTATCTCATTTAGCAATGATATCAGGTACATTGATAATAAGTACATAGGGAATCTAAGCAAATTGAATATTTGATATCTATGTGTAAGCTAAAAGTAACTATACATTCATTTGTTAAAAGTGGATGCCTCAAAATTTGGGCAACGTTTCGCCTTAGCACTTAGTTTTTCCCTTGATATGACCTAGGTTTAATTATCACTAGGTCTTCGTCTAATATTCATCGTGACTAATGATAGTCTAGATTCCTCAACGATCCCAATGTCTACTGATCTATAGCTAATAAGGAGCAACCAGGTAAGATCATATCGGAGGTTGGGTTCGTTTGGTATACATAGTATACTGTTGGGAAATCACATTTTAAACACCTCACTAAATCTAGCCTAGACATCACGCCCGTAAGTATCAATCAGTAATATGACGAGGAATCACTGACAAATCTTATTTATAAATTCATAACAACGAATATGTAAATAAATATAAGTTACACTGAAAGCAATATGAGTGTAGCTTAACTTACATATATTTTCTAGCGAAAATCGGGAGATTGCACTAGCATAACTCCGACTCGAGAGATTCTACTTGTTAGGATCTTAAATACTTCAGAGCCTAGTTGAATACCCTAAATCCTAATGAAATATCAAGATTTTGGCTTTAGAGAGTTCAGAGAGAAAGAGTTGGAGGTGTGAGGAATGAATGAGGGTTGCCTATTATCTATAGGCGGATTTTGCATATGCACGTCGTGCATTTCAAGGTACGCGTCGTGCACTCCATACACGTCGTTCCTCTTGCCATGGGACACATGGCATGCTCGGACTGGTTCGGCGTGGACCTCTTCAAGAAGCGTGCGTTGTGCGTATGCATGCACCGTGCAAAACGTGAATTTTCTAAATTTCGTAACTTTTTCATACGAGCTCCATTTCGACGTTCTTTATATCCACATGTAGCTATCGACGAGATCTACAACTTTCATTTAGACTCCGTCGGCTAATTCTCAATTTATTTTTAAAGTTATATTTTTATAGGCTTCGACTGTTAAAGTCCGTATAAAAATCATAACTTTTTCATACGACCTCCGTTCTCGACTGTCTTTTATCGACGAATAAATAATGACGAGATCTTCAACTCTCGTTTAGATTATTTTTTCTAAAAATCGACCGATCTTAATTTCGGTTTCTGTGTCGCATATTGTTGTGCTCAAAAATCTAAAAATCATAACTTTCTCATGTGAAGTCAAATTTAAGCGTTCTTTATATTCATGCTCTCGGTTTTACGACTACTACGACTTTTGTTTAGATTATTTTTCCTAAATGATCTTTTATTAAAAACGTCTATTTCTCACGGTGATGAATAATTATGTAATTATTCTTTAATCATCTAGCCCTATCTTATGGGCATTACAGAAGAGCCACATATGAGAACACCTCATTAATGATTATCCCACGTAGGATGTCGTGAGAAAAATCTAAAGAAACTAGTTATAAGGACGAAATATGTACAAAAACATTAAGGACTAAATGTGTATAGACTGAAAAATATATTACCATATTAAGTCATTTTTTCCGGCTTAACCTGGAGTAGCCTTTTATAACGACTGAATATGGACAAAAAACAAGTTAAATGGTCAAATGTGGATAGAAAAAAAACTTAGTGACAAAATATGTACAAATCAAAAAGTATATTACACTTTTAAGTCATTATCCATTTACAAAAAATATAAAAACAAAAAACAAATTTCGAAAAAATGGAAAATTTTTAACACTTTAGTTTTAGGTATTTTTAATATCAAATAAAATATTCTAATGAATTTTTCTGATAAAATGTCATTCATAAAATATAATATGTGTAATATTTTATAAACATGTTAATATCTCAAGTAAGGTTTTGTTTTTTCTAAGAGATCATACGGTTTTTAATAACACTACAAATGATAAGGTTATCGATTCCCAACTTTAAATCTTGAATTTATTCAACTTAATTTGGGTTGATGATAACTCTTTGGTTATTCCTTTGGAATTTTTGGAAAGAGGTAGTACTTTGTACTCGCGCACTTTATATGGTTATTTTGTCGGAAAACGCTTATCATTTCATCTTTTCAACTACAATGCATTTAACATGTGGAAAAATATGGGATTTGGATGTATTTATCAATGACGAAGTGTTCTTTAAATTTGACAATGAAATTTTAGTGCACCATGTTTTAGAAAAGGATGAGTAGATGATAAAGGACACCCTTATTTTTATTCGTAAATGGGACCCAAAAACCTTCCTTATAATGTCATCGGCTCCGATTTAGGTCAATATCTGTAACACCTCGTTTCCTGTCTAACTATTTCAAAATAGGGTTATTAAATAATTCGGATAATGATTTCATTCAAGGATAACTTGTATGGTGAAATAAGTGGAGTTAATAATGTTGGGTTTTAGTTCAAAAATAGTTTTATAAACTAGAAAATATGGCAAACGGAAGACTTAAAATTTTGAACATAACATAACATTTTATACCCACCAAGGATCTCCTTGCAACTTGTAGAAAGATTTAAACACCAACCAAAAAAGAGGTGAAGAAATAAAACCCTTTGTTGTTCTTTGGGTCCTCTTGGGAGGCTTGGAAGTCGATGAAGAATGTGGAACCTTTGAGACACCAACAATGACTCAACTTGATGTAGATGCTAGTCCATAAACTCTTAAACCCTTAAGCTCTAAGTTCATAACCAATATGAACTTAAAGAGGACATGAAAATGCAAGTAATCTTCAAGAATAGATGAAGAAAAGAGAGAGAGAGAGTAACCTCCTCTAAGGAGGTTACGGTTTTGGGAAGCAAGAATGAAGCCCCCAATTCAAGAGTGGAAGCCTCATATTTATATTGTCTTAAAGTGAAGTCTTTAACCATTAGGTCCTTCCACTTTAGACAAGCATGTACCTAAAGCTTACATGACTCTCATACTAGATCTTTCAATCTCCCACTTGCACAAAATTCATATTAGACTGATATAGATAGTGGTGAACGTCTAGCAACATTTCACTGCCCCCATCAACATACGACTTTGTGCCATTCTATCAACGCCCAATTCCCAGAAGCCCAAGGCTACAATTGGTGTATAAAGTAAGTTTATCAGTTATCCCTTTGCTACAGACATCATGTTGAACATGAGATACAGATCGCGATCAATCTCATTAGTTGTTCAACTTTTGGTAAGGCGCCTTAGATGTCTAACTCTCAACACATAAGAGGAAAAAATCCCATCTTGACTACATAAGCCTCATGCATAGTTCATACCATACCTGAAAATGGTTTTTATAACTGCCCGGTTAAGGAACAACATTTGACCATATCAAAGCATAGCACTCCATACACTTAAGTCCCACTATTTATCTCAGGTGTTAAGGATACAAAGATAGTACATTTTAATCAAGTATCATTCATGATAGTGATCCATGAGATGATCTTTATGCGGGTCAGTTCAATACTAGTTCTCTGACAAGTACCTATGAAACTTGGTTACAACCACTTGCCTACTTTCATCTAGTGAGAGTCAACCAATCCAATTCATATTAGTCTTACTTTATAATTGCTCCCACGATTATAACCGACTATGAACCTCTAGAATAATAACATTATTCATGGATTAAACATGTTAATATAGAACACAACAAGTATTAATGTGATGACTATATCCCAATATATCACAACATTATCTTATAATTGTTGTTATAATGTTCCAATATCCAAATACTAAATACAAATCAAAAACCCATTTCTAGAATAATAAAGTCTTATAGCTGAGGTGTGACCATTCATACTTAGCTCAAAATAATGACTTTATCAATGGATCTGACAAAATTTAATTTGTGTGAATTCTGTGAATACTATCATCTCCATACTTAACTTTACTCTAAGTACAACTAAATTTCTTGGAGAATATGATTGGTATTCTTTCGTGACATAGAGTCTCTTAGCTTGATTAAGTATACTCTCGAAGTCACAATGATTTCTGTGTGATCCTTGAATGGCAGAGATCAACATAGTTTTTCAATGATCTTATTTATCCAATCATATTTGAATTTAACTTCTAAAGTAGTGTATTCTTATTTTGTAGTAGATTGTGTCATTATGTTTTGCTTGGACCTCATTCCAACAAGACTTATTTTTCTGTAATGACACAAAAATCAAGGGTAAAAAAATTCATTTTTATTGTAGTCAAAACATAGATATCATTTAATCCCGACATTCCAAAACATAGTTAATTAAAACATTTATCAGAGTTCATCCCAAAATCACTTATCGCGGAAAACATAGGTGTGTGATGCGATCAAGTCGGACCCTTCCTTTCCAAATCGATGATACCTGAAAGCAAAACTGTAAACCGTAAGCACGAAGCTTAGTGAGTTCCTCAGAGCATACCCCACACAATCCACATAATCACATAAGCCATGCATATAATCATATAGGGAAGCCGTGGAAACCCTCCAAGGTCTTACTCCGAGTGCCATAGGAATCCCCTCATGGTCTTAGCCCACTGCCATAGGAACCCCTACATGGTCTTCACTAACTACAATACAAACCATACATACAAACATATAAGGATGCCCTGGAAACCCTCCAAGGTCTTACACCGGGTGTCATGGGAACCCCCACATGGTCTTAGCCCACCACCATGGGAACCCCCACATGGTCTTCCTGGAATATAAGGATGCCATGGAAACCCTCCAAGGTATTACACCAATGCCATGGGAACCCCCCAATGGTCTGACATCCAACTGCCTCGGGAACCCCCCCCGAGGTCTTCCATGCAAGTATCACAAAGACGACTAGCATACCACCTAGCACATAATCAACTAGCATACCACATATCACATAATAGGCCATGGGAACCCCCACATGGTCTTAACTGACTGCCATGGGATCCCCCGCACGGTCTTCGCATAAATACATAACATATTGACACCACATTCGCAAGTAACTACTACACGTAAGAGTCACGAAGACAACTGGCATACTACATATAACTAATCGCCATGGGAACCCCCACATGGTCTTATTCTACTGCCATGGGAACCCCCCGGGGTCTTCCATGCAAATATCATACTAACATAACACATAATCAACCAACAATATACATATCATATAATGGGCCGACCTTGGTGCCTTAGACCCATTGGTATGGTGAGGAGACTCACCTCGAATGCAGAAGCTTCCCGAATGTCATCCTTAGCCGCTGCCTCATCGACTTCCCAAGCTGTCAATACCAATCGATATACCCAATTAGCAATTGGGTTCCATACTATAATCCTCAATCCATACATGGGGTAAAATAACCATTCTACCCCTGGCCCAGTATGATCCAAAACTGAGGCCCAAGCCCAAAAAAAAAGCCCAACATTATAATGTCCATAAGTCCAACAATGGCCCAATTTTCCAAATTGGGCCCCAACCCCTTACAGGCCTTACCCTAAACCCATATTCTCTTTCATTATAATTTGGTTTACTACAAGCACCTCTTAGGACTAACTTACCCAAAGTCAAAGGTCAAAGTCAAAGTCAACAGTCAAGGTCAACAGTCCATGTTGACCCAACTCGTCGAGTGCATCTAGAAACCCGCCGAGTTCCTTCAGTGATCAGAAAAACCGGGGAAAAACCCTAACCAAATCGCCGAGTTATCTTATCAACTCGCCGAGTTCGCTCAGTATCCAGAAAGCGGGAAAGCCCGACCCAACTCGTCGAGTTTCCAGGGCAACTCGTCGAGTTTCCCATGTCTCAACATATTCAGCCCCTTTCCAGTCAAATCTAAAGCGCCAAACTACAGATCCAGCCCCCTAGGGTTAAGATACCACGTAAAGTTGCTAACTTTACATCCATGCAAGGCATCAAAGGCTAAAAATACTTAATCAAGGCTTGTCAAGGGACTTAGAGCATGAAGGAGGGCCAAGACTTGATAAAGTTGGCAACTTTAAGTCCCCAAAGGCCCTGAGATGTCCAGATCTAAAGCCATATCTTCATATCATGCTCAACACCAAGAATGGTCCGAAACTAGGCTAATAATGGCCATAAACTTTCATAGAAGAAGATCTAAGCAATGGAAGGTCAAGGTTTCGACTTTATACCTTAAAATGGTTGCCACAGTAAAGTAAACACCGGATCTACAGCCTCTCCCTTCAGCTATGCACCAACCACTTCAAGCTTCTTCACATAAACACCAAAAAGGCACTGCTTAAGCCCTCACCCACTCAAAATGGAAGATAAGACACGATTTATGGTTTCTCTGGACAAAAGGGGGCGATAAGGGAGGCTACAAGTGAGGCTTAAGGCCTTAAATAGGATACAAACACTGAAAATTAGGGTTTTCCTTCCCAGTGTCTGCTCGTCGAGTTGGGGCCTTCCATCTCGTCGAGTAGACCCTTCATTCTGCATCCAAATTGATATCTACTCGACGAGTTGGAGCTCCCAACTCGTTGAGTTCCAGCCCAAAACTCTAAAAATGATGAAAACTGAATAACACATAAACCAAGCGTTATAAATCTCCCCCACTTGAACTAGACTTCATCCTCGAAGTCTGCTAACGCACAGGGTTTGGTTAATGCTTCCCCATCTCCTCCTCCGACCGCTGCTCCCGAGATACGCCCGCGACTTCCATTACCTACGATGACCCGACTGATTATTCCCATTGCACCTTCATTAATCTTGCTACCTTACTTCCTCATGGCCTGCATTTTCTGTTCGCTAACTAACACTAACTTCCTCCCATGATCCAGACGCTCCTTTACCTGAATATTGACTATAAGGAAGTACAATAGAGTCGTCGTGCAAACACTTCCGTGGCTAATACACAGTATGCACTATGAATCAGTCTGAGCTTCCGCAACAGTCCTACACGATGCATCGCCTTGCCCAACCGGGCCAAATTCTGACCGAATCACAATACATGGCCTTCAGCCCTGCTTCCCGAACCGGGTGTCATCCATTAAGGCGAATCCTTGAGAGTACTTCAACCTCGATAAAACTTGAGTATCCAACTCTCACCAATAACCGACCACCCGTTCTGAACCCAACAAATACCGACACTTGACATCCCGAGAGATGTAGCCGTCACCCCGAGCATTCAATGACCTTTTAAAAGCAACAGAACCCAGCCACACTAGACTCGCTTCAAACCTGATGGAAGATAACTCCTTCCCTTCTTGAGAAGAACTACTTACGCCTTCCCGGTATTCGAATTCTCACATACTGATTATCCACATGATCATGCAACTCGAGATCCAAACCCTTGACTCAACAGTCTCTACCAGTTCCATCCTGAATTCCCATAATCATCCGGGCTCGCCCACAGACTCCGAAGATCCTCATCATGGAACGGAGAGTAATTCCTTGCCAACACGAGCTGATCTCCCTTCCATACTTGTGACCATCACACAAATAGTCTATTTCGAACCGACGAATGTTACGATCTTATCGCAGCCTAACGCTACTTCCTTCCAACCATGCTTACCACCCATGGCCTTTCCGCTCTCAACTATCACAACGTCGCACCTCTCGAGCCGAATCCTATATCCCATCAGGAGTTCGGTCACACCAACTGATTCCCAGTTCTTACTATGCCTAATCAAGGTGATGCCGACCGAAAATATAGAGTTTCCTGAACTCCCACCAACACAACCTGGGCCTGAGTAGTCACTAGTTTCTCCCCCACTTGGGCTCGATGATGCTCTTTCACCTCTTACACCCTATGGATCCCCGAACCATTTCCTTCCGCAAACACGACCCACCCAAATCCTACGCTGAACAATACAAGCGCCCCATAGTTAGCCAAACGCCATGATCACTCAGATCTGGGAATCCTGAAGAATACTCTTGTATTCTTAACCAATCGGATGATCCACCCACTTCCCAAGGCGCCCTTTAACAAAAGAAATCTGAAGGCAAATACAAATTTACCACCATCTTACCGCTGCCTAAGGGACGGTAAATGCTACGGGCTACCCTGTAGTCCTATAACACTCTCGCCCCAACACAACTGCCCAAAACTTACCGTCGATCCAACAGACCGGAAACACGCCAAAGTTGAACACCCACTCGCATGTCACCTACTGACACAATCAATCCTGTTATGCTGGTAGCAACCCATATTCTTGGAGCGATAACTTCATTGTACGATTTCCGCCCGTGCTGTACTGACTCCGACCCTACTGGCCTCTCAAATGCCGTTCAAAAGTATTGGGTCTCTTCCTAAGACCCTCCATTAATTGCACCTGACATGAACCTCTCTTCCCGAGGTATTCCAATCGATCTTCCGCCATCGGACTATGGGATCCATATCATTCAGGGTCTCGCACCCTGACACACTCACCAGCTCAATCGTCAACGACAGAACTGCAATAGCTGGAGCAACCTCTGCTCTAAACCGGGCTACAAACTACCCCCGAGACATAGTCTCCAATCCCGAAAGTGCAATAGATCACACCATCAATCCTTGCCGCCTGATACAAGAGATCCAAAGCGAACTCAAAATCTTGGCAGTCCTTCCACTAACTGGCTGACCACCGAAGGCGGGACCAAACCCTGGTCCTTCCCAATGTGTGCTCATCCTCATCTGGCAAAACAGCTGGCCCCACGATCGGAGCATAACCAAGAATTCTCCTTCCCAGGCTTCTTAGATTCTCCAAGACTTTCCCCGATTCGAGTATGGATCCTGTGCTTTCGGTAGTACGGGCCCAATACTACCTTCCACACCTATCCATACTTTCCTCCAGAATCATCCCGAATCCTCTAAGTCACCTACTCCACTGATGTACTAAATGTTTGCTAAACAACAACACAATACCCACCGTAGCACCTCCTAGGCTTTCCCCTAGGTTCCCAACTTCACCGAACCGCCCCATCAAACTCACTGGAGCATATCCTAGGATTTCCTAGGTTCCCAACCTCACCCTGTCCTCAGCTGCTGAAAGATTCCCACCAATTTCGACCAACTACCTCATGAATATAGTCACATACAACAGAGGTCAGATAATCCTTTGAGTAAAGGATTCAACCCTAGAACGGTTGGACTCAAACGAGAGCTGCACATATTCACTTAGTAGTTAATCCACATCACTAGGAATCCCACAAAGCACAAAGCAAGCATCATTCAGGTAATGGTAAATCTAACCAACACACACTTGACAAACCAGTCTATCCATACATACAATCCGCCAACAGGTAACACATGTCACTAATCTCATCCTAGGCTTTCCCTAGGGTACTTTCCAACCTATGAATCTATCATCGGACATTCAGTCCACATATCACAACCCATGCTCTCCACATCCACCCTCACTGTCGGCTGCCTTATGCATGTAAATTTTACATAGAATAGGAAATGAGCCAAACCAGTCATTCTAAGCCTATAAGATCCTAACCGTATACAATTTTTAAAACATACACTTAGCAGTTATTAATACCAATAATCATTCTCATTCTAGCATGGCGTCCAGTATCCCCAAGGCTACAAGCATCACATATCAGGCCAATCTACATACAAGTCTACCAGCTCATACAACATATATAGGCATCTCTCCTAGCCCTAACTAGCATGCGATACTCAGATTCATAAAATCAAATCATAACATATAACATATGTAGGTATTCTGGGGAAAACTTACTTGAGCTCGGCTGATTGCATGCACCACACCCTTTCTTGTCTTAGAAACCTCTTTCCTTGAAAACATTTTTCTTTTGAAAACTTTACAGATCCTCAGTTTGAGTTCAAACACACCCGAAAGTATGTCCGAATCCCTCAAACCAAGGCTCTGATACCAACTTGTAACGACCCAAAAAATCAAGGGTAAAAAAATTCATTTTTATTGTAGTCAAAACATAGATATCATTTAATCCTGACATTTCAAAAATAGTTAATTAAAACATTTATCAGAGTTCATCCCATAATCACTTATTGTGGAAAACATAGGTGTGTGCACTGCGATCAAGCCGGGCACTTCCATTCCAAATCGATGATACCTGAAATCAAACTGTAAACCGTAAGCACAAAGCTTAGTGAGTTCCCCAGAGCATACCCCACACAATCCACATAAGCACATAATCCATACTACCTATATCAGCAACATAATCCACATAAGCCATATCAATCACATAAGCCATGTATATAATCATATAGGGAAGCCGCGGAAACCCTCCAAGGTCTTACTCCGGGTGCCATAAGAACCCCCTAATGGTCTTAGCCTATTGCCACGGGAACCCCCACATGGTCTTCACTAACTACTATAAAAACCATACATACAAACATATAAGGATGCTCTAGAAACCCTCCAAGGTCTTACACCGGGTGCCATGGGAACCCCCACATGGTCTTAGCCCACTGCCATGGGAACCCCCGCATGGTCTTCCTGGAATATAAGGATGCCATGGAAACCCTCCAAGGTCTTACACCAATGCCATGGGAACCCCCCGATGGTCTGACATCCAACTGCCTCGGGAACCCCCCCGAGGTTTTCCATGCAAGTATCACAGAGACGACTAGCATACCACCTAGCACATAATCAACTAGCATACCACATATCACATAATAGGCCATGGGAACCTCCACATGGTCTTAACTGACTACCATGGGAACCCCCACATGGTCTTCGCATAAATACATAACATATTGACACCACATTCGCATGTAACTACTACACGCAAGAGTCACGAAGACAACTGGCATACTACATATAACTAATCGCCATGGGAACCCCCACATGGTCTTATTCTACTGCCACGGGAACCCACCGGGGTCTTCCATGAAAATATCATACTAACATAACACATAATCAACCAACAATCTACATATCATATAATGGGCCGGCCTTGGTGCCTTAGACCCATTGGTATGGTGAGGAGACTCACCTCGAATGCAGAAGCTTCCTGAATGCCACCGACTTCCCAAGCTGTCAATACCAATCGATATACAAAATTAGCAATTGGGTTCCATACTATAATCCTCAATCCATACATGGGGTAAAATGACCATTCTACCCCTGGCCCAGTATGATCCAAAACTGCGGCCCAAGCCCAAAACAAAAGCCCAACAGTATAATGTCCATAAATCCAGCAATGGCCCAATTTTCCAAATTGGGCCCCAACCCCTTACAGGCCTTACCCTAAACCCATATTCTCTTTCATTATAATTTGGTTTACTCCAAGCACCTCTTAGGACTAACTTGCCCAAAGTCAAAGGTCAAAGTCAAAGTCAACAGTCAAGGTCAATAATCCATGTTGACCCAACTCGTCGAGTGCATCTAGAAACCCGTCGAGTTCCTTCAATGATCAGAAAAACCGGGGGAAAACCCTAACCAAATCACCGAGTTATCTTATCAACTCGCCGAGTTAGCTCAGTATCTAGAAAGCGGGAAAACCCGACCCAACTCGTCGAGTTGTCAGGGTAACCCATCGATTTTCCCCTGTCTCAACATATTCAACCCCTTTCCAGTCGAATCTTAAGCCCCAAACTACAGATCCATCCCCCTAGGGTTAAGATACCACGTAAAGGTGCTAACTTTACATCCATGCAAGGCATCAAAGGCTAAAAACACTTACTCAAGGCTTGTCAAGGGACTTAGAGCATGAAGGAGGGCCAAGACTTGATAAAGTTGGCAACTTTAAGTCCCCAAAGGCCCTAAGATGTCCAGATCTAAAGCCATGTCTTCATATCATGCTCAACACCAAGAATGGTCCCAAACTAGGCTAATAATAGCCATAAACTTTCATAGAAGAAGATCTAAGCAATGGAAGGTCAAGGTTTTGACTTTATACCTTAAAATGGTTGCCACAACAGAGTAAACACCGGATCTACAGCCTCTCCCTTCAGCTTTGCACCAACCACTTCAAGCTTCTTCACATAAACACCAAAAAGGCACTCCTTAAGCCCTCACCCACTCAAAATGGAAGCTAAGACACGATTTAGGGTTTCTATGGACAAAGGGGGTGATAAGGGAGGCTACAAGTGAGGCTTAAGGCCTTTAAATAGGGTACAAACCCTGAAAATTAGGGTTTTCCTTCCCAGTGTCTACTCGTCGAGTTGGGGCCTTCCAACTCGTCGAGTATACCCTTCATTTCGTGTCTAAACTGATCTCTACTCGACGAGTTGGAGCTCCCAACTCGTCGAGTTCCAACCCAAAACTTTAAAAATGCTGAAAACTGAATAACACATAAACCAAGCGTTACATTTTCATTCCATAATGAAGTCAAAATCCAATTATAATTCATAATTATTTATATCTGTTTAGAAATTAACATCTTGTGTAGCTCTTTCCATAAAGATCCATTCTAAACTGATTGTCTCAAATACATTCTCTTAGTTCTTCTAAATTACTCTTATAATGCTCTCTTAGTCATGCAGTGACTTAACCATGTATTCAATTAGTATCCTATGACATGCTTACATCATGACGATATACCATGTCCTATGCATATTATGGCGTAAATGATGAATTTATTTGCCAACAAAATGGAATATAAATCGTTTCATCTAGTTCAAACCTATGAGCTATGTACTTTTGAGGCTAGCTCAAAATGGTGCCATATGACAATACCAAGAATTCTCCAAAAGAATCTTGTGTCTTGATCCCTTTCAAGATATTGCCAATATATGTATAAGGACATGAAACTTTTTACATTCATTTTATTTATCCCTTACAGATTTTACATTCCAAGAATGTATATTCTCTTTCCTAAGTCTTTCATTTTAGAAACACTTTCCGAGTCAAGGTGAAAACAACCTTGCTTAGTCAGAATGTGATTTCAAATGACTAAGTATGTCTCATTCATACAAGATTAGGAATTTCACTATGCTCCCACTAGTTCTTAGTAAACACACATGGCTATTTATTTTGATATAAAAACATACCTTGTGATTTTACATAAAATGATGATTGTAGCATTGAGATGTTTGCTTTATATCCACAAGTGGATCTCAAGCTCTATACATTTTGTTAGGATAACATGGATTAAGAAAACCTCCAGGCTAATTTATATAGATATCTTCTAGTATATGTCTATTAGAAAAAGAAGTCTTTCTTGAAATCTATTTACTATATCTCATATTATGTAACACCCCGATTCTCAGGTATTGATTTATATAAGAATTTCTTTGATTTCTAGGTCTACTCGACGAGTTGGTTGCCCTACTCGTCGAGTAGCAGCGGGCTGGTCCACGTGTCTTAGTGACCTACTCGCCGAGTCCAAGAAGGAACTCGACGAGTAGGAGCTAGCAGATGAGACCCTAAATCCCGGGGTATTGCACCCTATTTAAAGGATCATTGGCCTTCCTCAGCCTCCCCTTTACAGTTACTTGACACCCTTAAACCCTAATTCGTGTGAGTGTACTCCATTTGTGTTCTTAAGCTTGGGAAGAGGATTTTTGGTGGGAAGAAGCTTGGAGATCAAGTGACTAGGAGCAAGGAACATGTGGAACCAGAAATCTACCTCAGTTGGCATCCTTTTTGGAAGGTATTAAGCCGTTATCCTAACCCCCCTCTTCATTCTAGATCTATTTTGGGTGGATTTTAGGGCTTTTCTAGCTTATTAGGAAGCCTTTCTTGTGTTTGAACTTAGATCTGAGGTTGCAACCTCAGATCTGAACTCTCTTGGGTCTCTAAGTCCATAAAGTTTCCAGATCTTGCAAGAATGAGACCACCGTCGTGACAAAACCTCTTTTTCTCGCTGCAATTCACATTCTCAAATAAATCCATTTGATGTCAACTAGTTGAAGGGTCCCCACCGAAACCATAGACACTCGATACACCACTTGTCATCTCAAACTCAAAACTCAAAATAATCCGAGATCTAGGACATTAAACTCGGATACCCCGGAATACTCCATCTCCCAAATTAAAACACGGAGAAATTGCCAACGACTCAGAACACGAAGATGACAATCCGAAACTTCCTCCTCTATTTCTCAAAACTCATGCAAGAATACTCATAACGACCCTGAAGTTGGTTGCCCAATCAACTTCTTTCCTTCCCATACTGCATATAATAGCCCATACTCTGAACCAGAAACTCTCAACCGCCGAACTAACCTCACAAGCCAACCACCTCGAATTCACCATTTTAACCTTGAAGGATTCCTAACCACCACAAGGTCTCCGACCAACAGCCACTTGCCGTGGAGACACTCATCCTTTCTCAAACACGTACCACATGCACTATCTCACTCTGCACCTCTCCTTGACCAACAATAACCCTGGTCTCAGGAATCCGCACCGCAGGCCTCTCTATCCAGTTCTCTAACCGCTCTTGAACAAATCTCTGATCTCCTCAAAAGTACCCGGTTCTCCCCCACTCAGGGTTCGAACCATCACCAATTGGTCCGCCAACAATTTAACCTACAGACTGTTTTTACCAATAATATCGCACCTACTCTTGGAAGGTGATACGCAATGTTCAATGATCTCCCAATGGAGGTCAAGCAATCCCAAATACCCCGAATCTCCGATGAAATCCTCAGAAACTTCTCATCATGACTACCTCTAGTCATTCAGAATCTCGTACCATCCCACTACCGGACATCTCAACTGTGCAGTCCTAACCCTGACTCTCAGTCTGAAAATAACGAACTAACATATTCCTCATCCTCGACTCTTCAACCAACGTTCCATCACGTGGGTTGTAGTAAGAGTGGAGTCCTCATTACCATACTCGATAATCATCATAGACAATAAGATTCACCGCCCCAATATCCTCTTCTTGATCGTCTGCCGCTGCAACTAATACAGGCCCTACTATGCTCAAATAGGGTGTATCTTTGTCCTTAACCATCTCAGTCCCTACTGACAACCTGCTCATGCTCTAACATCACCTCTCGGCAGACATACTGCCCAAATACTGTGATGAAAGATCGTAACCAAAGCTACCCCACAGGGCTCGTCCCCAACCTTGGAAACCGAAAATCTCAATACCTCTCATGTTTCCTAAAGGAACAGAAATAGCACCGCTCAGGTCAGAGAAAATGATATCTCCACCATCGGCCGGTTGTTCAGCCCAGACCGTATTCTCCCATAACGCACCATCTCTACTCATCCCTGAGTCTTGCGACTCCAACTGGCATCTCACCAACAATCCCTCAGAGCTAACTCGACTTCCCTTTTAAGGGATGCTCGTTCATCATGGCCCTCTGGCCCCATATTCTTTCACATCTGATCTCAGTCTAGATAATCACAACGGAATAATCGGTAGAACCAGTAACACTAACCGCCACGGGTCATGGTACTCGAACCATGTGGCCACCTCTCGATCTGCTATGAATCATGGTACCCGAACCATGTTATCTCTTCTCAATCCGCTACGAATCATGGTACTCGAACCATGACATCACCTCTCGATCTGCTACAAATCATGGTACTCGAACCATGAAATCACCTCTCGACCTGCTACAAATCATGGTACTCGAACCATGAAATCATCTCTCGATCTGCTACAAATCATGGTACTCGAACCATGAAATCACCTCTCTATCTGCTACAAATCATGGTACTCGAACCATGAAATCACCTCTCGATCTGCTATAAATCATGGTACTCGAACCATAAAATCACCTCTCTATCTGCTACAAATCATGGTACTCGAACCATGAAATCACCTCTCGATCTGCTACAAATCATGGTACTCGAACCATGAAATCACCTCTCGATCTGCTACAAATCATGGTACTCGAACCATGAAATCACCTCTCGATCTGCTACTTAAAACCTCCGGAATGTTCCCTGTATCGAGTATGGGTCCTCTGCTTTCAGTAGTACGGGCCCATACTACTTGCCACATCTACCCATACTTTCCACACGGACCATCCCCGAGTTCCTAAGTAGCTGCTCGACCTTCTCAATCACCAACCCCGTCATGCGTGTTCGCTCCTCTACGAAATATCCTACTCTATCAGTGTACTCATCTGACTAGGGTCACCCTTTCCTAGGCTCTTCCTAGGTTCTCACACTTCTCTGCCATCAGCTGCTGAAGAACTCTTTATGATGCCAACCATCTACCTCCTAATATCGTCATATTCACTTAGTAGCTGACTCTCATCATCAAGAATTCCACAAAGCACGAAGCAAGCAGCATTCGGGCATCGAATAATCTCTACCAACATGTAAAACCACTCTAGGTCATTACCCACTTGCTCTCCTCATACTCTAAGGATACCACCGAATCCAAGCAACTTTACCCCACGCGGGCATCTGACTACTCTCTCAGAAGACTCCTCAAATGCTCATCTAGGTATCTCCCCTAGATTACTCCTCTACTCAGATTCCTCTCTAAAAGGATTCCTGCTGGATACTCATACTCAGCACATACTCGAAGGCACATCGCATATAACAGCAACTCCTAGGCTAAGGCATCATAGATCAAGCCACTCTAGTCCTAAAATATGAAATACCTAGCCTATCTCTAGCATGCATAGCATATCACATAATATCTCATAGCACATAATGTAAGGGTATTTTGGGAAATCACCGTTCGGGCGCTGGCTGATCGTACACACTGCTCCGTTCTGATTTTCTCAAAAATCTTTTACTCTTTTAGAAAAATTGTTTCTTTTATGAACATTTCCTCAAATCCTCAGTTTGAGTTCAGATAAGCCCGAAGGTGCATCCGAATCCCTCAAACCAAGGCTCTGATACCAACTTGTAACGACGTAAATTTTTAAAACAATTTTTCATTTTTCAAACATAATAAAACTCATATAATATTGTCAAAATCTCATATATCAATGTCATCACCATAAAACATATCCCAAAATCTCAACACTTAATCTTCTGCCAGTGTGTACAAATCATGCCGGCGCCTTCCCGCGACTCTCGCTGGTACCTGAAACACATATCACATAACACGGTAAGCATACATTCTTAGTGAGTTCCCCAAAATACCACATACAACACATAATCCACTCGAGGCTATAACTCGGTATGACCTTCCGGTCAATGTGTCTCAGCGGGACCCTCCAGTCCCGTAGCCCGTTGGACCCTCCAGTCCGGTCTAGCTCGTTGGACCCTCCGGTCCGGTCTAAATCGTTGGACCCTCCGGTCCGGTCTAAATCGTTGGACCCTCTGGTCCGGTCTATATAACACATAGCATACATATATCACAATGCACATAAACTCAAACATACACATAACTCATAAGACCCACCGGTCTGCACATAGATACCACTCTAGGTAATGTATAGTGAGAAGACTCACCTCGGGTAACTCGGATAATCTCGAACTCAAATACTGATCTAGCCTCCTCCTAATCACATAAAATAATTATCTCTAATTAATACGGCTCTCAAAGGCTAGACTAGTCCCTCCCTATATTCTCTCATAAGGGTAAATGACCATTTTACCCCTCCAAGGGCCCAAAAGGTCCAAATGTTGACTAAACACTAAAAGTCAACGAAAGTCAACTGCGGAGAGGTACGCTGCGCGTACCAGATCTGTACGCGAGGCGTACTCCATGACATCCAGAATCGGGGAACGCGACCCCCTACGCGGCGCGTACTGGGATTACGCCCAGCGTAAGTCCCAGTTTCCTACTTTCTTCATTTTTGGTCTGAATAGATTAAGACCTAGGCTCATAACTCAGATCTAAGCTCCCTACTGCCCCTTAAGTCATAAAGTCGGAACCTTTAAGCCCTTGCATGGCTGTAAAGGTCACCAATCACTTCAAACATATATCCTCTTTTCCCATTAAGCCCTAATCTCATGCATGACTTAATCTCAACGTCTAAGATTGGATTTTTATGAACCTACAACACATATTACACTGGAATAGGGCAGATCTAAGCTTATGGAGACCCTTTGCTCATAAAGTCTCCACCTTGGGACCAAAACCCTAAAAATGGGTCCATAAAGCACAAATCAAAGATGACAAGGAAAGCTTTGAGCTTTTTACCTCCAGGTGAAGCTCCAACCTCTTTAGAACTCGGATCTAAGCTTGCCCTCCAACTTCTAGCTTCCACCATGGCCTCCTCTTCTTCTTCACCATCACAAAATGGCATTTTCAAGCTTAAGAACACACACATAAGCTTATAACGGGGCTTTCCTCTCTTAGGTTTTCACTCTCTGTAATATGGTGGCTGGGGTAAGGACCATATCATTCCTTTTATAGTCCTCAAGTCTCATTTAGGGTTTTGCATCTGAGCCAGTTACGCCCAGCGTACCTAATTGAGTCTGCGTCCATAATAAGCGCATGAGTACGCGCAACGTACTCTTCAGTACGCCCAGCGTACTCGTTTGCAACATTTTTCACTTAGGGGCTAAACTTGATAGTTTGGTAAAGAAAAAGGGTTAAATAGATGTACTTAAATTTCGGGATGTTACAATCTCCCCCACTTAAATAGATTTCGCCCTCGAAATCGCTTCTTGACCACACATAGCTAGAACCTAACTCGAGAAGCACCACTGAAAAGACCTCATATCCCGCCACTACCTTTCCATGGACGCCTAAGTCCAAACAGGAACTCCCAACTCTAGAACCCAAACCGACCCCTCTGCCGCTAAGATACCCCTTTCTGACTTTCCCAAATTCGGGAAATTCTAGTGGCATGGCCCGCCGCCAGACTGCCCACTCGTGCTATCACCATGATAATCGCCCCTCGAACATCAAACCCTGATAACTCACTGCTCCTCTGGTTCTCACAAGACAAAATTCAACAATCGGATATCAATATTTAATCTTCAATAATTATTACCCTTTTAGTTTCCAAAAACATTAATTATCAAAGTTTAGGATCCAAGTTGCAAGACAAATAAATGGTTAGGTATCCTTTATCTCATCTATTTGAATTCAACCCGGTAGATATCGATTATCAATTATATCTTGCTATATAATTCCTAGATTTATGTGATCTATAATAACAACTTTAATTAGACATGTTTGATCTGATCTATGCCTCAGAACTCTCTTGCTTAGGTATCCTTTATCACAAAAGATTTCCGATCAAATCATCTAACTTGAAAAACTTGTGTAATCGGCCTATAACTTGGTTATAGAAATCGCAAAGACACCCCGGCCATCAAAAGACAACACTAAGCGGTTAGGTATCATTTATCCCACTAGTGCATACAAGAGATGTGCGAGTGTTTTTCAAAAGGATTGCATACGTTTGAGGTTTTGTAAAATAAGGGTCTTTATATATTTTATAATTCTAGTTTCAAAACATATGATATCATTGTTATTACATGCATATAATAAACCATGGTATCAATTTTCAAAAGAAAATCACTTTTAAAAGTTCTATATAAAAAGCTAGTTTTTATATAATGACGCAATTCAATTTTAATAACCGGTATAAATTTTGAGTGCATTTGAACCTTTATATATCTTTAATAAAACTTCATTTTATTACTTATATATATGGAGTTTGTATAAGTTACAAAAATCACCATTTTAAACTTATAATGGAGTATTTCAAAATTTGCCGTTATTAACGATTTTATAAAACCGAGTTTTATTTTTAAAATAATAACTTGTTACATCTTATGTCCAATTTTGAAAACCCAAACTCCATGTGATGTTTATTTTGACCAAAATTATTTTAGCATGTGAAAAACCAATTTATCAACCACACATAATAATTGCATAAAATAAACAACACAAACATGCATAAAAAGATATGTGCATAAACATAGCCAACTAATGACATTTTTTATGAACCAACACAAAAAATGCCAAGTCCACTCGTAAAGGGACATTTAAGGGGATCAAAAAACTTATTGTAATGTTGTTGAAGAAGCTTCCACTTGAGTAAACACCAATTGCTTGCAAATGATTGAAAAAACTTCTTGAAGGCTAAAATTCAGCAACTGTCGCTAAAAGTCCAACAACCCTTTGTAAACAACATTAGTGACACTTTTCAGAAAATGTCACTAAAAACCATGCAGACCTTTTAGACTCGAAAATTGCTCTTTTGTCTTCAAAAAATGGTTCCAACTTCATTTCTTGTTACATTTTTGTACAAATAAATTATTTCTAACAATTAATTTATTATTTACAAAAATAACCAAGAAAACTAATCTATTTAATTATTACATACCATATGAATAAATAATTAATTACAACCATTTTTACAACAAAACAACACAACAATACAACAATCATAATGGTCCTTGGCTAGTTTATGCACATAATATACATCAACATACACATAAAACAACCTTTGTTTTTCTAAGACAACTTTAAATGACAAAAGATGCATGAAACTTTTGTCACATAAAATAACAAATATAAAGTTGTTATAGAAAATATGTATGAACTTATTTTTATACAAAAAACAAGTTATCCATATTCTCAAAACACTAAGATTTCCAAAAATCAAAAAATCTAACCAAACTTGCAAGGTGGCTCTGATACCAATTGTTGGGGTTTAGTTCAAAAATAATTTCATAAACTAGAACATATGGCAAACGGAAGACTTAAAAGTTTGAACATAACATAACATTTTATACCCACCAAGGATCTCCTTGCAAGTTGTAGAAAGGTTTAAACACCAACCAAAGAAGAGGTGAAGAAATAACAACATTTGTTGTTCTTTGGGTCCTCTTGGGAGGCTTGGAAGTTGAAGAAGAATGTGGAACCTTTGAGACACCAACAATGACTCAACTTGATGTAGATGCTAGTCCATAAACTCTTAAACCCTTAAGCTCTAAGTTCATAACCAATATGAACATAAAGAGGACATGAAAATGCAAGTAATCTTCAAGAAGAGATGAAGAAAAGAGAGAGAGAGAGAGAGAGAGAGAGTAACCTCCTCTAAGGAGGTTACGGTTTTGGGAAGCAAGAATGAAGCCCCCAATTCAAGAGTGGAAGCCTCATATTTATATTGTCTTAAAGTGAAGTCTTTAACCATTAGGTCCTTCCACTTTAGACAAGCATGTCCCTAAAGCTTACATGTATCCCATGCTTCTTATTACTTTTGATTAAACAAACATGAAAGCCATACTCTTGTATTTTGACTCTTATTTTACAAAAATAATAATAGGAAGAAGATAAAAGCTTTATATTTTATAAACCAAGCTTATAAAATATAAACTTTAACTTTTTGGTAAAAGACAAAAGAATTTATCTAGTCCAAAATGTTGTGCATGACTTATTAATTCATACCATATGAATTATATATAATGTTACTTGCTAATGGAAATTATTATTTCATAGAAATAAATAATTTCCAATTTAATTATAAGAGTTTATTGAATATTTATTAAAATAAATTTCTAATAAATAATCAATTATATCAAGTTGTTGTTAGTGTGATCCATTAGTATCATATGTTAATTAGCAATATCACTTTAATATGATTCTTGAGCATATTAGATCTTTCAAATAAGTAAAAGACATTTATAGACCGAATGAGATGAATTAGATTAATTGAAATGAGATTCATTAAATTAAAAGATTGATTAATAATAATAATAATAATAATAATAATAATAATAATAATAATAATAAAAGACTTTATTAACAACTAATTGGATATATTTAGTATAGGGGTTAGATTGTAATTTTCGGAAACCATTATTACTAAAGGGAATCGAGCTTAGGGTAGGATCTATCAACATTCCAAACCCGAGGGGAAATTTTTGACAAGATCGAAATTTGGGTTGTCTTGTTCACGCGTTCAGGACCTGCGTCACTGGAGGTTGTTAAGGTCTCATTTCTACTTCCACACAAGCAAATATATTCCCTCCTCGAAAGTTATAGATTCTAAAGCGTTTAATACTTCCCCTTTGACTTTTTTTTAATCAATGACACCCTCTTTGTCGTTGATATCGGTGCAAAATCGAGAGTGTTAGGGTGTTGACAGTTTAGGGTTTTCAGGGAGAAGGTGTGTAACATCCGTTTTCCAGCTATTTTCATTTTCAGCTTAAAATAACAATTTCTTGCAAATTTGGCCCTTACGTTGGGCGTACACTGGGTGTAAGTCATTAAAGAATGGTGGGGACTTCTTTGAGTACGTTGGGCGTACATAAGGAGTATGCAGGGCGTACTCACGCTGATTCCAAAACCCTAAATTTTAGGGTTGAGACCCTATTTAAGCACCTTAAGTCCCTTGAGGCGTCTTCATGTTCAGCCTCCATTCTCCCCAAGTCAGTCATTTTGAAACCCTAGCTACTTTGTGAAGATCTTGAGCATTTTGAGTGAGTTTTTGTGTGTTTTGTGAAGAAGGAATCCATTATAGAAGCATTTTTGAGCTTGGATTTTGAAGATCGAGAACTTCCATCCCATTTGCAAGTCTCAGAAGGTATAAAGATTAAACCTTTATGATTCCTTGGTGTAGTTCTAGACTAGCTTAGAGTTTTTCATGCTTTTGGTCCCATGGTTTTGGTTCTTGTGATTATAAGCTACTCCAAAGCTTGTGATTATCATATCTTGTCATTTATGAAGGTTTGAAGTCATAAAAATGCGATCTTGATGGTTGCTTTTCACCCATGAAAGGGTTTGGAGTCATTAGAAGATGTTAAGAAACTAAGGTTTGGTTTTGGACTCCATTAAGCCATGCAAAGTCATAAAGTCAGGAACGTTATGACTTTAGACGTCCATAAGAGTAAGATTTGAGTCTTGTACGTTTATTCTTTATGAATTAAGGACTTAACGAGGAAGTTTATGAAGCAGAGGATTAAGCAGGGCGTAACCCTGGAGTACGCAGCGCGTAACGGGACTTGCCCTGTTTTCTTTTCTGTGGAAACTCGCTACATAGGGCATAGTGAAGGAGTATGCATGTCGTACTCCCAGAAGTAGGAATAAGTCATTTTTGGGCTTTGGGCCAAGTTGGGTGGGTTAAGCCTTGGAAGGGTAAAATGGTTTTTTACCCTTAATGAGAGAGAATATGAATTGGACCTTGATTATGAGTTATTACCGTAATTATTAATTAGGTTTGGTTTTGATATGTTCAGTGTGAAGAGCTTTTATAGCAGTAGCATGTGCGATATTCATTTATCTTCAGATTGAGGTGAGTCTCCTCACAGTATTTACGGGTCGAAGGCATCAATTTCGGCCCATTGGTTTATGTGATTAGGATGCTAGCTGTCTGTGTGACTATTGCATGTGTTTGTATGTATATCGGGTGCGGGCCGATATCGGACGGGGACTGATGAATGTGTTGGGCGGGGTCCAGCACATGTTACTGACAGATCTGTACCCGATGATGCCCGATGTAAGTATGGTATGTGGTATTTTGGGGGAACTCACTAAGCTTTATGCTTACTGTTTATGTTTATGGTTTTGGTACCTCTGGTTCGAAAGGGAAGGGCCCGACATGATCACACCGTATCCACCAGTGTTCTGCATTTGATGATCTTGATTTATACTATGATAACTATTTTCTACATTGTCACACTTTTATTGATTTATTAAATGAATAATTGATGGTTTGGTTGACTTAGAAATAAAAAAATTTACTTAGTATTTTTGGGACGTTAGAAGGTGAGGGCTGCTAAGCTATTTTCCATGGTTCTCCAACAATCCCATGGTATCAGCTAGCTTCCACTCACTCTCAACTTGTCCTTCAACCTTTCCCTGTTGTTGAGGAGGCCAGAGCGGCCTCCGGCAACCTCTATCTCGCCGAAAAATCCCAAGTTGCGGGATTTATGGCTCCAACCTGTTTTAGTTACTTTAGACAAGTCCTAGACCCTTACTTATATTGGTAATGATGTTTTCTAATCCCTTAAAGATCTGAGATCTTGGTTGGACTGCTGGAACCAAGTAAACAAGCTTTAAACGACTTAAAAGCCTCTTATGTACACCATTCTTGAGATTTTTGTTTTCATACCTTGATGTCTAGTTTGAAGGGTTCTACACTCTTTTTAATTGTCTCGAAAGGTGTCTGTTAAGCCTATTTACACTTTAAATCAAATGTGAGTAATTTGAATAAAGAAAACACCTTTAAACACTTTGAAATTCTCATAAGCTCTCATATTTTCGAGATTATGTAAAAGACAAGTTCATTTCTTTTTTTTAAGCTCTTGGATCTAGTTCATATTATGCTTTGACTCCCTTAACCTTTCTTTGTCTTGTGTTGGTGTCTAGAACCAAGAAACAACACCCTCTTTCCCGAGTTTTTCCCAAAACTCTCAAGCTGAAGTGCTACACTTTTAGTTCGCGTAATACGAGTTTTAGTTAAGTCTTAACGCTTAAGACATAATCCACATTATATATATCAAGTTGGTTGGGATGTGTTTGTTTGAAATAAGAAGAAAGTCAGTTTAGGGTTATGTGGGTGTTTGGTGTGTGTGTGTGTGTGTAAACCTAATCATATCTGGAATCATACATACCCTAATATAGAACAAAACATGAATAAAATATGAATGATGTACAACAAGATAGTTTAAGAGAGCCTCGAAAAGTAAAAGTATGAGTAAAGTATCATATACGTATAATTAGGAAGTAATCTAAGTAGGGTTATTTGGTATGGGTTGTAGGGGTGTAGAGAAGGAGAAGTTCATCTTGCTCATGATAGTAGTGCCATTAAGATTTTGCTCGTTAAAATCAGGTGAGTCTTCTTACTATACTATGTAGGATGCTGGTTGTCTTTGTGATACTTTCATGGAAGACCAGTATCTGGACCCTGTCATTTGTGTGAAAGACCAATGGTGGAGCCCATAGCAATTACAGGAGTGATATAAGACTATGAATCTGCCTGTATCATTCGCTTGGGATGAAATAGGCCCTTTGGCTGAAATAGGTCATTGTAGGAGTGATTGTAACACTATGATTAGGCCCATAGCGTTCACTTGGGATGAAATAGGCTCGTTGGCCGAAAGAGGCCGTTGCAGGAGTGGTTGTAAGACTATGATTAGGCTCAAGCATTAACTTGGGATGAAATAGGCTTGTTGGCTAAAATAGGTTGTATTGCATGTTTATGGCTATATGTATGGTATGTGGTATTTTGAGGAAATTCGCTAAGCTTTGTGCTTACGGTTTTAAGATTAAATGTTTTAGGTACATCGAGTAGCAAGGGGAAGAGCCAGGCCTGATTGCATCGCATTCGCTATACATTTCCACACTATCCATTTTGATGTTTTCGTTTACTCTGATGTTTTGATACTATAACCATTACTCTGATTATCTTGGTTTGAATAAATGATATTTGAATGGTTGTCCTGTTTTAAAACTGAAAAAATTAAGGGATGTTATAATATATACGGTGTTCCTCTTTAATTTTTCAACAACGAGGGCATTAACTTTATTTTTTGTAACCTTGAAATCTCGTTTAAGGTTGATTTGTTTGGAAACTCTATATGTGAAAAAGTTACGAGTAATGGTCGCTTATATTCATTTTTTATTGAGATGTGTCACACCCCATGCAAGCGGCGAAAACGTTGGGTTGTGTGACGTTAGGATGTTGGATCATAGATACAAAGTTGCATTGTCACACAAATATTATGAAAACGTTACCTTTTATTCATTAGGTAAATTAAGTTACACATGTGTTCAAGGTACATGTACTATACGAAAGCAAAGTAAAATAATAAAACACATAGGCCTCCTGCTGCATCACCGGGATCCTGCCCATCTCCTTCCATGCTCGTTCTCCTGAGAATAGATGTGGTTTGAAAGGTCAACATAATGCTGATGAGTTCACGGGTTTTGTATACTTTAAAAGGTTTTGTAGGATTTGTTATGTCAGAGTTATTGTTTTCTCTAAACTTGCATACTTAAGTTGTGTTTTATCTCTACTTTCTTAGGTTTATTTCCTAGTAGTAGTTTTAGATAGATTAGTTTAATAATGTTACGATGAGTTCCTATATTAAAGATATGACTGTTGTTTTCGTTCGCCCATTATATCGAATCTACATCAGACGTCGCTGGTGTTAGAAAGTTATGTCTAATTTGACTTGTCATCAGGTCGTAGCTAGCAACCACAGGTAGAGGTGTCAACTTCGTATACATCTATACATATCCTTCCCACTTACTTCAGATTTAACGATTATAGGTTTGGGACTTTACAGCTAAAGTTCATTTAGCTAGGTGATGAATCAGGTCTCATCTAACACTTGTTTGTGGGGGCCTCCCCCGGTCGATCGCGTTGTTGTTCTTCGTTGTATTTATATAAGATACTTATATATATATATATATATATATATATATATATATATATATATATATATATATATATATATATAATCTTATACACATATATAGCTAAGTTAAAGATTTTTACGTAGTCGGGGTATTTGGGCAGAGTAACCACTAGCTACTAAGCTTATCCAAAGGTTGGTTATAGTAACGACTAAAGAAACGGCGTTTCCTGGCAACCGGATAGCGTAAAAACTACGTTTGATGTTTTCTATCAGTATGAGTCAATATAAAAAGTAGACATAATATTGTCTTTAAAATTTGGGTAGAGTATCTACCGACATAATATCATCCTAATGTTCTAAGCATAATCATATTACGAAGGTTATACAGTTAGCAAAATTTAAGAAAATGATAATTTATAACATGTATCCTCCTCCCCCCCCCCCACTGAAAAGGTTTGAAAACAGTAAAGTGGGGCCGTGAACTCACTATTGATGCGTGAAACCGCTAATGTAGGGTAGAATTCGGGAGTCCGGAACTTGGGAGAGGCTCGGGAATCAGTAGCACAGATATCAAGAGAGAGATAGAGAGAGATAGGTGTTTCAAGTCTGAGAAAGTGGAATGTCGGACCCTACTATTTATAGGTGATTTTGGAGTGCACTTCGTGCAATTGGGCGTGAGTCACAGGGAGTTACCATGTGTCCTCTTTTCCTCGTGCCACATCATCCGTATCCTGACGAATCCATGCGTCAGATGCACGTCGCGCATTGCGTGCGGGAGTGTGAAAATAAAACTTCAAAAATTTGTAACTTTCGCATACGATCTCCGTTTTCAACGACTCTTATATATCCGTGTAGGTCTCGATGTACACTACAACCTTCCTTTGGTCATTTTGGCTAATTCCAACTTTCGTTTTTAGCCTATATTATATAACCGTTATGATTTTATAAAAATCATAAATCTTTCATACGGTTTCTGATTTAAGCGTTATTTGTCTCAAAATTCTTACTTTGAGGAGTACTACGTTTCTCCTTTTGGTGACTTCTGCCAAAAGTCAACCATTCTCCTCATAGTTTTTTACATTGTAACTTTTTATGTGCAGTCGATTTTTATTTACCATAAAAATCATATCTCCTACACACTAATTTGGATTTTACGAAGTTTATATTTTTGGAATCGCGGCAACGTGTGTATTCTAAAAATATAAACATGCTGTCAAGGTGACACGATCTTTCATGCACAAATTGTTTAGCCTAAACGTTGACGTAATTAAGGACGAATCTAATATATATATATATATATATATATATATATATATATATATATATATATATATATATATATATATATATATATATATATATATATATATATATCGAGTGGTTACATGGTTGTCCTATTAGCAAAGTGTTTCTTGTTAGTTTCTTTGCTAACTGAGAGTCACCGACTTCTG
This sequence comes from Lactuca virosa, assembly GCF_052849685.1. Taxonomy (NCBI): domain Eukaryota; kingdom Viridiplantae; phylum Streptophyta; class Magnoliopsida; order Asterales; family Asteraceae; genus Lactuca; species Lactuca virosa. The sequence goes on from NC_136428.1 coordinate 109,819,641, forward strand.
CCCAACTTAGCGGAAAATGACACTTTCTACCATAAAGTGCTTTGAAGGGCGCAACCTTTATACTGGTGTGATAGTTGTTATTATAAGAAAAACTCGACCAAAGGTAGGTGAGCATCACACGTATCTCCAAAGTCTATAATGCATGCTCTGAGTATGTCCTCAAGCGTTTGTATGGTCCTTTCACTTTGTCTATCGGTATGCGGATGGTAATTTGTGCTCATGTCAAGTCGTGTCCCCAATGCTCGATGCATTGATTTCCAAAATCTCGACATAAATCTGTTATCTCTATTTGAGATAATAGATGTCAGTGTGACGTGTAGTCGGACAATCTCCTTAATGTAAGTTCTTGCTAGCTTCTCTATCTTATTCGTCTCTTTCATTGGAGGAAAGTGTGCAGACTTAGTAAGATGGTCAATTAATATCCATTGGGTGTCTTGGGTAGTTTGGTTATGAAGTTCATGTCGATCTGTTCCCATTTCCATTCGGGTATTTCCGGCTGTTGTAAAAGACTAGACGATTTTTGGTATTCTGCCTTGACCTTAACACCGTCCCTGGCTTCGGTGGGTTGGTTGTGAGGTGGTACCAGAGACGGACGAAGACGAAAGATTTGATTGTGGATGGTTTTTGAGCGCTTCTTTTGAACATTAGACTAAAAAAATTCTTGAACATTAAAACTTACCTTACATATACATATATATATATATATATATATATATATATATATATATATATATATATATATATATATATACACTTGGACATATTTTTACATCCTTCAAATACTCTTTCAACAATATGAATAATTTTTTGGGTTCAATTTCTTCTTCTTCATCCGATGATGATGATTATGATGATGAGTTGGTTTTGCACACGTTATGATCAACTTCTATGTTTTTTTATGTTTTTTTTAATAATTTAGGTTCAATTTCTTGTTTAACCAAAGAAATAAAAACTTGGAAGACCTTGTGGATGCCTTTTTTTTCAGAACTACAAATAGTATAGTGTATTTAAAAACTTTTAAAATTTGAATACGTAATTAACTATTAATTTTTTGTTTCCATTTTATTGCATTAATCCTCCCTCCTTCACCCAATTATTAACGATATAAAAGATATTACCTAATTATCTTAGAGATATGTATTGTTTAAAATAGATTATTTTTATGTTTCAAATATTACTTATCTTATATGTAACTTGAGTGTATAAAGTATCAATGAAATCCCTCTCCACATATTGTGTCGAGAGTTAAAATTCTTATATGGTATCAGCCATCTTGTTGGCCTATATTTAGTGGTTTATGCTTTGTTTTGAATGTATTATGTTGTTAGCGGTTTGGACGAAATCACATAGTGATTTCGGTGGGCTTAGTGTGTTCTCGGTGGGCTTATTATGTATGGACTTTAGGTTATCGGTTTAGTATATATATGGTCTGTGTATAGCCTTTTAAGGCTAATGCATTTTTGGTGAATACTAGTGATTCACGGCTGAAGAATGATTGAATGTACTTGACGATTATTCAATAGAATTGTGTGCATTCACCTTATTGAAACGTGTTCTTGATATATTGAATTGATTGTTTCGCATCATTGTTTGATTAAGATTTTGCATTAATTCAAACAATTGCATTGATACATTGATAGATCCGAGTTCAGGGACTTACAAGTGATATCAGAGCCTTAAAACCGACTTAAGGCCGTTTTGGTATCAATTGCTTTCGAAACATTAATTCGTTGTGGTGTTTTTGGGTAGAGTTGGGAAAAAGGAATTTGTTGTTCTTCGTGTTCATTTTCTTAGTGTTCTTCACTAATTTTGGAGGATATTGCGTTAGAGATCGTTTTTGGTAATTTACCAAATTTAGGATTCATTGGATAAGGAAACACGATCAAACCTTGATTTCGTTTAGGTTTTAGTGTTATCGACGGCTGAATAACGTTCTCGCTAACAAGATATAGAGTTCTCGGATTGGAAGAGTTGTCGGCCAAGATATATAGTTCTCGGTCAACTGTTTTCGGTCAAACAGTTGACTTGTAGGGATTTCGGTCAAACTGGTTGACTTTCAAGGTTTTCGGTCAAAGGGCATTTATCTTGGTTTTCGGTCAAAGTCAAATTACACAATCAGATTCCTTTATGTTGGTAAATAATGAGTTCCTACAATAGTACCAAGGAGGTTAGTGAAGTCTCATGCTCTCAGTCCTGTGAATGTAAAATAAATAAATATCGTGAACAAAATGAATTATTAGTTAGAGAGGTTTTTGACCTTAAAAATGAAATATATGAAATTAAGAAAGTAAATAAACCGCTTAAGAAAAACTAGAAGCACAAACTAAAGATTTAAGCAGGATTAAAGAAGAATATAGCACCAAATGTGTTCACTATCGTTTTGCCAAGGAGAAAATTGCAAACTTAACTGCTGAACTTGATACATTAAAAGCTAAATTTAAAGATGCTGAATTTAATTTTAAGAAATTCGATGTGTCAAGTGAGATAGTTGAGTCAATGATAGAAAAACAATTAAAGTGGAAAGATAAACAGGGTGAGGGTCTAGGGTATCATAGTTTTCCACCTCCTTTCAATGATAACTATACTCCGCCTCCTGAAACCAAAGAGATAGAGTCACCTGCACAATATGGCCAGCCCCCTGTAACTGCCTCAATCAAGACTGAATAGTCCGACCCAACTGAGAGTATTAATGTGAACGGTACTAATGTTTCTACTTCATGTGAAGATAAAGTAACAGTGCAAGACAGGTGTGAGAAAAACAAATATAATTCTAGTTTTGATGAAAACTCTTCAAAAGCTAACAATTTTAAGCCACATAAAGTTGTGAAACAATCTGTTAAATGTTTTTGTACTTGTGGAAATTCAGATGGGTACCAAAAGGTCCCACTCCCAAATCTCCTAAAAATTCTAACATCTCTTCGTTTTCTATGTTTGATAAACAGGATATGACTTGGGAACGCGTATCATGCGTAGATGGCAAAGGTCAACCCATTTTCAAAATGGACTGGGTTCCCAAAACTAATTAATCCCGCACTCTGTGCCGGAGCAGCTATGGAGGAATATCATCAGACATTGGTATGTTGATAGTGGCTGTTCCAGGCACATGATAGGAGACATATCTCATTTGCACGACATTCAGAAATTTTATTGGAGAGCATGTGTCCTTTGCGGGAAAGGAAAAGGAAAGATCACAAATGGGGATTACATTAATTGCTGAATTACGGTTTGAATTTTCTGACTCTTCTATTCTCTGTGATAATAGTGCTGATTTTTTATCGTCCAAAAACCTATTTTTTTTCTTAAACCAAGCTCGTGCTTTTGGGATTTCTTAAGATGATTCGTTTCGAAGACTGAAATTTCTTTTCGTTTTTATTTAGTATTTCTTTTTTTCTTCCATTTTGTTTTACTTTTAGAAAAAGAAATTTTGTGTCAGTCTTTTGGGAAGTGATATGAGTTAGTAATAAAGGACTATGGCTAATGGACTAGACAATGTGGACTCTTTTGGACTTAGAAAACCTCATTTGGCCTGACAATACGACGCTTGGATAGATTTAACAGTAAAATAGACAAGGAGGCCTATGACATAAATTGAAGCTAACTATCATCTAGATCTGTGGCTCAACACTTCATTGGCGTATGAACTTGTGTCCTTAATTCTTGTATTGACAGAGGGTGACTAAGGGGTTATGATAAATTGGGTCTGTTTAAAATCATTATTCTTTCTCTCTCTTAGTCAGCCATATATTGTACCCTCTGCTTGATCGGAAGATCCGACCTTGGACACAACATATGCACTCAGATGATGTTCACTGCTTTTAAGTCAGTATATTGTCTCCTACAAATATCTTACTCTCTATGTTAGTCATATTTGTCCCCTCTACGTGATCGGTAGATCCGACCTGGGACACAACATATGCATTCCACAATGATTATCTACTCACCTAAAGTAAAGGATTCTGAAGAAATTTCCTTGATTACCGGGGTATGCCATGAAGTGGGGAACATGTTCCAGTGTACTAACACTAACTGCACCCATAACTAAAGGCTGACTGGTAGATTTTACTGGCTAAATTTAAGTGTACAACAATATCCCTGGTCGTCGTCAGACAAAATGGTCTATCTAGGAATATAGTAGCTATATATCGTCACTCATGATCTGTCCTGAAAAATGTCATTTGTGTTTAAGTGGATCACAATATCAATGATTGACTAGAGCTTTTCATGAACGTGTGTACTGATAAACCTCGTTAATTTGCTTCATAACGTTTGATCCCAAAAGTTTTTGTTTTATTAGAATCTGTTTATTACATTTTTGTTTTTATTTAAGTTTGTACATATTTTCATTGTTATGCACAAATTTAGGGGAAAAATTATAAAAAATTAACAAAAAAAATAAAAAAATAATAAATAATAAATAAAAATAATAAAATAATAAAAAGTGTGTTTAATTTTATTTTAATTTTCGTATTTGGTTTTTGAAACATAAAATCGAAAGAAATCCTTTTTATTAAAAAACGGGTATTTCTTTTGGGTCGAAATCGTTTAGGTGGGCCATCTGGGTCGTCTTTTCGGTAATATATATATATATATATATATATATATATATATATATATATATATATATATATATATATATATATATATATATATATATATATATATATATATATTGTGTTTTCGGCTGGTTAGGGTTTCTCACCGAAAAACCCCAAACAGTCATCATCGTCATTTTCTCTCTTCTTTCTTCGAGTTTTTCTGCTAAAACCTACTCAATCGTTGCCTTTGTTGCAAATTGTTCGGTGAATCAAGTATTTTTTGGGTTTTCGATCATGGCAATGGCATTTAAGTTGTTTTTGGTGTACTCGGTTTCATAAATTTGCAGGTTTTCGAGTGGATTTTTCAAGATTTTCGAAGAACTGAGTTGGAACAGGTTCCGATGAGATTTCGGCTTTTCGGTTTAACCCGGATTCGACCGAGAACAGATGAAGATCCGACCCAATCTGTCTGAAATCTGGGTTCTCGGCCAAAATCAGCCAACGTTGACCGAAATCGTCTGGTCAACAAGTGATTTCGACCGAATTCGATCAATTTTGACCGAAATCAACTGAAATCTTGACTTTAACCGAAATCGAGTGAAATTTTGACTTTAACCGAAATCAGATTTCAGACTCAATTTAATTAATTTTTAAATTAATTCTCACTTAGCTAGTTTGGTGCAGATAAATGGCAGGGCAACTTAAATTTGTAGACTCTCACAACATTGTTGGATATCTCATGGATCCACCTGCTACTCATCAAGAATTCAAATCCATGATGGTGGGCTTGAACAACTGCAGGATATCTCAAGCGCTTCGTGCCAATCCAATCATTCACAGAGACCTGATCACTGATTTCTGAAAAAATGCTTCAATCAACAAGCTAGGAGCAAATGGAGCTGGTACAGTGGAATCTATGGTGAAAGGAACACAAGTGATTATCTATGAACAAATTATCCGAGAGGTACTCGAGTTTGGTGATGCATTTGCATTCCCAATTGAGTACTCTGCTGATCGTGTCAAGGAAGTTCTGGAGACAATGTGTTATGAAGGAAACTATCTGCCCCCTATCAAGAAGCTACTGCTACCCTACTGGAGGTTCCTGGAACACTCCATTGTGATTTGCATTTCCGGAAAAAAGGGAGGCTCTGACGAAATTAGTCAGACTGTGACCTCAGCCATTGTTGCTCTGGCTATGGACTGGGATTACAACTTCTAAAAGTTTGTTTTCGAAGAAATGAAGAGCAACCTCCTGGGAAAGAAAAAGGACCTATTTTTGATGTACCCCAGGCTCCTTCAAATGATCTTTAATGAAAAATATCCTCAAATCGAAAGGACATCTGATACATTGAATATGAAAGCTTTGGGTCTCAACACTTTTGGACTCATGAAACAATCGAGAAAGGCTGCCAATGTTTCTTATCAAGGATTAAAGGAGTTAGTTAAATTTGGAAAGTTTTTTGAGATTGAAGACACTCCTGCTGTTAGCTCAATAAATGTTGAGGTTGCCGACGAACACGTGGCGCCCAAACCAAAGTTTCAATTCGCCTTTGAAGAGATTGAAGTATCTGATGATGATGATGATCAAGGGGATCAAGAAAATGAATTGATAGAAAATGAGTTTGAAGATTTTATTCAGCAAAGTATTTCAAACCCAGAAGAGGATGCAGCTGTCACACCTCCAACTGAGACTGAAAGGGAAAGTGACACAGTGGTGCGATCTTCCATACCGACCCTTGAACAGATGGATGCTCTTATAGCAGAACTTTAGCGAACTGCAAGGAATCCTCCCCAAACAGTTCCTGTTGATACTGAACCTCCATTTGAAAGTGATCCAGAAGACTCAACCAATGCTTTACTCCCAAGGAAGCGAAAGAGAAGAGATCCAAGGTCGGGAGTGCTTATCACAGACCCAGTTCACAGGAAATCTACACCAATTGAGCCTGGTTCGATGGCTCAAAACATACAAGGCACATTCATTGAGTCCTCTCCAGTGATTCAAGACATACCTAGCCCAATCCCTGAGCCCATTCCTATGGATCAGGATTTTCAAAGCCCGATTGTTGAAGAAGAAGTCATACCTTCAGAAGGAGCTCAAGCTTCAGGAAGCTCATTTGAAACACCCGAGCTGGATATCTCCAAGGTCAAAAGCAAGTTGCCTGAATCTGAATTAGTTGATGTCGTTTTGCTTCAGAACAGAGTCTTTGATTTGGAACAAAGCTCTGCTGAAAAGGATTTGATTATTGGAAAGCAGGACATTCGAATCAGCGAGCTTGAGAAAGAGAACTCCAATAAAGATTCAAGATCTCAGAACTTCAAGCAAATCTCGGTGGTCTAACTGCTCTATTCTTTGATCTGAAACAGTGCCTATTTCAAAATTTTGGTGATGAATTTCAACCTTTGAGCGCTGAAGGAGAAAAGATCATTGCTTCTAGTTCAGGTCCCGCCAATCTAGCTTCACAATCTTCAAGTGAAAGAGCTACAAGACCTGCTCCAGATGCTAATCTTGATACATTCTTATCTTCTGCTTCTCTTTCTTCTCAAGAAAGACGAGAGAAGCAAATTAGGGTTGAGCAGCTGAATGGAAAATGCTCTTGATGAAGAACTCAGATCAAAATGCTCCGGGTGATCACCCTGAAATGTTCTTCAGGGAAACCGGAAAGAAGTTCACTGAAAAATATGGTGATCGTTTTGGTATCATGATGTGGGGATACGATGTTGATAAGAATATGTGGATCGTGACGCAGAAAAGTGGAAGAATTGAATATTATTAGAAGAAAGGTGACTTCTTTTCCAAGACAAAAGTTGATCTTTTAGAACTCATCCACGCACCATTCCACAATCCAACCAATGATACCATGGCATGGTCCTTTAAGAATTTTCTTGAGATTAAAGTGAAAAATAACTTTGAAGACTTAAAGACTGCTTCATCGTTTACTAAGAAGGCCAAGGGTGTCATTGATCCACGCACAAACAAAGCAATGGTGAATGTCATGTGGCCACCCACAAAGCAAGCCAAAAGGATTCCTCTTCCCAAGCACTTACCTGAAGGCACTTTCGATATAATGCAATCCTGGGTTTATGATGAGGCTACTGCAACGGTGGTGATCAAACTGAAGAAGAACTAGTTTCGTATTATTGATCCCAAGGATTTGTTGAAGTTTGGAGAACGTGATATCTGCACTTTATCAAACTTTCAAATTATCATAGAGAATGAACTATTTGAGGCTGCCGCGAAAGCTTTCATTGGTATGGTAGCTACAATTATTGATAATAAGCTGTGGGCAGGGGCTTTTGACCAAGCAGATGTGCATCTCGTAGAGAAACCTTGAAGAGAACAGAAAGCAATAAACCAAGGGGAAGATTGTTGGGATATATTTAGTGGTTTATGCTTTGTTTTGAATGTATTATGTTGTTCTCGGTTTGGACCGAAATCACCTAGTGATTTCGGTGGTCTTAGTGTGTTCTCGGTGGGCTTATTATGTATGGGCTTTAGGTTATCGGTTTAGTAAATATATGGTCTGTGTATAGCCTTTTAAGGCTAATGCGTTTTTGGTGAATACTAGTGATTCACGGCTGAAGAGTGATTGAATGTACTTGACGTTTATTCAATAGAATTGTGTGCATTCACCTTATTGAAACATGTTCTTGATATATTGAATTGATTGTTTCGCATCATTGTTTGATTAAGATTCCGCATTAATTCAAACAATTGCATTGATACTTTGATAGATCCGAGTTCAGGGACTTACACATCTAAATCGATCCCTTTCACCATTTTTTTAACCTCTGTCAACATCTTCTTTCTTCCTTGATCTCTATGACCGGTGGGGATATAGAATCTTCCCTCCCTCTATCTACCTTATTTCACCTTCTTACCATTAAACTTTCCTCCTCCAATTACCTATTATGGAGACATCAAATTGAGCCTTTACTATCCTTCCAGCAGCTTTTCGATCATGTTGACGGAACTACTTCAGCACCGGCAACTACTATTACCACCACAGATACTACTACTTCCACCACCGTGTCTGCTGAAAACCCTGAATTTGTTCGTTGGAAAGAGGATGATAAGAAAGTCTTGTTTCTCCTTCAGTCCTCTCTCACCGAAGAGGCCATGACGGAGGTTCTAGGATTAAAAACGGCTTGTGATGTATAGACTGCTCTTGAAAACGCATACAATCACGACTCCATCGAGCATATGCAAACTCTACGCGATTCTCTACGTCAACTCAAGAAATTTACTTCTTCTGTTATTGGGTATGGACATAAATTCAAAGTTATTTGTGATCAATTAGCTGCTATTGGATATCATGTTGATGATTATGACAAAAGTCATTGGTTCTTAAGTGGCCTTGGAAACCCATTTGAGCACTTCTCTATCTCCCAACGTGTCATTAAACCTCGACCCTCTTTTAAAGATTTGTTATCCCAAGCTGAAGGACATGAGTTATTTGTCCAAACTCTAAACCCCACAATGATCCCATATGCTTCTTTTATATCCACTCAAACCTATGGAGGTTTTTCAAATAGACGAGGATGTGGCAACTTCAATGGAGACAGAAACTGATGAGGTTTCAATGGAGGTCTTGGCATAGTAATGTGAATTAAGAGCATTGATTTGGCATGTGGAGATAATTGAACACAAAGAACACTGTGATTTGGGTGCTAAAAGATGTATTCGATCATAGTAAATGAGTACAAAAAGGAACTAGACTAGAACTTCATAAATATCTCACTCACTAGTCACTATGAACTACATCTCTCAAGCACACCTCTACAAGTGGCATGAAACCCACTATATATAGAGGTGCTTACATATCTCTCTCTCTCTCTCTCTCTTTATATATATATATATATATATATATATATATATATATATATATATATATATATATCATGTCACAAGGCATCACAACCACATGCAAGTGGGTCTACAAGAGTCAAACCATTACAAAGTAATTCATGAATAACTTTGCACCCCAACATTCTCCCCTTCACAGTTAGGAATGGATGACCCGCTTCAATCTTCCAAAAATAAGCAACTTCACGAACCAAGCATCAAGCGTGACAAATGTAGAAATGAACTTCAAATCTTCAATTCTTCATTGTCCTTCCAATTCGGGTTCTAGAGTGTGAGACCGTACAAACCGAGCATCAAAAGGTAATTAGGAGTATCCAAACCTCCACAAATTACCCAAATTTGAGCATAAAAGCACACCCCAAAAATCTTCAATAAGTCCAAACCCATCATGAACTAATCACTTCCGAATCTCAAATCAAACCACTTCATAAACCTCAATTTCTCAAGGTTACTTCGGTCTTCAAGTCTGCGTAATATGAAAAATTCAACTTTCGAATTCTCATATTTAATTCTCTCCCCCTTTTTATATTTGAAAAATGATTATAAAACCGAAAATGAATGAGAAAGCGCTCAATTTGGAATTTTCCATACAAAACTCCCCCTTAACACATGCAATAAATGTGTTGCATAAATCCGGAAAATCCAAAAATATCTCAATTTTCGAATTCGTTCTCGCACCGCCTTTGACGATTTTCAAAAATTTGGGTAGAAACTATCAACTTCAAAATTCTGCAGTGACCAGTTGCGCCCAAAACAGCCTCAGATGCGAAACTTTACCCCAATTGTGAAACTGGGCATAAAGTGTTAATTCGCATTAACTTTAGGGACCTGTTACGAAAATATTCCTATTTCTCAGAATTTTTGGCCCAATGTCGAAACTGGGTAAATTTTGCCAACTTGCGAAAACTGCAGGTATGTGAAATGGAAATTCAACATTGTGCACATTTTATGACCCCATGTCGAAAGTGGGTTAATATTGTCAATTCGTTGAAAGTTGGGGGATTCGAATCGACCCTTTCTGTTTCTTCTTCACTGTACTTCGCTATTCAGTATCGTTCAAAGACCTTCGTTATCACATCTATATCGACCCATAGCGAAGGTACATTCAAATTGTTCAAATAGCGAAGGAACCTTCGACATCCAAAACGATCAGCAAACTATCAAGCCACCTTGTTTGACATCAACTACTCGTTATTGATACCTTCCTAATCCAACATTTCAAGACCAACACATTTCTATCTCCTTAAATTTCCATTCGTTATCACGTCATCGATCTCATCCCACCATCCCAATCTTCACTTTGAACCATTGTTGAAATCCAAATTTCCCATCGAAACCAAGACTCATCGATTTCTTTATCACAGACCCAATCTTCTTTCTCCTTCGATGATTGAAGTCCATTAACGAGACAAGAAAAGGACGATAACGAAATCAAAAATCTTTTCAATATCGAAAACCATTAAAGGATTTATCATTCATCCTCCAATCTCGAAACTACAAATATCTCAATCTTCCCATTCGACATCAGTAATCAAACTCGATTCCAAACCTTTTGTTGACCACTTACAAAGTCGTTCGTTCTCAAGCCATATACAGTCAATTACGTTCGATACTAAAACCAAGTCAATTAGACCTTCGATGTCAAAATTAACTCCATTGAATACCAAGTATCCGTCATTCGACATCAACATTGACCACAAAGGGTTCGATTTCCAAATCATCGTCAAGTGTCGAACAAAACTCACATCACAGTTGTCGACACCAAGAGCTCAAACCCAGTCAAATTTTGAAATTAAACCCAAATCATACACAATTTTGACATCCACAACCCAAGTTCAACTTGTATTAACCAATTTCAGCCTTCAATTCATAGAATCAACACTTGAAAATCGAGTTTGACTTTTTCTGAGTTTGACTTTTTGAAATCAAAGTTCAACAAACACGAAATTGATGAATCTAACATCAAATTTCAGATCAAAAATTGATTGTTCCACTGTTCTTCATCACATTCAAGTGTTCTTGGTCAATTTTTTCAAAATCAAAGAACCAATTGAAGATTTCTTAACAATAACTTGATCATAATCGATTTTGTGATTGAACAAATTACATAAAATCGATTCACAAGTCCAATTTAACAATCAAAACTAATCGATTTTTAGGAATGATGAGAAGAAAACGAAACACAAGAACTCATTGAACAAAATGTGAGTTAAGAACATCAGTAACGTACAACAGCTAAAGCATATGACAATGAACGATGAACAACGATTTAGAGTCAAACAAGTTTCAATAATCTTTGGGCTCAAATAATGATTTTAACGGATCCAACAATTTATGGGCTCAAAATATGAAAAATGGACATAAATAGTAACAATTCACAATAGCGGATCTTAGATGAATATCATGTGGGCTCAAAATGAATTAATGAACAGTAACCGTAAATGATTTGTTTTTGGGCGAAACTTTGATTCAAATGAACATTTGCAATTTGAGAATCGAATCAAACAAAAGTATATTGGATTGCATTGGGCTCGATCAATGAATTTTTTATTGGATCATAACAAATGGTTTTTTTTTAAAAAAATTGATCCAATGAGTCAAAATGATCAAAAATTCAAATACGCAAGCACAAATCAAAGAAATTTTGAGGGATCATTGAGAGACTCACCATAAACGTTCCAATTTGTTGAATGTAGCCAAACCGAGAACCGTTTCTTCAAAAAATTGTTGGATCTTCGAAGACCCCCTCTTATACCAATTGATGTGAATTAAGAACATTGATTTGACATGTGGAATTAAATGAACACAAAGAACACAGTGATTTGTGCAACGCCAGATTCCTGGTACGCATTTAATTATAATTTATTCATTTTTTATAAATCTACTCGGCGAGTTGGAAGCCCAGACTCGTCGATGTGACAACCCGAAATTTCTAACTTGTGTAAACATTCAAATTTATCAGTGTTAGACTGATTTTGCTTCCAGTTATCTCTGTTTGGAACCTGTTTTGAGTATTTTAACTCTAGTGAATCCAAGGAATTAGCATTTGGAAGTGACAGTCTAAGTTCTAAACTACCTATCAACTATAAACCTCCTCAAAAAGGAGTTTACGGTCGAGACCTTGAGTTTACGGTCAGGTAACCGTAAACTCGTGTAGACCGTGAATCTGTTTACGGTCAGGTGGACCCCCCATTAACCGAGAACTCTACCCTATATATATAGAGTATTTGGCCTTCAATTCACATTTTAAACGCTCCAAAGACTCTCTCTCTCTCTCTCTCTCTCTCTACAATTTTCGAGTTTTGCTCAAGGGATCCTCAAGAACACGATTGTGTTTGGACCGAAAAAACCTTCTTGGCCTTCAAAAACCGTAAGATTCCTCTTCTCCTTCATGAATCGAGTTAAATCTTTCATTTTGGACTTAAGATCGTCCCTCTATTGCTTGAACAAAGGTTTACGGTCCTATGAATCTTCATAGACCGTAAATCCTTATAAAGAGTGTTCTTATAGCCTTTACCCTTCCTAAGGCTAAGCATGGTCCCTAGAATCCGATGCCCTTGAATGAAGCCCTTGAAAACTATCATTTGTACAAGATTGATGAGTTTACGGTCTAGTGTATCTCCTTAGACCGTACACCTTTCAATGACCGTGAACCCATGGAACTGTAAACCTTATGACCGTAAGGTCATTAGACCGTGAACTCCATGACCGTAAGGTCATTGGACCGTACACACTAAAACCGTAAACACTTGGACCGTGAACTCCAATGGTCATACGTCTGTGACCGTAAACTCCATAGGGTGGCCATATACCCTAGTTATGCAATCATATGTGATTGTAACCCATAAATCTTAGAGTTTCCTGGCCAATAAGGGTGTTACCCTTCTTATTTAGTCGCCTATACACTAAATTCATACATATACATGTCTGTATGTGTCTATTAGGATCATTGTGTGCTCAAGGTTACACCTGACACTCTGCACTCCTCTTCCCACCACACATCAGAACCACTCACTACAGGTGAGTTCATACCCCTACATTTTTTCGTGTTTTTAATGTTTTCAGGGGGGGAATACGAGCCAAACATGAGGCAACTGTGATGGGTACAGTTTCTCAGTGACTAAGTCCACCCACTTCCTGGGGTACCTGACAAAGTCCGCCCACTTCCTGCCAATCAAAGAAATCTTCAAGATGGAGAGACTCATGAGGATCTACATTCAAGAGATAGTTCGCCTTCATGGGGTACCTGTATCCATTATCTCCGACCGAGATAGCAGGTTTACCTCAATATTTTGGCAATCGCTACAGAAGGCTCTTGGAACTAAATTGGATATGAGCACGACATATCATCCTCAGACAGGTGGACAGAGTGAGAGAACAATTCAGACATTGGAAGATATGTTGAGAGCCTGCGTCATCGACTTCGGCGCGTCATGGGACACTCATCTTCCTTTGGTTGAATTTTCCTACAAAAACAGCTACCATACCAGTATCAAGGCTGCGCCATTTGAAGCCCTCTACGGCCGCAAGTGCAGATCCCCTCTGTGCTGGGCCGAGGTGGGTGACACGCAGCTAGCCAGGGGTCAAGTCCCTGACAGCACTCTCACTGGTCCTGAAATCATCCGAGAGACAACCGAAAAGATCGTACAAATCCGAGAACAACTGAAGGCCTCACGAGATAGACAAAAGAGCTACGCCGATAAACGACGAAAACCCTTGGAATTCCAGGTTGGTGACCGCGTCCTTTTGAAGGTATCACCCTGGAAAGGCATGATACGTTTCTGAAAACGTGGAAAGCTAAACCCAAGGTACATTGGACCGTTTGAGATCCTTGCTAGGATCGGTCCTGTAGCATACAAACTCTAGTTACCCCGAGAGCTCAGCAACATCAATCCCGTCTTCCACGTGTCGAACCTCAAGAAATGCTTATCCGACGAAACCCTTGTGATCCTTCTCGATGAGTTTGAAATCAACGAGAACCTCAACTTTGTAGAAGAACCGGTCGAAATCATGGATAGAGAGATCAAGCGAACGTAACAAAGTCGCATCCCGATTGTTAGGATTAAAAACCCTAATCGTGATAACACTGGCATTTCTAAAACTGATGGTTTACTTTCTACTAATAGGCACTCTTTCAAACTGCTTTTCATAAGAAAATATAGGATTTTCTTGAGGAACACCTTTCAAAAATAATCAAAGAAACATTTTCCACAAAAACTAAATGCTTATGAACTCACCAGCTTTATTCTGATATTCTTTCAAAACTGCTTGTATTCTCAGGAAATCAGTAGACAGGTACCTGCTGGATTTTGAGAAGCTGGAGCAATAAGAGTCTTATGTTATATTTTACAAACTATTTGATGTAATCCAAACAAGTTTCAAACTGATGTAAACATGTTCATTTAAGTATTCACTGTAATGGTTGTGTTGCTATGATTGCTATTATTCATTGGTTGTGATGCTTCACATGACGTCCTCCACCCCAGAACGTTTCCGCCATTCTGGTTTTGGGGTGTGACAGATTGGTATCAGAGCCCTTGTTTATAGCGAACTAGTATACCGAACCTTACGTGGTATACAACTATAAACACTAAGGGGCCTAAGTGCTCTACACTAAAAGTATACTTTCAAAAATATAAGTATTTTTATAAAAAGTATACGAGGATGCATACATAACAGAATCAGAGTCATAGGAAGAACAACACAAAAAGTGTTTGGATGTTGGGACATTGCGGTTAAGTCTGGGCAGTTATGTAATCATGTTTAGGGTGAATATAGCCTGGTCAACTATATTCAGTCAAGACATGACCAACATGTGCTTGGGAAGGACGGTGGTGTCGCAGCAGGCCTAAAACTTACCAAAAAAACATTCAACATAAAATACTATAGGAGTAGTTTTTTAGCTAGAGCCAATTCCGCATATAGATTCATTCCAAGTGTTGCTACCTCTTCTTTCTTAAGCGATAACTTACTTGCATTAGTGCTTATCGTTTGGTAGAACACTTTGTTATCAGGATGAGATATATCTTGTTTCATATATCTTGAGGACTTACCACCCACTTTTTCCTGATTGTTTCTAGAACAAGATGCCTCCCCGCCGAAGATCCGACAGGAGAAACGACGACGTACCACCACCACCCCCTCAGTTCGACCCCGTCATGTTCCAGGCCGCAGTTACCGCCGATGTGACTGCAGCAATGGCACAAGTGAACGCTGGAGGGGCTGGAGGTGGAACCAACCCTCAAGGACAAGGCGGAAGTCAGGGACAACAAAAGGAGTGTTCCTACAAGGACTTCATGACTGCAAAGCCCAAGTCCTTCGACGGAAATGGAGGATTCATCGCTCTGACTCGATGGTTCGAGAAGATCGAATCCATCTTCGAAATTTGTGCCTGTTCAGAGACCAACAAGGTGAAGTTCGCCGCCTGCACCTTCACCGACCGAGCCTTGACCTGGTGGAATGGTCAAGTCAAATCCCTAACCCTGCCAGTGGCAAATTCCATGGGTTGGGAAAGACTGAAGGAACTCATGCTTGCGGAATACTGCCCGAGGGGCGAAGTGCAGAAGTTGGAACACGAACTCTGGAACTTGAAGATGAAGAGTTCCGACATCGCTGCCTACACCGCTAGATTCTGTGATCTGGCTCTCCTCTGTCTGGGAATGGTCACCCCGAAAAGCAAGAAAATCGAGAGGTACATCTGGGGACTGACACAACCAACCAAAGGAAATGTCTTGGCTGCTAGACCGACCACGTTTGAGAGCGCCAAGGATCTACACAGACTCTGATCGATTATGGGATCAATCTGGATGAGGCATCACCGGTCGCCGAGCCACAGAAGGAGAGTGGCGAGAAGAAGAAGAAATTTTGTAACAAACACAAGGGCCAGTCTCCTCAAGAACCCTCCAAGAAGCAGCAAACTGTGGCAGTCCACGCTGCTACTACTCCTACTGCTGTTTCAACCATCCAAGCTTCTACCGGTGGCTATGCTGGAAACCTACCTCTGTACAACAAGTGTAACTTTCATCATCACGGACCCTGCCGTGAATTGAAATGCAACAACTGTGGAAAGAAGGGACACACGACTCGATACTGCAAGACACCTGTTCAACCAACCAACCAGGCTCCTGGGGCGGGTGCTGGTCAAGCCTGCTATGGCTGTGGAGAAGTTGGGCATTTAAAAAAAAACTGCCCCAAGGCGACAACGGGCGGTAATACAGGAAGAGTTCTGGTGATGGGCCAGGAGGAAGCAGTCGTTGATCCTACCGTTGTTACGGGTACGTTTCTCCTTGACAACTCTTATGCATGTATTCTTTTCGATTCCGGTGCAGAGAGGAGTTTTGTTAGTCATGCATTCAAACATCTAATCAAATGTAAATCCCAACCTTTAACCGAAACGTTCACTGTCGAGATGGCTAACGGAAAGAAAGAGAGCGCTAACGACATATTCATGGGCTGTACTCTTACCCTAGACAATTATTCTTTTCCCATCAATCTTATGCCGGTATCCATCAAGAGTTTCGATGTCATTATCGGCATGGAATGGTTGAGCTCCAATCGCGCTGATATTCTTTGTTTCGAGAAATCTATCCGTCTCAATCTTCCCTCTGGTGAAGCTCTCATGATTTACGGAGATAAGCCTAGCTCGAACCTTCGTATTATTTCATGAATCAAGGCCCAAAAGTATATGCGGAAGGAATGCCATGCATTCCTAGCTCATGTTGTTGATGAGACGCAAAAACTTAAAGACCTCGAGAGTCTCCCCGAAGTCCAACTTTCCTGATGTCTTCCCTGAAGATCTCCCAGGAATCCCTCCTGAGCGCCAAGTCGAGTTTCGTATCGACTTAATCCCCGGAGCTACTCCTGTAGCTAAATCTCCTTATCGTTTAGCACCGGCAGAAATGCAAGAGCTATCCAGCCAGCTCAATGAACTAATCAGCAAGGGATTTATAAGACCGAGTTCTTCACCCTTGGGAGCTCCGATCTTATTCGTGAAAAAGAAAGATGGATCCTTTCGTATGTGCATTGACTACCGAGAGGTGAATAAGCTTACCATCAAGAACCGTTATCCCTTACCCAGGATCGACGATCTCTTCGACCAACTTCAAGGAGCCAGCTATTTTTCGAAGATAAAACTAAGATCAGGGTACCATCAGTTGCGGGTTCACGAGAAAGATGTGCCCAAGACAGCATTCCGAACTCGCTATGGACACTACGAGTTTTTAGTAACGCCCTTTGGTCTGACCAACGCACCGGCAGTATTCATGGACCTAATGAATCGGGTGTGCCGCCCTTTCTTAGACAAGTTCGTGATTGTGTTCATTGACGACATACTTGTTTATTCGTGGAGCGTAGATGATCATAAACAACACTTGAGGCAGGTACTCGAAACACTAAGGGCGGAGAAACTATATGCAAAATTCTCAAAGTGTGAGTTCTGGATCAGGAACGTAACTTTCCTTGGTCACGTGGTTAGCAGGGAAGGCATACATGTGGACCCTTCCAAAATCAAAGCGATTGAGAATTGGTCTCCACCAAAGACACCCACAGAAATCCAGCAATTCTTGGGTCTCGCAGGCTATTATCGCAGGTTCATCCAGAACTTCTCCAGAATCGCTAAGCCTTTAACTACCCTGAGACAGAAAGGTGTAACCTTTAGTTGGGGAGTTAAACAAGACACTGCGTTTCAAACATTGAAGCAGGCCTTATGCAGCGCACCTATCTTGTCCCTGCCCGAAGGGACGGAAGACTTCGTTGTCTATTGTGATACATCCAATCAGGGCCTAGGCTGTGTGCTCATGCAACGAGGAAAGGTTATCGCCTACGCCTCGAGGCAGTTAAAAACGCACGAGGTCAATTACACAACTCACGATCTAGAGTTGGGAGCAGTGGTCTTTGCATTAAAGATCTGGAGACACTATCTCTATGGAACCAAGTGCACTATTTTCACCGACCATAAGAGCTTGCAGCACATCTTCGATCAGAAGGAGCTAAACATGAGGCAACGGCAATGGGTAGAGTTACTCAGTGACTACGAGTGCGAAATTCGCTACCATCCCGGCAAGGCCAACGTGGTAGCAGATGCCCTCAGTCGGAAGGAGCATTCAGGGCGAAAGGTGAAAGCATTAACGATGACTATTCATTCCCATTTATCCGTGCGAATCAGAGAGGCTCAGCTGGAAGCCTTGAAACCAGAGAAAGTGGTGGATGAAGCCTTGCAGGGAATGGACAAGAACTTGGAGATCAAGGGAGACGGAGTGTACTATTTTATGAACCGGATCTGGACTCCAAAGTTCGGCGGGTACAGAGAGGTTGTCATGCATGAAGCTCACAAGACTAAATACTCCGTTCACCCAGGTTCAGATAAGATGTATATGGATCTCAAACAACTTTATTGGTGGCCAAACATGAAAGCAGAAATTGCTACTTTCGTGGGTAAGTGCTTGACTTGCGCCAAGGTGAAGGTAGAGTATCAAAAGCCCTCAGGTTTACTTCAGCAGCCAGAAATACCTGAGTGGAAGTGGGAAAGGATAACCATGGATTTTATCACCAAGTTACCCAGATCTCCGAGTGGGCATGACACCATTTGGGTAATTGTCGATCGACTGACAAAGTCCGCCCACTTCCTGCCAATCAAAGAAATCTTCAAGATGGAGAGACTCACGAGGATCTACATTCAAGAGATAGTTCGCCTTCATGGGGTACCTGTATCCATTATCTCCGACCGAGATAGTAGGTTTACCTCAATATTTTGGCAATCGCTACAGAAGGCTCTTGGAACTAAATTGGATATAAGCACGGCTTATCATCCTCAGACAGGTGGACAGAGTGAGAGAACAATTCAGACATTGGAAGATATGTTGAGAGCCTGCGTCATCGACTTCGGCGCGTCATGGGACACTCATCTTCCTTTGGTTGAATTTTCCTACAACAACAGCTACCATACCAGTATCAAGGCTGCGCCATTTGAAGCCCTCTACGGCCGCAAGTGCAGATCCCCTCTGTGCTGGGCCGAGGTGGGTGACACGCAGCTAGCCAGGGGTCAAGTCCCTGACAGCACTCTCACTGGCCCTGAAATCATCCGAGAGACAACCAAAAAGATCGTACAAATCCGAGAACGACTGAAGGCCTCACGAGATAGACAAAAGAGCTACGCCGATAAACGATGAAAACCCTTGGAATTCCAGGTTGGTGACCGCGTCCTTTTGAAGGTATCACCCTGGAAAGGCATGATACGTTTCTGAAAACGTGGAAAGCTAAACCCAAGGTACATTGGACCGTTTGAGATCCTTGCTAGGATCGGTCCTGTAGCATACAAACTCTAGTTACCCCGAGAGCTCAGCAACATCAATCCCGTCTTCCACGTGTCGAACCTCAAGAAATGCTTATCTGACGAAACCCTTGTGATCCTTCTCGATGAGTATGAAATCAACGAGAACCTCAACTTTGTAGAAGAACCGGTCGAAATCATGGATAGAGAGATCAAGCGAACGTAACAAAGTCGCATCCCGATTGTTAGGATTAAAAACCCTAATCGTGATTTGATGAACAAGATGCGGAAAATAAGAACAAACACAAATATGAAGATATGTCGAATGATCACTCGATTTATTCAATTATGAGGAACAAATTACACTTTAAGGAATAAGAATCCAACTCTACAAGAAACCTCACAATGTGGCGGCTACAGTTTGCCTCACTCTTAACCCTAATAATGAATAATACATGACTATTTATAGGGAAAAGACAAGTCTTGGGCTTTTAACCTACACTTCATCAAGGGGGCCCATTGCCATCATCCATGAAGTACTTTGAAACCCTACAATCTCCCCCTCAAAGTATGGAATGTATGACAATGCTTCAACTTCCAAAACAACCATCTAGCAAATAAGAAAAGATCTCGCAACGAGGAATATTTGAAGCAGTCCACAAATCTTGATTCTTCAATAGTCTTCAAAAACGGGCTCTAGGATATATAAACCAAGCACTGAAGTAATGTCTTTAAACTTCATTTTCGAATGTAATCCCAAAGATCCTCAATAAAGCCAAACCCGCCATAAAAACCCATTTCAGAACAAAGAAACCAAATCACTTCTTGTCTTTGAAGAGCTCCCCCTCCAAGTCACAATGATCTTCAAATAAGCTAATGATATAAGCCACCAAAAATTATCATGTAACAACCCAAATTTTAAGATTCGTAACGCCACTTGATCGAAAAAATACTAGAAGTCGGAGATATAACAAGTCCTTAGAAGAGCTCGATGAAGAACTGCTACTGTAAAGGATACTTTTCCGCAAAAGCTTTAGAAGAGCTCGATGAAGAACTGCTACTATAAAAGCTACCTTCATAATTCTACCACAAGCTTTATCAAAAATCTTCAAATTTGAAAAGTCACAAATCCAATTTCGAATGGCCATACCAAATTCTCCCCCGATTTATAATAAAAAACATGATTATAAAGACTTCAAATGGTCATGAGAATGATCTTGAATGGATAAAAAATTACTATGCTCCCCCGCGACAAAATGATATAAACGATGAGGTATAAATTCCGAAAAAGTCGTGAAAATTTGACGTGATCACGAAAAACGACTTTTCGAACCGCCAAGACTTGATGGAATCTTTATTTTTTGCTGTTCACGAAAAAATATGTGCGTTTAAAAAAAATCCAAAACTGTTCACCAGCCCTTAAATTTGCAAACTTTTCGAAAAATGGGAGGAAACTGTCACATTGCTGAAATTCTGGGACTGAAAAGGTAATTCTGCATCAATTTCCCCTTTAATTGTAACAATTTCGGAAATTAGACTTAAACTGTCACTGTGCTGAAAGTTTGGGGACCAGAAGTGTAAATCGGTAGTCTTATTTCCCATTTGAACGGATGAAAGCAACACCAACAGTGATAAGTTATGATCCCAAAAAGGAAATATGTTCATTGTTCCAAATAATTCTGATCAATTGGTTCTTTGATTTCGTTTTTCATTTAGAGACTTCCGATCTCGGTAGCAACATCCAATTTCTTATCGATTTCTAATTTTGATTTCCAAATCCAATTCCGACTGATGTCCTTGATAAATTTCGACACTGACTTCAGAAATTTTGAATATCGATTCGACTCGACAGTAATTCCGAAATCAAGTTCTGAACTGAAAGCTTTTAAGTTCCGATTCCGACCAGTCTTCATAACAATTCCGAAAATGGTTCTAGTTCCGAACACTTCCACTCCGATTACCTCCATCAATTTCGATCATAAAATTATCGTCGCACAACATTCCTTCGTTCCGATATCAGGTTCTTTTCAATTATGAGCATTCAATTTCATCATCGTTCATTCAGTTCCGATTCCAAAAAAGATTGATTCTTTAATCTAGTTTTTCATTCTTTTGAATTCCAATCGACATGGTTCCGATCACATTCACCGTTCCAAACAAAATTTTCACAATTTCGATTTGATCTCCAAAACGCAAATCAAATCTGATTCCTTCATTGATCTCGAAAAACATTGATCATCGGAACCTAACGCTTGACAAACACCGAAATCATCTCCTCAAATCGATTACCAGATTAAACTTGTTTAATCAATAATTATCACCATCGTTATTTGTTCTTGATGTTCGTCAAAAATATTACATTCACTAATTTTTAGAGCAAAAACATTATTTCCAATCATCAAAATTATCTAATTCAGACCTCAAAACATCCAAATCAATTTAGCAAATCGCACACAACCAGCGATTCACGAATATGGATTCTCAAACAAATCGACGCAAGAAATAACAAGATCGATCAAATATCGGTTACGGTATGAATCGAAAACAGGAAACATGAAAAATCCCGCACTCAATCTAGAACCCATCATTGAAAAGATTATATCATTGAAAGAATCTGTTGTCAAAATTATGAAAGGTACGAACTCAATTTGGAATCGATCAGAATATAAGAGCGCTTAATCGACATACTGTTCAATCCTTAATTTGAATAAAGAATTTTGACTTGTGAATTGCGATTTCAACAACAATATAAGGGCCAAATGATGAACAATAGTAAAAAATAATGGGCTCAAGAACAATATAGGATCCAATCTATGGCTAAATCAAGGGAAATAGATATCGAAAGCAATAGAATAATATTAGATTAAACAATTGATTAGATCCAAACACTGAGTAAGAATGAAATACGAGATGGATTAAAATAATACCCAGATGACCAGTAAAATACACCATAAATCTTCATGAACAGTAGATCGAACAAGAATTTTGATTCTAAACCGCCAAAACACCAATAATCTTCAAACTCTTGTGCAGAAAATCATCAAATCAAGAACCGATACTTCAAAAATCAATAGATCTTCAAAGACCCGCTCTGATACCACTTGTTAGGATTAAAAACCCTAATTGTGATTTGATGAACAAGATGCGGAAAATAAGAACAAACACAAATATGAAGATATGTCGAATGATCACTCGATTTATTCAATTATGAGGAACAAATTACACTTTAAGGAATAAGAATCCAACTCTACAAGAAACCTCACAATGTGGCGGCTACATTTTGCCTCACTCTTAACCCTAATAATGAATAATACATGACTATTTATAGGGAAAAGACAAGTCTTGGGCTTTTAACCTACACTTCATCAAGGGGGCCCATTGCCATCATCCATGAAGTACTTTGAAACCCTACACCGATAGTGAAGGTTTGTTGGAATGCCAAGCGGGGACCTGAATTCACTTGGGAGCGCGAAGATCAGATGAAACAGAAGTATCCGCATCTCTTTCCTAATTCATGATTTGTAGTCTATGTTCGAATTTCGGGACGAAATTCCCTCTAACGGGGGGATGATGTGACAACCCGAAATTTCTAACTTGTGTAAACATTCAAATTTATTAGTGTTAGACTCATTTTGCTTCCAGTTATATTTGTTTGGAACCTGTTTTGAGTATTCTAACTCTAGTGAATCCAAGGAATTAGCATTTGGAAGTGCCAGTCTAAGTTCTAAACTACCTAGCAACCGTAAACCTCCTCAAAAAGGAGTTTACGGTCGATACCTTGAGTTTACGGTCAGGTAACCGTAAACTCGTGTAGACCGTGAATCTGTTTACGGTCAGGTGGACCCCCCATTGACCGAGAACTCTACCCTATATATATATATATATATATATATATATATATATATATATAGAGTATTTGGCCTTCAATTCACATTTTAAACACTCCAAAGACTCTCTCTCTCTCTCTACAATTTTTGAGTTTTGCTCAAGGGATCCTCAAGAACGCGGTTGTGTTTGGACCGAAAACACCTTCTTGGCCTTCAAAAACCGTAAGTTTCCTCTTCTCCTTCATGAATCGAGTTAAATCCTTCATTTTGGACTTAAGATCATCCCTCTATTGCTTGAACAAAAGAGTTTACGGTCCTATAAATCTTCATAGACCGTAAACCCTTATAAAGAGTGTTCTTATAGCCTTTACCCTTCCTAAGGCTAAGCATGGTCCCTAGAATCCGATGCCCTTGAATGAAGCCCTTGAAAACTATCATTTGTGCAATATTGATGAGTTTACGGTCTAGTGTATCTCCTTAGACCGTACACCCTTCAATGACCGTAAACCCATGGAACCGTAAACCTTATGACCGTAAGGTCATTAGACCGTGAACTCCATGACCGTAAGGTCATTGGACCGTAAACACTAAAACCATAAACACTTGGACCGTGAACTCCAATGGTCATACCTCTCTGACTGTAAACTCTATAGGGTGGCCATATACCCTAGTTATGCAATCATATGTGATTGTAACCCATAAATCTTAGAGTTTCCTGGCCAATAAGGGTGTTACCCTTCTTATTTAGTCGCCTATACACTAAATTCATACATATACATGTCTATATGTGTCTATTAGGATCATTGTGTGCTCAAGGTTACACCTGACACTCTGCACTCCTCTTCCCACCACACGTCAGAACCACTCACTACAGGTGAGTTCATACCCCTACATTTTTCCGTGTTTTTAATGTTTTCAGGGGGGAGGAATACGAGCCAAACTTAAAGTATTTTATTAAGTTTTAAACTTATTAATACAACTCAATGATTTCCATGTTTAATAACTTACTTGGATATTTTATCCCTTTTGTAATATGTTGAGCATAAGGGAAATTGTTATTTCGGAAATATCACTTCATAGCTTTCAGAAAGGTTTTACAAAACATTTTCCATAACAACACTTGTAAACTATAATGGGTATATTTTGGGATAACCCTCTAGGCAGTTTCTACCAAATCAGATTTCATGGTTGAATATATATAAACTATGGCCGATTTAGTTTATGTTATATGTTTTCTTAGAAGTATAAAGTACATTTATTCAAGAATAATTACTGTTTTATACTGTTTCTCGCTAGTAAACTAGATTATACAGAATTGTGAGGCTCTACTTCAATATTGTACCCTTTAGTGTACGGAACTAAATCCTATCATAGTATAACCAGAGTCTCCTGGAGGGAGAGCGTGAGATTTGTGAATAGATCTATTCGGGACTGACAATCCCACACCTGAACTGCTAGCTACTGTTAGGCGGGCACGCCTGGGGTGAACAAATGTCATTTAGCTTAACGCCTGAAGAACATTATAAAGGTCTCTAGGTCATATCAAGTATGGTTATACGACTCGCAAATAAGTATAAACTAACTTTGGTTTACGGACTCTAATCTTCATTGTTTTATTTTGAGTAATAAAACTACTTTTATATATGCTAATAGTAATCGGGGATTTCTAAACTGGCATCTCTATCTCTAGGACAGATAACCTGCTTCTAGGGAAAATATGGGATTTTCCCAGGATAACACTGGCATTTCTAAAACTGATGGTTTACTTTCTACTAATAGGCACTCTTTCAAACTGCTTTTCATAAGAAAATATAGGATTTTCTTGAGGAACACTTTTCAAAAAGAATCAAAGAAACATTTTCCACAAAAATTAAATGCTTATGAACTCACCAGCTTTATGCTGATATTCTTTCAAAACTGCTTGTATTCTCAGGAAATCAGTAGACAGGTACCTGCTGGATTTTGAGAAGCTGGAGCAATAAGAGTCTTATGTTATATTTTACAAACTATTTGATGTAATCCAAACAAGTTTCAAACTGATGTAAACATTTTCATTTAAGTATTCACTGTAATGGTTGTGTTGCTATGATTGCTATTATTTATTGGTTGTGATGCTACACATGACCTCCTCCACCCCAGAACGTTTCTGCCATTCTGGTTTTGGGGTGTGACAGTCGAGTAGAAAAAAGATTTGGACGCGGAGTTTTAAGCAATCTACTCGACGAGTTGAGAGCCCTTAACTCGGCGAGTAGGTCTGCCAGAGTGAAATCGACGAGTAGGTCTACCAGAGTGAAACCCTAATTTCGGGGTTTTGCATCTTATTTAATCATCTTAATCCCCACCTTATAGCCTCATTTCCAGCATCCAAGTCCCAAACCCTAATCCATGAAACCCTAGAGCATTGTGTGAGTGTGCGTGAGCCATTTTTGAGTAATCTTGTGTGATTTGAAGCTTGTAGAAGAAGAAGAATCTAGAGGACTCCAAGAGAAGATTTTAGATCCAGAAGCAACATCTCATCCCCTTCACTTTCTGGTAATCAATTCTCTAACTTGTCTATTAGTTCATTAGATCTCCTTATTTCCACTTTTTGAGGGTTTTGGTTCAAGAAGCTTGACCCTTCGGATATGGACGTCCCAAACAACGATCCTTTCAGATATGGGATCATTAAGGGTTGTTAAGGTATAAAGGTGCAAACTTTATGCCATTGAAACCCCCATGCAAGCTCTAAGGTGTTGGTTTAGCCTTTTTAAGCCCAAAAGGCCATGCATGGAAGGAAAGTCTGAGACTTTACGTGTTCTTTTGGTGTCTAGGACCTAGATCTCGGTCTTCATGCTTTGGGTTGGAGTAATAAGGTTTTTGGACAAAGATCTTTGTCCTAAAGAACTAGGGCTTTAGCTAAACCCATTAAGAAGGGCTATCAACGGGTAAAGTTGGAAACTTTACCCTTAAAAGGGCATTTCCAGTATGTAGATGAAGTGTGGACTTAGGATCTGGAGAGTAGAGGCTTAATACGTTAAGATGGACCAAATAGAAAGAGGAACTCGCCGAGTCCATAGAGGAACTCGACGAGTTAGGTCGTGTTGTCCCGTTTCAGCTTAAGGTAGAACTCGACGAGTCAGGAGGGTGACTCGACGAGTTAGATCGCGATTTCAGAGTTCTAGGACTCGGCGAGTTGATGGAGCAACTCGGCGAGTTGGGTCAACCCAGAATGTTGACTTTAACCAGAATGTTGACCTTGACCAGGGGTAAAATGGTCATTTTACCCTTACAATGATTCTCAGTTTTTGACTAAGTGATTATTGCCATAATGATAGTCGGGGAGTCGTTGGAGCAGTCATCAGAGATTCCTCACATGAGATTTCATCAGCTAGCTGAGAGGTGAGTCTTCTTCTGTAGGAACGTGTCTAAGGCACCAATGTCGGTCTGTTTATGTATGTTAGTGTATGCCGGACTGAGGTCCGATGCCGGGGTTATCCCGATGTAGATTATATGTTTCCGAACTTCGGTCTGATGTCGGAGCAAGCCCGACGAATGTTTGTATGCTTGATGTCTTCGTGATTCTTGCATGTGTTTGTTATGTGTTCCGGACTTCGATCTGATGACGGGGCAAGCCCGAAGAATGTTTATATGTTTATGTTATCTGTTTATGATATATGTTTGTTGATATGATATATGTTTACCGGATTTCGGTCCGATGTCGGGCGGGGCTCGATGCCAGACTTCGGTCCGATGCCGGGCGGGGCCCGATGTAGTGGGCAAGGCCCAATGTATGCTATTATGTGATTATGTGTATGGTATGTGCTAGTTTGGGGAGACTCGTTAAGCTTCGTGCTTACAGTTTTCAGTTTTTGTTTCAGGTACTTCCGCTAGCAAGGGGAAGAGCTCGGGATGACTGCATGAGACACACCACAGCTTTTGGCCTGGGATATTTTTCTCTGATTTATTTGACATGTGATTGATATGGATACACTGTTTTGACATTTGGGATATTATGGTTTATGTTTCGGATAATGATTTTCAAGAATTCTGGATTAATTAATGATTTTAAAAACGAAAATTTTGGACTATATTTTTGGGATGTTTCAAGTTCATATCAGAGCCTTGGTTTGAGGGACTCGGGCACACTCTCGGGTATATCTGAACTCAAACTAAGGACTTGGTATAAAATTTTTCAAAGGAAAATCATTTTTATAAAAAGAAATTTTTAAAAGTAAAAAGGATTTTGAGAAGAGAAAAAGGGTCTGGTGCATGCAATCAGCCGAGCTCAAGTAAGTACTCCAAAATTACCGATACAAGTTTATGTTATGATATGCTTATGAGAACTGCATGCTAGACTAGGGCTAAGGATCTAGGAAGGATGCCTTATGTGCCTGATATATGTGTATGAGCTTTATGAATTTCATGCTAGTACAGATTAGTCAGTGATATGATTGCCTGATTAGGATATGCTTGATTATGTTTACTCGATGCTCGAATGCTGCTTGCTTTGTGCTTTTAGGATTCTTCGTTATCTTTTACTAACTAGTAAATGAATATGTTAAGTTACATATTGCGAGGACTAAATAATTTCAGAAGGTTAGGTCTAGCTCTATTTCGCAGCTCTTGTTTGAGTCCAACCGTTGTAAGGTAGGATCTCTCATTCGAAGAATTATCTAGTATTAGTGATATGTAATGGTATTCGTGAGCTAGTTAGAGGGAGGTAGCATGGACTTCTTATGCAGCTGATGGCAGAGAGTGGAATGGTGATTACCCTAGGGCAAGCCTAGGATGAGAGTAGCACGTGAAGCAGTAGTAGTAGAAGGGACTTGGTGAAGTCAAGGCAGTTCATGAGGAAAGTACGGATAGATGTGGAAGGTAGTATGGACCCGTACTACTGAAAGCACAGGATCCATACTCGAATCAAGGAAGGTTGAGATGAATCCAGGGAACTTGTAGTATATGTGATCCCTCGAGATATGATTAGTATTCTGATGTTTTCTATGATGTGTTACAGAATGGTGGTATTACGTACTAGACCAGTCGGCAGTTCAGGTTCCGGTGAGGGATCAGGCTCGGGCTCTGGAGCCGGACAGCTAGACGACCAGACGAGGGAGTTCATCTCCTCTGAGATCACATGCAGTATTCTGGATCAACCTCATGTGATCTTCGGCACGATCAAGGAGGGTATTATGGAGCTTTTGGATGAGAGATTGAGTGCCTTCCGCACTGAAATGGAGGCCATGATGGGGTCGCGTACACTGACATTCAGGGAGTTCAGAGCTTGTGGAGCTCCCAATTACCATGGGGCTCGGGACCCCATTGTGAGTACCAGATGGTTGGCGGATGTCGCCAACGCATTCCGAACCATTAGATGTCCCGATGGGGACAAGGTTCGACTTGCGTCCTGTTTTCTGAAGGACAGGACACGTGACTGGTGGGAGGAGGTCGGACATGCCATTGGTGATGATGCAACTCTTGACGCTATGACTTGGAGTGACTTTTCGGCCAGGTTCAGGGCTGAGTTTGCACCTGTGATAGAGGTGCAACAGCTTGCTAGGGAGTTCCAGGATCTCCAGCAGACCGCGGAGACGGTGACTGAGATCACCGCGATGTTCAAGGAGATGGCCCTTCTCGTTCTACAATACATCGCAGACGAGGAGATGAAAAAGGCCCGATATCATGAGATGTTGCGGAGTGATATCCGCCAGTTTGTTAGCCGCTCTAGCTGCAAGACGCTGGAGGACATAATTGCTAGGGATCGAGAGAGAGAGTTGGATTTAGAGATGGAGAGGAAGAGGAAATACAATGGGGTTCAGGCAGGGAGTACGGGCAAGAAGCCCAAGGTATCAGACCACAGACATAGGAGCCAGCAGGGCCGCAACCGTTGTGGCAAATGCGGCAAGTTGCACGAGGGAACGCGCACGACAAGGAGTTCAGGCTGCTTCAAGTGCAGCCGAACTGGACATGTGAGTAGAGATTGTACAGCTACTACCACCACCACGACAGTATCATATCTGATTTGCTTTCAGTGCAACCACAGGGGACACAAGCGGTCCCAGTGCCCGATTTTAGCAGCAGCAGGGCAGGTGGCAACACCCGCTCCTGCTACATCGAGGATTACAGACGGCCGTCAGGGCCGGGGTGAGGCGCCTGTGGCGAAGAGCAGGGCCTTTCAGTTGACAGCAGAGGAGGCACGGGCAGCTCCCGACATGGTGATGGGTATGTATCTCCTCCTTATCTCTTTATTTATACTGATTATTGCTTATGTTTCTGTGTTTTGCTATAGGATCTTTCTTAGTGAACGGTATATCAGGTTTGGCACTGTTTGATTCGGGTGCCACCCGATCTTTTGTGTCACTCGCACTCAGCAAGCGATTCACAAAGGCTCCTAGGGAGTGGATTTCCCACTTGATGTAGAGATAGCAGATGATAGGACCGTCATGGTTGCGAGGGTTCACCGAGGATGTTCACTGCAGATGTTCGATGAGCAGTTTTCTGTGGATCTAGTCCCTATTCACCTACGAGGGAATAAGGTTATATCCGGTATGGATTGGTTGAGCCCCAAAGAGACAGTGTTTGACTGCGAACAGCAGCTAGTGAGGGTTCAGACTCCTAGTGGGGGAGGGTTAGTGATTCAGGGCGAGAGGCCACAGGGTGGACTGACCCTATGTTCAGCAGTGAGAGCGAGGCGATATCTTCAGCAGGGTTGTGCAGGTTATGTCGCCTATGTCATGGATACCCAGGATAAGGGTAAGGCGACGGTCGATGACGTATCGGTAGTGCGAGGGTACCCGGACATATTCCCAGAGGACTTACCGGGGATACCTCCGGAGAGATAGGTGGAGTTTAGGATTGACCTAGTCCCTGGTGCGGCTCCGATAACAAAGGCACCATATCAGTTGGCTCCTCCCGAGATGCAGGAGTTGTCTACACAGATGCAAAAGCTGCTAGACAAGGGATTTATCAGGCCGAGTAGTTCACCATGGGGAGCCCCGATCTTGTTTGTGAAGAAGAAGGACGGGTCACATCGTATGTGCATAGACTACCGGGAGCTGAATAAGGTAATAGTGAAGAACCGTTATCCCCTCCCGAGGATTGATGATTTGTTTGACCAGCTTCAGGGTGCGTCTTAGTTCTCCAAGATTGATCTGCGATCGGGTTATCACCAGATGCGAGTTAGGGACGAGGATGTGTAGAAGATAGCTTTTAGGACTCGCTATGGTCACTATGAGTTTATGGTGATGCCGTTTGGGCTCACCAACGCTCCGGCCGCATTGATGGACCTCATGAACCGTGTGTGCAGACCGATGCTGGATCGGTCTGTAATAGTCTTCATTGATGACATCTTGGTTTACTCCAAGACTCAGGAGCAGCATGAGGAGCACCTGAGGGAGGTGTTGGAGACTCTGAGGAGGGAGATACTTTTCGCAAAGTTCTCCAAGTGTGAGTTCTGGTTGCGCGAGGTGCAGTTTCTGGGGCATCTTGTCAATCAGAAGGGTATTTTGGTCGATCCGGCCAAGTTAGAGGCCGTGATGCAGTGGGAGGTTACGAGGTCTCCAATTGAGATTCGGAGTTTCCTTGGTCTAGCGGGTTATTATCGGAGGTTCATTTAGTACTTCTCCAAGATCGCCGTTCCTTTGACCCGACTGACCAAGAAGTCGGTGACATTCCAACGGGGGCCTGAGCAGCAGGAAGCCTTCGAGACTCTCAGGCAGCGGTTATGCAAGGCACCGATTCTGACTTTGCCGGAGGGCGTCGATGACTTCGTGGTTTACTGTGACGCTTCGATCATGGGCATGGGCGCGATATTGACGCAGCGGGGTCACGTGATAGCTTACGCTTCGAGGCAGTTGAAGCCTCACGAAGCAAATTATCCGACGCATGATTTAGAGTTGGGGGCAGTGGTTTTCGCCCTCAAGATTTGGCGGCATTACCTCTATGGGGTTCGTTGTACCATTTATACGGACCATAAGAGTTTGAGGTACCCCATGGATCAGCCGAATCTGAACATGAGGCAGCGTCGGTGGTTAGATGTGGTGAAGGACTACGACTGCGAGATCCTTTACCACCCGGGCAAGGCCAATGTGGTGGCCGCAGCCCTGAGCCGCAAGGCGGTAACGGCCCCGATTCGAGACATCTGTCTGAGGATGACAGTGATGACTCCATTACTGGAGCAGATCAGAGAGGCACAGGTTGAAGGCCTGAAGGAGGAGCGCCGGAAGAGCGAGCGAATCATAGGCCAGGTGGCCTCCTTTGATTACGACAGTCGTGGGTTGCTGACCCTGCATGGGAGGGTCTGGGTTCCGTACTAGGGTGGAGTACGATAGGTTTTGATGGATGAGGCCCATAAGTCGAGGTTCTCCATCCATCCCGGGGTGACGAAGATGTATAGCGATATTCGCCATGATTACTGGTGGCCCTGCATGACGAGGGACGTAGCATGGTACGTGGAGTGGTGCTTGACCTGTAGGAAGGTCAGGGCCGAACATCAGCGCCCCAACGACAAGATGCAGTCGTTGGACATTCCCGTGTGGAAATGGGAATATATCAGTTGACCAAGAGTGCTCATTTTATCCCGATCCAGGAGAGCATATCGGTCGGGAAGCTGCCCGAGATTTACGTGCGTGAGATAGCGGCACGACATGGAGTGCCTGTCACGGTGGTGTCAGACCGATATGTCCGTTTCACTTCCATATTCGGTTTCACGACGAGATGGGTAAGCGTCTGCACTTCAGCACCACTTTCCACCCTCAGACGGACGGACAGAGCGAGAGGACGATACAGACTCTCAAGGACATGCTACGCGTATGTGTCTTGGATTTCGGTGGCAGTTGGGATACGTATCTTCCGTTAGCGGAATTTTCGAATAACAACAGTTACCAAGCCAGCATAGACCAACCTCCCTTTGAGACAGCCAGAATTACATCGAGAGACCAGTAGCTATTCTCGATAAGAAGACGAAGGAGCTGAGGAACAAGAGGTTTGAGCTGGTGAAGGTGTAGTGGCAGCACCATAGGGGTTCAGAGTGGACTTGGGAGCCCGAGGAGAAGATGAGGGAGCACTACCCGGAGGTGTTTCCAGACGCGGCAGACTTCGTGGACGAAGTCTAAGTCAAGTTGGGGAGAATTGTAACGCCTGATTCCTGGTACACATTTAATTATAATTTGTTCATTTTTATATAGCTACTCGACGAGTTGGAAGCCCAGACTCGTCGAGTAGGAGCAAGATTTGGACGCGGGGTGTTAAGCAATCTACTCGACGAGTTGAGAGCCCTCAACTCAGCGAGTAGTTCTGCCATAGTGAAACCCTAATTTTGGGGCTTTCCACCCTATTTAAGCATCTTAATCCCCACTTTATGGCCTCATTTCCATCCTCCAAGTCCCAAACCCTAATCCACGAAACCCTAGAGCATTGTGTGAGTGTGTGAGCCATTTTTGAGTGATCTTGTGTGATTTGAAGCTTGTAGAAGAAGAAGAAGCTAGAGGACTACAAGAGAAGATTGTAGATCCAGAAGCAACATCTCATCCCCTTCACTTTCTGGTAATCAAGTCTCTAACTTGTCTATTAGTTCATTAGATCTCCTTATTTCCACTTTTTGAGGTTTTTGGTTCAAGAAGCTTGACCCTTGGGATATGGTGTTGGGTTTTGAGCATTCTAACACTCCTATGGTGTACATGCAACCCTATAAACCTTGGATCTATGTTTTCTCTATTATACATGCAAATATTAACTATTCCAAGGTTTCATCCTAACTAGCATATTAGGAAGCACCTATACTACAGAGTTCTAGTTAGATGACATACCTTTTGATGTAGCTTGATGTCTTCAAGCTTTAAGAGCTTAGCCCCAATAGTGTGGAAGCCTCAAATGGAATCACAAATCACCAAAACACCTTGGAAGAACTTGAGAGAATATGTATGCACACTAAAAAAATCGGTCCACTCTTATTTTCACACACTTGTGCCAATTTTGTGAGCCAAGGACCCCTTTATATATTATGGAGGATTAGGGTTACATCCATGTAAACCCTAATACCCATGACCTTTCATTTACATAGGATCCATGGGTTAAAAGCTCCATGGACCATCCATGAAAGCTTAGCCCAACCTAAATGAACTTGGCCCATTCCATATATATAAGAGTCCATATTTAATTAGTTCTTTTTGATCACTTAATTAATTCTAAATTAATTCTTGATCAATACTAATTAAATAATATGATTCCATATTAATATATTAGAACTTATAATATATTAATATAAATCATAAATATACTATTCTCAAAAGACTATCCATATAAATTGTGCCGGTGAAGTGCAACCCAAATGGACCATGCCGGGTCGGGTCAAGTACATACCAAATATAGTTATGGACTTAGACATTAATCCAACAGTCTCCCACTTGGATAAGTCTAAAACTATTATTGAGTATGACTTCAAAACCTAACTGGCAATCGTAGCTCTTAAAGCCGCTGTCGAACTCTGACCTTGTCAATGACTTGTCCATTAGATAAGGGATCATATATTCCTCCATTCTAGATATCATATGGACTGAGACATGGATTATAATCATTCTCTCTATCCATTTGTTGTTTCCCGATTTTCGATTTATGATGACTGACTGATTGAATAAATCAAATCAGTCATGGCTTGGCCAAGCACTCACATGTGTCATCGCTAAATCATCGAGGGGGCCACAGATATCGCTTTTATCCCGAAGGTAAAAGGAATGGATAAACTTCGACTCATATGGCTTGTTCTACTACTTGTTGAATCATACACAAAGGCACGTTTTATAACATCGAGTTACCAAATACGTTTTCGTGCAATCAATGTATAACCAACTCATAGTAACAACTCATATCTCTAGGTTTGAAGAATATAAGATATTATCGTCTCATGATCACTCGTGATAAAATCCATGAAGTGATTCAAATGAGTGCGGGTTGAATCCAATACTCAGAACTTATGAGCACTCATGAGTGTTGTAGCACCACTTTGTCCACCAACTTGGACCTCTACAAACCAACCCATGACAGTCTTGATTCATATCTACTTCCAACATATGACCGACTGTGGATGGTTTGAATAACTTAATCATTCAGGAAGAGCGACTTAGTTATTCTGGAAGTCAAAACATGCAATGTGAAACATAAGAATAAATGAATCAAATATGGTATCAAACCCCATGAATATAAATAAACACTTTTATTTATCACCATACTGATTACTCATTATTCATTGTTTCGGTTTTATCAACTTTATACTTGAATTAAAAACACTAGTTGTCCCATGCTCCAAGCATGTACACTATGTTTTTCTTAAACAATAGCTTTGCCATACACCAAGTATGCACTCTATGTTTGTCTATGATCCTTACTTTGTGAAATAAACCAATTGAACATAATTTCAATGATTCTAATTTCACACTCCCAAATCCTTATCGAAAAATGTGAGAATTTCAAATTCCTATCATTTATCGAAATCTGTTTAGATTTTAAACTTATATGCACTGACCCTCCTGTAATGAATATGTACAAAGTCACAAAGACTTGTCAACAGTCATTATAAGGTATTCCAATGGAGATCAACTCCATGGAAACTAAGTCTCATATTCAAAGTACATTGCTTTGGACATGCTTCTTGCATTAAGTTTTCTAATCTTACACAGATAACTTCCACCTATGGAGACAACTCCATATTCTCATTTTGACTATCACTTCTGAATAAGAGATGCCTCTTTTCAGAATATGTCAATATGGTCCTTCCAAAATTAGCACTATACTTCCAACTGTCCCTGAACAACCAATCTTTGGTAAACCTCAGATTGTCCTCGACAATTGCTTAATCATTTTAGTCATATCCAATTCTAGACCTTTTCCCTTCTTAATGCCTCTGGGCATTTGGAAAAATTTAGAAATGACAAATATTATAGCACATGCAATCGATCCTGTACCCAAAGCAAATGGTACATGATTCATGATGTCTCACATAAATACATGATTCTAGACCAGTCTTTTGCTACAATATTTTTATTTGCCATGTTTTCAAAATTTGACTATGAAGAGGGATGTCGTAATCATAATCGAATTTTGAGAACGCAATATATAGAATTTCCTTAAGTTGAACCAATCCAACATGAATATCATATATATATTCTTGACTAAAGATGATTAAGGTCTCAATCTAAGCCTTTAGAACTGAAATGAAGTATATCCTCTCCCTTAATTATAGCAAAACAACTTTTTCAATCCCTGCAGCCTCACGAATTGAAACTTTTGTTTTCTATAATTAACATTGCTAACTTGCAACACTAACAATAATTATCATGCTCCCACTAACATGATGATTATTAGCATAACACTTATGCTCCCACTAGCTTTGACATGTACTCAGAAATCAGCTGGACTTCTAGAAATCAATACTTTATTGACTTTCTTACCAAAGTTCAGATTTCTGATACGAGATGCTTTGATAAAACTTTATCAAAATCATACACCTTTCCTTAGATAGCATGCATGTGTGTCTAAACAATTTCAGAACTATGAAAAGGGATGCCGTAATCATAGTCTCAATTGTTTAGACCTTTTGCCATCTGCTTCAAATCTACTTGGTGGAAGTGTTTCCTCACCATCATTTTCATGAATCGGAGAGAAACCTTATGACCCTTAGATTTTATGGTGTATGTGTTCTTACCCATGTGAATCGTCAAAACCATAGTCACAAGACAAGGATAATGACAAATCCAAACTCATATGGACTGAACTTATGCAATCTTAACTTCTTGCCACCTGGCAGTACAGGGTCTGCCATTGCTTCCAAGTTGTTATGCAACCAATTGAGAACTTTCAGAACTCCTATGCAAAGCCAACTTTAACTGGAATGGGCACAGAATATGTCAACACGATAGGTTATAAACCTCAAGTCGTGTGCTAGTGAAGAACCTCAGGTTTTATTCTTGATTAGTTCTTGAAATTCTTTTTAGGATCTTTAAGACTCCCACTATCCTCTTGACATATAAGACTATCTTGCCAAATATTCAAGAGATAGTGCGGATTCTTTATCAAGACAAACACTTCACACAATTGGCCTTAGTTGGTCTTTGTTTTATCCAAAACATCACAACTTACCAATTTCAAATGTACAAGAGTAGGACACTTTTACTCTTACATTTGACAAGTGTTTTGAACCTTTCTTTAAGATATGTCACTCAACTTACAGTCTTGGAGTATGACTCTAAGACTTGTTTTGAAACGAAGTATGACTCATCTTCTTGATCTAACCATTTCAACAATTCATGACTCCTCTTCTTAGTCATAAGAATGCACTAAGATGACCTTTAGAGGACTAATTGTGATATGATTTCTAAATCATTAAGATGATCACAAACATGATACTAAAGTACTCTCCCATCTTTTCAGATTTGAGAAACTTTTATCTTTCTGCCTAATTTGATTCTTCCCATTCGTTCTGCCATACATTGAGACTTTTCCAATGTTTCAGAATTATACTTAAACTTGTAAGTATAACCATATTTACTAAACTTTAGTAAATCAAATAGTCTTAACGAGCTTTGTGGTGGACATGACCAGTGCACAAGAATGTGTACTCGATCCCTTTAGTCCTTCACTTGACTCACACATCCAAGTGAACAAGTAATTAGTCTTGATTTTCCAATGCTTGAAAGTTCTCATTCATCATACTATTCAACTTGCATGATTCCAAGTTTCGGTCCAATTGAAACTTGAGTGATGAGGAACTTTCCTGATTTGGTAAATTTAGACACTACCACAAATGAAAGAATCAAATCCATTTTCCACTCTTGCTATTAATGGAATCATATAAGCAACAATTTTTTTCTTTTTCACAAATGCCATTGTAAGGATATTTTAAAATAAATAAAATCAAAATATTTTTTCTTTTATTTTAAAAACTTTCCGGAAAAACTATCCTTACAGTGCAAAAGCACATGAAAAACTTTGTTGTTATCTATTCCTAAGCAATATATCATAACTCCTAAGCAACAGCTCAACATTCTGATCACAGAACCATGTGATCGAGATCCATCTTCACGATCAGAATCAGCATATACTTCCTTTAAGTTTCTTCACTTTTCTTTGATTCTTAAAGCATCAACATGTGACCCAGTCACATCATGTAATGAGAATCTCATAATAGAAACTTAACAGAGCTAGATAATGGACTTTTACCTGAAGAAGAGTCAAACTTCTTGACTTGATCAACCTTATGATCTTTCAGGTAAATAGGCAGCTTCGCAATCAATGCCCCTTCCTTTGGAAAGAGAAACATATGGACTCTTTGGTAATGGGACTATCTCAGACTTAGCCTTTCTCTTTACCATTTGGTCAACCGGGTTGACTATGGCCAATCCCTTTCCATTGGGAAGAGAATGCTTTTTCTGGATTTCCAGTGTCACCATTGTCACTGTCCATAAAGTTTTTGGGAAGTTGATCTTCTAATCAAATTTGCTTTACTATCGTTCCAAATCATTGTTGATTCAGCAGCACCAAGCAAATAGATATGATCATTAAGGTTCATGTCATAGTCTGTTTCATAGTAGTCCCAAAGGAACTCACTATGTGACTTAGAAAGTGATTGAACCACCAACTTTCTCAAGAGTTTGACACCCAACTCTCCCGGCTTGTCAATATGTGACTTCATCTCCAAGATGCGATCACACATAGACCTTGCTTGCCAATAGGGCTTGAGTGACCTTGAAGTTGTGGGTTAGGGAGAATAATTGGAGGAGGTGGAGGAAATGAAGTTCCAAGAGATTTGGGAGGATCATAGATGTCTGAACCAGACATCTTTTTGGGAGATATTCAAGATAGTTGATATAAAGTCCTTAATATAACACCCAATATGAAATATTAAGGCTAGGACCCAGCAAACTATTTTATAACTTGGAAGAGGGATGCCGTAATCCAAGCTATAAAATATTTGAAGGTAGGTGAATGACGATTCACCAATTTCCACCAAGATAAACGAAATGTATTATTAGGTTTTAATTGGTTTTGAAACTCCTAGATTCTTTTGAGATTCATTGAACTTTTCAAAGGCATGTTTCAATCTCGAGTGTGCCCTTCAGGTTTTGTGACTGGGATGCCGAGGATCACAAACCAAGGTGTGAATAACCATGCAAATATACTTGGTACCCTTAATATTTACCCCTCAATCGATGTGCCGGTTAACCACACACGCTCCACCGATACTATGATAAACATTAAGTTACCCTTTTGCCTACCTTGTTAAATCAAGCTAGTGTGCCGGTTAACCACACACGCTCCACTAACTGACTCAAGCAAAGTGCAAAGTGTAATTTCATGGGTTAGCACCAAATTCACATTTTCCTAAGTAACTAAGATTGGGTATTATTAAGAGTTTAGTTACTTAGTATTTATCATTAATACTTTTAATGAAGGGAGAATTATAGTCCTTGTCCTACCCGTTCGGCTAACGACCCTCCACCGGTCAAGGAAGCGGTGGGTGAGAGTAGACACCCATTAAACTGCCATTTTATAGGCAGTAACCTTATACCCCCCTTATAGACCGGCTTCGTGAATGAGGCCTACTATTGGTAAGACGACTTGCTCTTATACATATAATATATTAAACTTTTAATATTATAATAGTATAAGGGTGTATTTTAGACATTTAAAATACTTGGTGGTTTAATCTATTAATTAAACTAAACTTTTAATTTAATTAAACTCAAACCATATCTTTATTTATGGATTTAACAATACTCATTTAATTAAACGCTTTAATTAACTATTAATAAAGTCCATAAGAGTTAATTTGAATTATTCAATAAAACATCATAATTCCAATTATTAAATTCAAAATTAAAACCATTTAATTAATTGTTTAAGTTATGAACCCCAAGAGTTTTAGAATTCAATTCTTTTTTTTTCATAAAAAGCTTTTTCCAAATTCCAAAACTTGAGGGCAAGTTTTGTAACTCTTGAAAACATTTGGATTCCATAACTTATGGAGTTAAATACTTGTTTTATGATGAAACTTTTCATGTTCCATAACTTAAGAACAAGTTATGGAATTCTTTAAAACATTAACTCCAAATTTTGTAACTCCATAAAAACTTTAAATCAATTTTTTTTTAAAAAAAAAACTTTCATATCCATAACTTATGGAGGTTTCAAAACACTTAAGATCACAACTTTAAAAAAAAAACTTTTGAGCTCCAAAATTTTATGACAAAATTTGTAACTCCTTAAAACCATTTAGATCAAACTTTTAAAACAAATAAAATAATCATATCATTCTATCTTTTAATAAATTGACCTAATTCAACTCTTGTAGTAAAGTGACTCAAGTTTTATAAATAATTAGTTTTTCATAAAATCAAGTAATTATCATAAAATTTGACAAACTTCATGTTTTTTTTTCTTTTTTTTTTCCTTCAACTTGAAAAAAAATACATTTGCATCAAATATAATAGAAAACAACCCATGGCTCTGATACCACTGTTGGGTTTTGAGCATTCTAACACTCCTATGGTGTACATGCAACCCTATAAACCTTGGATCTATGTTTTCTCTATTATACATGCAAATATTAACTATTCCAAGGTTTCATCCTAACTAGCATATTAGGAAGCACCTATACTACAGAGTTCTAGTTAGATGACATACCTTTTGATGTAGCTTGATGTCTTCAAGCTTTAAGAGCTTAGCCCCAATAGTGTGGAAGCCTCAAATGGAATCACAAATCACCAAAACACCTTGGAAGAACTTGAGAGAATATGTATGCACACTAAAATCGGCCCACTCTTATTTTCACACACTTGTGCCAATTTTGTGAGCCAAGGACCCCTTTATATATTATGGAGGATTAGGGTTACATCCATGTAAACCCTAATACCCATGACCTTTCATTTACATAGGATCCATGGGTTAAAAGCTCCATGGACCATCCATGAAAGCTTAGCCCAACCTAAATGAACTTGGCCCATTCCATATATATAAGAGTCCATATTTAATTAGTTCTTTTTGATCACTTAATTAATTCTAAATTAATTCTTGATCAATACTAATTAAATAATATGATTCCATATTAATATATTAGAACTTATAATATATTAATATAAATCATAAATATACTATTCTCAAAAGACTATCCATATAAATTGTGTCGGTGAAGTGCAACCCAAATGGACCATGCCGGGTCGGGTCAAGTACATACCAAATATAGTTATGGACTTAGACATTAATCCAACATATGGATGTCCCAAGCAAGGACCCTTTCAGATCTGGGATCATTAAGGGTTGTTAAGGCATAAAGGTGAAAACTTTATGCCATTGAAGCCCCCATGCAAGGTCTAAGGTATTGGTTTAGCCTTTTTAAGCCCAAAAGGCCATGCATGGAAGGAAAGTCTGAGACTTTACGTGTTCTTTTGGTGTCTAGGACCTAGATCTCGGTTTTCATGCTTTGGGTTGGAGTAATAAGGCTTTTGGACCAAACAGACAAAGGAACTCGTCGAGTCCATAGAGGAACTCGACGAGTTGGGTCGTGTTGTCCTGTTTCAGCTTAAGGAAGAACTCGACGAGTCAGGGGGTGAATCGACGAGTTAGATCACGATTTCAGGGTTCTAGGACTCGGCGAGTTGGGTCAACCCAGAATGTTGCCTTTAACCAGAATGTTGACCTTGACTAGGGGTAAAATGGTCATTTTACCCTTAGAAGGAATCTCAGTTTTTGACTAAGTGATTATTGTGATAATGATAGTCGGGGAGTCGTTGGAGCAGTCATCAGAGATTCCTCACACGAGATTTCATCAGCCAGCTTGAGAGGTGAGTCATCTCCTGTAGGAACGGGTCTAAGGCACCAATGCCGACCCGTTTATGTATGTTAGCGTATGTCGGACTTAGGTCCGATGCCGGGTTTAGCCCGATGTAGATTATATGTTTCCGGGCTTCGGTCCGGTGCCGGGGCAAGCCCGAGGAATGTTTGTATGCTTGATGTCTTCGTGATTCTTGCATGTGTTTCTTATGTGTTCCGGACTTCGGTCCGATGTCGGGGCAAGCCCGAGGAATGTTTATATGTTTATGTTATGTGTTTATAATATATGTTTGTTGATATGATATATGTATACCAGACTTCAGTCTGATGTCGGGCGGGGCCCGATGCCGGACTTCGGTCCGATGCCGGGCGGGGCCCGATGTAGTGGGCAAGGCCCAATGTATGCTATTATGTGGTTATGTGTATGGTATGTGGTAGTTTGGGGAGACTCACTAAGCTTCGTGCTTACACTTTTCAGTTTTGGTTTCAGGTACTTCCGTTAGCAAGGGGTAGAGCTCGGGATGACTACATGACACACACCACAGCCTTTGGCCTGGGATATTTTACTCTGATTTATTTGACATGTGATTGATATGGATACACTGTTTTGACATTTGGGATATTATGGTTTATGTTTCGGATAATGATTTTCAATAATTCTGGATTAATTAATGATTTTTAAAACGAAATTTTTGGACTATATTTTTGGGATGTTACAATTTGGGTGCTAAAAGATGTATTCGATCATAGTATGTAACACCCATAAAATTCGAGAAAATTTAAATCTTTTTAAATCATTTGAAATCATTCAATTATTACAATTTGTTTTCAAAATAGTTTATACATCACAGTTCCCAGAAATCATAATCGTCAATCGAGGAAGTGTACGGTCACGCCTTCGCCTACCCGCGGCCATCCGTTGAACCTAAAACAACACATTGAAACTGTAAGCCCGAAAGCTTAGTGAGTTAACCCCAAAATACCAACCTCATACAACCATAATCATACCATATCAACAAATACAGAACAACATGCATAATGAGCCTTCAGCCTGACTGGACCGCCTCGCAGGACCTACAGCCTATCTGGACCGCTCCTGAGCCTTTGGCATGACTGGACCGCCTCGCAGGGCCTACTGCCTATCCGGACCGCTCGCCGGGTATGTTGGCCTACAGCACAAAGCAGGACCGCCTCAACCCAACCCCCAATCAAACAAACATGTGCACATAAATATCATACGCTAGCTCATATCATATAACAGCCAAACCGATCTAACAGATCACTAATCATAACAACATCCCAATAACCGGGATACAGACCTAACCGGTCACTAACATAGCATCATCCTATAACCAGGACACTGACCTAACCAGGTCACTAAGAATAAGCATAACACCATCCTAACTACCAGGATGTAATCAATAAACATATCATGCCATAATCCAGATACAATTATATAAAGGGTCGGCCTTGGTGCCTTAGACCCTGTTGATATAGTGAGGATAACTCACCTTGCAATTCCGGACTGAACCACGAAATCACGCTCCCGAAACACTTCCCCAAACTCCAACACCTATAACCATGAATGATCCAATTCATAAATACCCGTTTACCAATTATCCTCAAAAATCAAAACGGTCAACCCTTGGTCAAAGTCAAAGTCAACTATCAAGGTCAACAGTCCATGTTGACCTCAACTCGTCGAGTACCCTCAGCTACTCTCCGAGTTCCTTGCATAACTTGCCAACTCGCCGAGTCACCATGCCACTCGCCGAGCCCAAGGCAATCTTCATCGGACTCGCCGAGTTGTTCATCCAACTCGTCGAGTTCAAGACCATCTTCATATGACTCGCCGAGTCTACCATGCAACTCGCCGAGTCCCTTCAGTCCTTCATCCATACAGATGCTTTTTAAGCCATGCTACGGCTCCATACTGCAGATCCAACTTCCCAAGGCATGCTTATCACGTAAAGTTGCAAACTTTACGTACATACAAGGCTCTAATGACTCATAATGCCAAAACCAAGATTGGAATGGGGTTTTACATTTAAGGAGGGGTTCATACTTGCTAAAGCTGATTGATTTATGGAATTACAAATCAAAGAAAGTTCAGATCTGAAGTTACAACTTCATATCTGAGCTCATACCCAAGAATAGCTTCATAACCAAGCCAAGAAGC
Source organism: Lactuca virosa (assembly GCF_052849685.1). Lineage (NCBI taxonomy): Eukaryota > Viridiplantae > Streptophyta > Magnoliopsida > Asterales > Asteraceae > Lactuca > Lactuca virosa. The sequence continues at coordinate 109,863,109 of NC_136428.1, forward strand.
CCTCAACTTCATCCAAAGAGATCTAGAAAGGAATGAGGCCAAGATCATGAATTTATACCTCAATTGAAGCTAGCTTAGATAGACTTCAGACCCACAAATGTTCTTGCCTCCAACTTCTTGATCTTCAAGCTTCTTGCATCAAGGTCTTCTTTCCAAGCTTGAAATTTACACTAATATGGAGCACACACACAAATTAGGGTTTCTGGACTCACAAGAGGCTGCCAAGGAACTAAGGGATGCTAATGATCCCTTAAATAGGGTGCCAAACCCCTAAAATTAGGGTTTCACCCTCCAGCTCCAACTCGTCGGGTCACTCTTCCGACTCGGCGAGTTGGTTACTTAAACACGTGGCCCAAACCCGCTGCTACTCGACGATTCAGGCAACCAACTCGTCGAGTAGATCTTGAATTCATGAGAATTTATAACCATAAATTGGTCTTTGAGAATCGGGGCGTTACAATTCTCCCCCACTTGAACTAGACTTCGTCCTCGAAGTCTGCTATGGTGAACATCCCCGGATAGTGCTCCCGCACTCTGCCTCCGGCTCCCACGTCCACTCGGACCCTCTTTGGTGCTCCCACTGTACCCTTACCAAAGGTACCTCCTTGTCCCGCAGAACCTTCACCCCTCTCTCCAGTATGGCCACAGGCCTCTCCACATAATCCAGGCGTCACCGACCTGAATGTCATCAAACGATACTACCGCCTCCTGATCCATGACGCACTTTCGCAAGTGTGAATCGTGAAAGGTAATGTGAATCCCAATCGAACCTTTTCATAAGGTCTATCCTTCATGCCACTTTGCCAACTTGACAAAATCCTGATGATCCAAAGTATCAGAAACCCAACTTTCCCTTTTCCTGGAGTGAACCCTTTTTGCTGACATGATAATGCATCCTTCATCTCTCAGAATATCATACATAATCAATCCACTAATGAATACGAACACTCATGCCTGGCCCAATCATCCTCGGGCTGGAATACCAGGCGAGCCTACGACGGCTCCAATCATCCCTAGGATGGAATACCCTCGTATCCCTCACATGTTTGGCCCAATCAACCCTCGGGTTGGAATACCAAACATATCAGATCCAGTCAATCATAGGGTCCGGTCATCCTCAGGATGGAATACCCTAGATTGGAATACCTCCATGAACATAACTCGGGTCTACTCATAACCGGAGATCCAAGGATCTATCCTTGCGTCTCATCCACCATCCTCAGATTCGTCACAACCGAGTGCAACTCCCCCGAATCTTCAACAATACATCCAATCCGAACGCGCTCCTACAACAGACATTACCAACACAATCTCTATGCCCACAGCCTATGACTGGAATACCCTTACGTGGTCCTCAGCATAGGTCTGGATTGCCTCTGAGCCCACAACATGAGTCTGGTATGCCCTCCCCGGCCCTCAGCTCATGACTGGAATGCTCCCGATGACCGATCGACACTACTGTCGTCACTTCAGTTGCTCGACACTCCGACCCTGCAGATATCCACTTTCCTCCGCCACTCGAAGGGCCTAATCGACGCTCCTCTCATCAACGAACAACATAACGATACAAAAACTACTACCACACATGAATCCCAAGTCATAAACCCACTTCAACTCTTCCTGCTACCATATGACGTTTCTCAACCGAAGTCGAAACCTCCTTGGTCCCAACTTGTCTGCCCACAACCCAAACATCAGACACCTCACCGATTACTGGACCAAAACACACACACAAACAGCAGTCCCACGCGTCTCCCAAAAAGAAAACCGACTGGCTGGACTTGCTTCGACGCCCTACCATCAAACTTCTGCTAACCTAATAAACGCTACATGACCCACTGCAGCCGCACCTCCTACCTGGTCTCCAGCGACCCATCCTCTCCTCACTTCAGACACGTTATGGCTCTTTCACAGATGAACCAACCCAAGACACATCACAACAACTCAACCACCATCAACGAAACCCATCCATTATCCATGAACCTAGCGATTGTGTCCTCAGCTTACAAATATCTCAATCCATATTCTTGCTTAAACGAAAAATCATGCACTAAACATGCGCGATACCCGACTTGAGATCTTACCCAAAACTGATTCGATACCCACTCATGGCCCAACATCCATGAATCTCCACCTGTATCTCACACCACATCCATAGAATACAGTCCCGTAAGCGATTACCACCATGTCGAATCAATTCAACTATCGAGTTCAAATTATTAGGGTTTTTTTGCCTACCGCCTCAACCCTACAGCTCCCCTTGAGCCTCCGTGCCTACGACTTACAGTCGGCCCGCACCGGGTATCTTGGCCTACTGCATAGAGCAGGACCGCCTCAACCCTATCCAAATTCCATAGACGATCATGAGAAAGGTCTAACCCGGTTCCTAGAACATGAACGACAGAACATTCTAATCCCAAGCCTTCCTAAAGCTGACGAATACCCATTCGGATCTACTCCCAATCCCCAACTGGAGTATTACCCGATCCAAGAAGATTAATCCTATGAGACACTCCGAACTGATGAGATATCTAAGATCCTCTGTACTCCATCCGATCTCTAATAACAACTTCCGATCAAATCAAAAATACACCGGAGACTTCAGCCTACTCCAGCAACATGTTTAATACTTAGGGACAGCCCCACTGATTGATATAGCATAGCAGCATACTCAATACCCGCACATAGATCTACAAACATATATAGAGTCTTCAGCATGACTGGACCGCCTCACCAGGCCTTCAGTCATCTGGACCACTCTAAACTGTTGAGCATCTCCCTGGACCACCCCCTGGTGATCTTTCCCATGCAGACTGTTCTCACCCACTTGGGGTTCCGAAATCCTGATCCATTTCATGGACTCTAACCCCGACCTAACCCTAGGCCTCATGTCAATCGTCCACCCTCTCGGAAATCCGTGGTGTGTTCCCTGACCCGCGCGTCTACCACATACGCTAAATAGCCCGCACTCCCGTGCTGAATGTATTGCCGAGCCCTGGCAGCTAACAAAACCCTCAATCTATCAATCCAAAAACCCTCAGAGTCAAGCGCACCCTCGACCGGATACTCGACTGAACTCAAACCCTGACTAGAACTCCAACCTGTTTCCCCCAATTATGCTATCAAGCACCAAGAAGACGTGTTTTCTTATGCTGGGAAGTTTGCCGAACTCCCAATCAACACAACCCTCAAACCAAGCAGCCACTAGGGCCGCCATTCTCCCTGTCGGGTTGTGAAACTTAACCCCGTTTCAAAACCTCTCCCACTTCCGCATCCCGGGGTAACACTCCGCCACTTAGATTCAACTAAGCCTTCATAATACATGAAATTTGGAGGATTCTCAATCCTTCTCACTTCCCAACGATCAATCCGATGACAACCGACTCTTTCCCACTAGTGCTCCATTGCTAGTTAGTCCCAATTGATCACACACTTCTAAGAACCAGATGAACACTTCCTGAATCCCAGTGAAATCGTCAGCCACTAATGCTTGAACGACCCCACACTCATGTCCTGAAGACCAAAAGATAAATGCTCCAACTAATACCTCGGCAACGAACCCCTTCCATTGGCGCTTTAGTCCGTCAATCACTAACGGTTTCTAACCACTGAATCCTGACAATGCTGAATAACCCTTCTGTGGGACCCTATTCGTAGGCCTCCCACATAATACCCCTTTTCCAAAGGTGTTCCAAACAAGCTTCCCGCTCTCGGGCTCTAGAAATCATTCTCTTCAGGCTTCGCACCCTGACTCACTTACCAGCTCAAACGCCCACAGCTGAACTGCAGCAACTGAAACAACCTCTGCCCTAAACCGGGCTACAAACTACTCCCAAGACATAGTCTACAATCCCAAAAGTGTAATAGATCGCACAATCAATCCTTTCCGTCCGATACAAGAGATCCAAGGCAAACCGGACCTCACAAATACTTATGCCACGTCGACCGTCCTGCGCTCATCGGTGCTGAAATAATGTTGCCTATTCCTGCAACCAACTGACCCCGAGTTGGAATACAACCTGATCCTGGGGTCACAAGTCTGCTCACTCCTTCGAGCTCGAAAAACTGAGAGGGCACAATCCTTGCTCTACAAAACGACAATCCAATCCCTCAATAAACCATTCCCCTTCCAGCTGCAAAACCCCAGCTGAACATAATCATCACTCCCTTCCGGAGTTCTCGCGACTCACATTCCGGCCTCGAGCAAACCCCCGAGCCTCAAATCTAGAAACCCATGTGCTAACCTCTCCCGCTCAACCCGCGGAAATATGACGAGTACAGATCATCTTCCCGATCCCAAATAACTGCAGCCCTCTGCTCATCAGAATATGTCCTAGAACTAGGAAGCTCGACCAGCTCCTCCCCTTGTTGTCGTTACAGTTGTAAAAGCTGACGCGGCAACCGTCTCGGCAATGGCTGCATAGCGCTCGTCGAAATACTCAACCATGGCGGTTTTAATAGACCTGACATCTCCGGAAACTGCCCCCGGACAATCTTAATCACCTACTCCCAGATGATCTCACTAACATGATCCCCTGAAAATGCTGGCCTATCTTGGCTGCCCGCTCCCGATCCTAACCTGGATCCGGTCTCAAGACGACTCGTAACCACCATTCTGGCAAAACACCAGAAAGATCTCTGATAATCCATATAATGACAGGGGACTAACTCCCAACCCAACCCTAGGGGTTGTGACTTCCTTGCTACGTGTATGGGTCCTGTGCTTTCAGTAGTACGGGCCTATACTACCTTCCACACCTACCCATATTTGTCTCAAGTATCATCATAACGCCCTAACAATATACATAATAATAGCGAGCGCTCAATCCTCACTCCTAGAGGAATGCTAAATATCTCGTAACTGGCCTCCCGGCCTCTCACTACCCACCCATCCATGAAACTTCCACCAACCCCTGCAGCACTAGTGTATGCTAGCCATACATAACGCTGGACCCTATAGACTTTCGAATATCCAATCCTACCCTAAGCCCTAATCAATAAGAACAGAACATAATGCCAGATCAAACATTCTCAGGCTATAAGATCTTAATTATATACAGTTGTGATGCATATACAAGTAACTACAGTAATGATGTCAATCTCATATAAGGAAAACCCTAGGCTAACAGGCATCATGTCATCAGGCAATTCTATCATGCAATTCCTGAAGATCCCTAGCCTAGTACTAGCATGCTGTTCTAACATATCAAATAACCGTATGGTAATTTGGGGTCTACTTACTGGCTCCGGCTGATCGTACACTTCGCATCCTCTTTTACTTATTTTGAAAACTATTTAAAATCATTTTGAAAATCTTTCCTTGATTTGAGATTGGATTCACACGAGTGTTCCTCCAATTCACTCAAACCAAGGCTCTGATACCAACTTGTAACACCCATAAAATTCGAACAAATTTAAAACTTTTTAGATCATTTGAAATCATTCAATTATTACAATTTGTTTTCAAAATAGTTTATACATCAGAGTTCCCAGAAATCATAATCGTCAATCGAGGAAGTGTACGGTCACCCCTTCGCCTACCTGCGGCCATCCGTTGAACCTGAAACAATAAACTGAAACTGTAAGCCCGAAAGCTTAGTGAGTTACCCCCAAAATACCAACCTCATACAACCATAATCATACCATATCAACAAATACAGAACAACATGCATAATGAGCCTTCAGCCTGACTGGACCGCCTCACAGGGCCTACAGCCTATCTGGACCGCTCCTGAGCCTTTGGCATGACTGGACCGCCTCGCAGGGCCTACAGCCTATCCGGACCGCTCGCCGGGTATGTTGGCCTACAGCACAAAGCAGGACCGCCTCAACCTAACCCCCAATCAAACAAACATGTGCACATAAATATCATACGCTAGCTCATATCATATAACAGTCAAACCGATCTAACAGATCACTAATCATAACAACATCCCAATAACCGGGATACAGACCTAACCGGTCACTAACATAGCATCATCCTATAACCAGGACACTAACCTAACCAGGTCACTAATCATAAGCATAACACCATCCTAACTACCAGGATGTAATCAATAAACATATCATGCCATAATCCAGATACAATTATATAAAGGGCCGGCCTTGGTGCCTTAGACCCTGTTGATATAGTGAGGATAACTCACCTTGCAATTCCGGACTGAACCACGAAATCACGCTCCCGAAACACTGCCCCAAACTCCAATACTTATAACCATCAATGATCCAATACATAAATACCCGTTTACCAATTATCCTCAAAAATCAAAACGGTCAACCCTTGGTCAAATTCAAAGTCAACTATCAAGGTCAACAGTCCATGTTGACCTCAACTCGTCGAGTACCCTCAGCTACTCGCCGAGTTCCTTGCCTAACTTGCCAACTCGCCGAGTCACCATGCCACTCGCCGAGCCTAAAGCAATCTTCATCAGACTCGCCGAGTTGTTCATCCAACTCGTCGAGTTCAAGACCATCTTCATATGACTCACCGAGTCTACCATGCGACTCGCCGAGTCCCTTCAGTCCTTCATCCATACAGATGCTTTTTAAGCCATGCTACGGCTCCATATTGCAGATTCAACTTCCCAAGGCATGCTTATCACGTAAAGTTGCAAACTTTACGTGCATGCAAGGCTCTAATGACTCATAATGCCAAAACCAAGCTTGAAATGGGGTTTTACATTTAAGGAGGGGTTCATACTTGCCAAAGCTGATAGATTTATGGACTTACAAATCAAAGAGAGTTCAGATTTGAAGTTACAACTTCATATCTAAGCTCATACCCAAGAATAGCTTCATAACCAAGCCAAGAAGCCCTCAACTTCATCCAAAGAGATCTAGAAAGGAATGAGGCCAAGATCATGAATTGATACCTCAATTGCCTCCAACTTCTTGATCTTCAAGCTTCTTGCATCAAGGTCTTCTTTCCAAGCTTGAAATTTACACTAATATGGAGCACACACACAAATTAGGGTTTCTGGACTCACAAGAGGCTGCCAAGGAACTAAGGGATGCTAATGATCCCTTAAATAGGGTGCCAAACCCCTGAAATTAGGGTTTCACCCTCCAGCTCCAACTCGTCGATTCACTCTTCCGACTCGGCGAGTTGGTCACTTAAACAAGTGGCCCAAACCCGCTGCTACTCGACGAGTCAGGCAACCAACTCGTCGAGTAAATCTTGAATTCATGGGAATTTATAACCATAAATTGGTATTCGAGAATCGGGGCGTTACATAGTAAATGAGTACCAAAAAAGGAACTAGACTAGAACTTCATAAATATTTTACTCACTAGTCACTATGAACTACATCTCTTAATCACACCTCTACAAGTGGTATGAAACCCACTATATGTAGAGGTGCTTATATGTCTCTCTCTCTCTCTCTCTATATATATATATATATATATATATATATATATATATCATGTCACAAGGAATCACAACCACATGCAAGTGGGTCTACAAGAGTCAAACCATTACAAAGTCATTCATGAATAACTTTGCACCCCAACACAGAGGTCATCGATCTCCTCATTTCCAACTTTGAAGGAAAGATGGTCATTATTCAAATAAGTGTCCAGATCTCCAAACGTTTGCTACCCATCCTCTTACTCATGATGCTAATATTGCATCATCTTTTCAGCCTTCTTATGCTGACTCTTCGCCGGATTGGTATGTTGATTCGGGTGCCACTTCTCATATGACATCTTCTACCTCATCTCTTCAAGGAGAAAAACCCTACAATGGGGCTAATCACTTAGCTTTTAGTAATGGTAACACTTTGCCTATAACTCATGTTGGACACTCCATTCTTCATATGAATATTCCATTATTAGATGTCCTTGTAGTTCCACATCTCACGAAAAAATTGATTTCAATTAGTAAACTCACAAATGACCTTCCTATTGACATTTTAATTTCAAAATCATTCTTTTTTCTTCATCATCGCCTAACCAAGTACATTCTTGCTCAAGGAGGGGTTGATCAAGGTCTTTACATTCTTGAACAAGGTCAAAAGGCGTTTCTTTCCATGTTGTCAAAGTCCCATCTCCAAGCTTCTTTTGAAGTCTGGCACAAATGTTTGGTTCATGTTGCCTTTGATGCCATTACTTCCTTATCTATATTAGGTCATTTATCTGTTACTTCTTTATTACCAAAACCAAGTATTTGTTCATCCTGTCAACTCTCTAAGAGTAAACAACTACCATTTGAATTTAATCCTAAACGCTCTTTGCATGTTCTTGATCTTGTTCATTGTGATTTGTGGGGACCTGCTCCTATTGCATCTACAAATGGATACCTCTATTACATACTCTATGTTGATGACTATTCTCTTTTTACTTGGTTCTATCCAATCAAATTGAAATCCGATGTTTTTGATATTTTTAAAGCATTTATAAGTTTTGTTCAAACACAGCTTTCAACAAAACTCAAAGTCTTTCAAAGTGATGGTGGCACAAAATTTTTAAATCATCGGGTTCAAAATATTTTTGTTGCAAATGGTACTCATCATCGTGTTTCATGTACCTATACTCCACAACAAAATGGGGATGCTGAATGCAAGCATCGCCATGTTACTAAAACCGGTCTTGCCATGTTATTTAATGCTCATGCACCTGCTTCCTTTTGGGTCTATGTGTTCCAATCTGCCACATATATATTATAAATCGATTACCCACCAAGGTACTTCATAACAAGACTCCTTTTGAGCTCCTCTTTGGTCATGCCCTCACTTATGATATGTTTCGGGTTTTTGGATGTCGGATATACCCGTATTTACGAGACTATGCTCCTCACAAGATTGCTCCAAGAAGTGTTGCATGCATTTTTCTTGGATATGACTCTTAGTACAAGGGATATTGTTGCCTTCATCCGGTCTCTTCCCGCATTTACACAACTAGACATGAGCAATTTGATGAGACAAGCTTTCCTTTTTCCGGCCATGTTAATAAGGTTGATCTTGCATCCTTATTTTTTTCGAGTTATACATATGGTCCTTTTGCAGTTGCATCGTCTACTGTTCCTCAAAATTATTGTCAGTCTATCAACACACAACAAGTTGCTTCATCACACTTTGACCCAACTGGCAGCTCCTCAGCCTTTTCTCATTGTTCGTTGTGTAACGACCCACCACCATCTGATGATGTGCTCGATCAACCAGTTGTTGAGTCCACTCCAACAACCTCTATCAGTTTGGTTTCAGCTACTCCAACACTTGCACACATGGTTCTCCTCCGACAGTCTCTACCCATCCGATGGTTGTTCGCTCTTAAAACAGGATTTTTAAGCCTAAACATGTTGTTGATTTTGCAACACTTCAGCACAACCCACTTCACGTCACTTTATTTGCAAACAAGGAACCTCGCGGTTTCAAAACTGTCATCAAATATCCAAATTGTTTTTCTGATATGCGAGAAGAGATGGAGGCATTGAGCTCTAACAACACATGGGTCTTGGTCCCACGACCCATCGGGTCGAATATTGTTGGTTCTAAGTGGGTTTTTCGCACTAAATACCTTGTTGATGGTTCTCTTGATCGTTACAAAGCTTTATTGGTTGCACAAGGGTTCACTCAAGTTCCCGGTCTTGATTACTCTCTTACTTTGAGCCCAGTACTTAAAGCATACATTGTTTGTATTGTGCTTTCTCTGGTTGTTTTGAACAAATGGTCACTACACCAACTGGATGTTAAAAATGCCTTTTTTAAATGGTCATATCATAGAAACGATATTTATGGAGCAACCCCCTATTTTTCTTGATCCAAAGTTTCCTAATCATGTATGCAGGTTATAAAAGGCTCTTTATGGCCTCAAGCAGGCTCCGTGTGCCTGGTTTCAACGACTTAGCACCTTTTTAGTCACTCTTGGCTTTATTTTTAGTCGTGCTGATACATCTTTTTTGTTTATAAAAGGGACCATCCATTCTCTACTTGTTTGTTTATGTTGATGACTCATCTTCACAGGAAATCAACCAACTCTTATTCGGTCTTGCATTACTCGCATACATCAAGAATTTGCTATTGAGGATCTTGGACCTTTGAGCTATTTTTTAGGTCTTGAAGTCAGCTACAACAGTGATGGTTTATTTCTCAGTCAGGCCAAATATGCACATGATGTAATCATTCGAGCCGACTTACTCTACGCAAAACCTGTTGCCACGCCTCTTTCTACATCCGACTACTTAACAAGTTCGGGTGCTCCTTTTAATGATCCAGCTACTTATCTTTCGCTAGTTGGTGCCTTGCAGTATCTCACCATTACTCGGCCAGATTTATCCTATGTGGTGAATTAAGTTAGTCAGTTTTTGCATGCTCCTACTCTTGATCATTTTCAGGTTGTCAAAAGAATTTTTCGTTGTGTTAAGGGAACTATCTCTCATGGGTTGGTTTTTCGACATTCTTCAACTCCCTCCATTATAGGTTACTCTGATGTCGAATGGGCTCACTGCATTGAAACTAGACGATCTACATATGGTTATTCAATTTTTCTTGGAGGTAACCTTGTTTCGTGGAGTGCCAAGAAACAACCCACGCTGTCACGGTCTAGCTGTGAGTCAGAATATCGGGTCGTGGCAAACGTTGCAGCTGAGATTGTTTGGGTTACTCATTTGCTTAAAGAGCTTCATGTCTTACCTCCTGATCGCCTTGCGCTTCTTTGTGACAATAATAATGCTATCTTCCTCAGCCAAAAATCCAGTCTCGCATAAACGAGTTAAGCATATTGATATTGATTTTCATTTTGTTCGAGAACTCGTGACTTCGGGCAAACTATACACTTGCTATGTTCCTACGCATTTGCAATTAGCTGATATATTTACTAAAAGTCTTCCAAAGCTTTTGTTTGAGCAATTTCGTTCCAAGCTCTGTGTTTGTCCACCACCAGCTCGTTTGAGGGGGGGGGGGGGGGTATTAACGATATAAAAGATATTGCCTAACTATCTTAGAGATATATATTGTTTAGAATAGATTATTTTTATGTTTCAAATTGTACTTATCTTATCTGTACTTGAGTGTATAAAGTATCAATTAAATCTCTCTCCACACATTGTGTCGAGAGTTATAATTCTTATACCAATCCACCTACCTATTATTTTTTATTACAAGTTTGTTTTAGACCGGAGAATGTGAAAACTGAAGATAAAGATAATAGATTGGTTTAGATTGTTGTTTTCCTTTTCTTTTTGTGTTTTTTTTTGTACTATTTATCTAATTATTTTTTTTTTCTTTTTTATGTCGGTCGAAACTAGCTGAAAGTTGTAAACATATAATTGAAATGTAGTTATTGTTTATATAAAATATTGAATAAATAACTAAAACTTTTAAAATATATAAAATGATATATAAAGATAAAAGGTAAAATCTAAAACATCTCAAAATACTAGTTGAAGTATTACTGTCCCATAATGTTTTTTTTGTACAAAATAGAAGCTTTAAACTCTTACTACAAACAAAATGTTTTTCTTTAATTCTAACTTTTTAAAATTAAAAGCTTAAAAAAGATTATTGCTAAAAATATCTTTAATCTATGAAAACAGCATTTTCTAGTGAGGGTAACAACTACTAAACGCGAATTTGGTTTTCTTTCTTGTTGTTGTAAATAAGTAATTGTAAATTGCAATTTTTTCCATAGAGTAAAATGTGTTTATATGAAATTAAATTAAACGAAAAATACATAAAATATCGACATGATTCATACCTCGTTAAACGAAAAAAAAAATTACAATTAATAGCCAACTTACATTTGTTTTCTCATTTTAAACAACTAATTATCATAAACAAAAGTTATTATATAATTTTAATATCAAGATGTGAATGAATGGATTAAAATAAAAAATATATTGTTGTATTTGGTGTAATAATAATAAGAAGTGTATACATCAATGAAACCTAAAATACATCTAGATTCTAGCAAGGGTAAAATGGGTATTTGAGATTAGTGTTGCCAAGAATTAAGATGACTCCTAACCTAAATTCCTTTCTACAAATAGAATAAATTAATTTAAAATAAAAACTAATCAATGATTAGAGGAAGAGATTAGGGTTAATCTCAAAAGCCAACAACCATGGTTTCATAATTCATAGCAATTAATTTCTTAGTCAGGCAAGTTTGGTGTGTTCATTACTTCCCTGCAAAAAGTACCAAAAGTCCAAAACACGATTGCTTCATTATTTTGACTTTCTGATTACTCCCAAAACACAAATTCAACAACTTTATCTCCCAAATATTTTCATGGGATTCCGATCCCGAAGCATGAATTTTAAGATTTGGGTTCAAAATTTGGCTCACAATTCATTAATGGAGCTCAATATTCAACAATTATGCAATGAATTTTGACTAAATGCGTTATGCAGCAACCTGTGAAAGAGAAAGACTCCATTACAGAAAATGAATCGGAGGTGAAGAACAATTAAAAATCTTATCTTTAAAAACTGGGTTTTATTCGATTTGCCCTAAAATAGGTTAATTGATACTGTTACAAAATCAAGATGAAGAAGACGACCCGTTAGTAGAAGCTTGAAGATGAACATCGTCACTTCCGTTGTCGTGATGAGTACTGTCATTACTACGTACCACGGCGGCAGCATCGGCGGTGGTGGCGGTGGTGGTGATGCCTTTTTCTCTCTTCCCGAAATTGTTTTTGTTGTTGTGCATCCAAACTTTGAAAATCCCTCTTCTGATTCCAATCTCATTGCAAAAATCTGCAATCAACTTATCGTCACATCTCTGCATCTTCCACCCTAATCTTTCTGCAAAAATCGTCATCTTTTCTTTCTGATCCAGACTGAATTTCGTCCGGAACCGCTTCCTCCCGCTAGTCTTGATTGCCATCGGCGTCGCCGTCGTGTGGGTTTGATCCGCTGCCGTGCTGAGTGACAGAAGGAGGTGCCCTCCGAAAGCGTAGTTTGTTGGTTGAGGAGGTGGCGAAGGTGGAGTCGGGGAGGTGGAGGTGGAGGTTGAGGTTTGGTAGGGGCGGTTGAAATCGATGAAGTGGTTTCTGGTGACGGTGGCAGGGAAGTCGTTGGTGGGTTCCCGGCGGTGGAAGTTCCGGTGGCAGCCACAGGCTGCGCATTTAAGAGATTTAGGGTCTGTTGGGGTGCAAGTCGGAGAAGACATGAACTCACCGCAGCCGTCTAAGGCGTGGCCGCCTATGCTGGCGGCATGGTTCTTGAGACATTCTTTATATGCAACCACCGTAGACGGCGGCGGAGGATGGTGGTGTGGTTTTCCGTTTTGGAAGGATAATAGTTTCTTGATTGATTGGGAACGAGGTGGGGTATCACTTTCAGGTTCTGGGATTGTGGTGGTGGGGTGTTTTGGGTCCATAACTTGACGCTAAACACACACACACACACACAAAATCTTGTAATTTCAAAGGGTGTTCTTGTGTTTAAGCTGAAATGGTGATTACAAATTGAGAGAGATATTTAGGGTTTAGAAAAGTGGGATTTTGATAATTTTTGAGAAATGGAGAAGAGAAGAGAAGAGAAATGCATGCTTAAAACGAAAAGCACTTTGGATTATAAGGATGAGAGGCGATTAAGGGAATTTATACATCATATAACAACAGTATATCGACATGCTCTCCACTCAAATAATATATGGTAATTAAACTTTTTTTAATAAATGAAAATTATAATTTTATGTAAAATTTTACACTAAACACTTTTTTGGTAATTTATTAACAGAATAAATGAATATTCATAAAACTATATTTAATGTTTTATTTATTTATGTAACAAAATAATTTTTAGACATAAATTATGGAGACACATTTCAAGTTTTTTATTAAAGTTATTTTGGTACACTAACTAGTTAATTTTTTTTAAATAGATTGTCACGTTATTAAATAAAAAAATAATTTATTCCAATGGAATTTTTATTATCTATCTCTTTAAAAGGATAATGACTTAAAAGGGTAATATATTTTTCGATTTATACATATTTCGTAATTGAATTTTTTTCCGTCTACATTTACCCATTCAACTTGTTAAGCTGTACACATTTAGTCCTTATGACCGGTTACTCCAGGTTAGCCGGTAAAAATAACTTAATAAGGTAATATATTTATCACTTTATACACATTTAATCCTTAATATTTTTGTACACATTTAGTCCTTAATATTTTTTTTATTGCAAGGTTAACAAATTTAAGGGTAAATATAGACGAAAAAAAAACTCAATGATCAAATGTGTACAAATTAAAAAATATATTACCCTCATTATCCACTCTTTAAATTACATGATGCATCCCACTGATTTGATAGATTATTAGTTGTTTTTGTCATTTTTATTGTTTTTTTTCTTGTTTCTTTTTACCATTATTGTTTTTTGTGCTTTTTTTCTTTCGGATAATTTATATGTTATTTTTTCGTTCGATTTCTTATTGTGTTCATGTGTTACTTTTAAGACGAGATTAATAGTTATTAGAATTTAAAAATTAAAGACACAAAAATAAATAATAATAATAATTGAACTTGTGTGTATTATGGGGATGTTTATAATCTTGGATAAATATATAAAATACAATTGTTCCTAAATGAACTCACATGTAAAAAAACATATAATTATTCGTGATTTTTTTAAAACAAAACAAATATAAAAAACATTTTTTAATAAAAAATGTACAAATATATAAAAACATTTTCTAAAACACTATATATATATATATATATATATATATATATATATATATATATATATATATATATATATATATCTTTTATTGAAAAATACATATGATACTCTTGTTCTTAAAAATAAAGATATAACTATATATATATATATATATATATATATATATATATATATATATAAATGTTAAAAAACACATAATATAAAAAATGAAACACAATTAATTAAAATTTCAATAATAATAATAATAATAATAATAAAGAAAAAAACTATATATATATATATATATATATATATATATATATATATATATATATATATATCAAATTAAAAAGGGTTTATAAGATAAAAACATATATATATATATATATATATATATATATATATATATATATATATATATATATATATATATATATTAATATGGTTATATAAGGATTTATGTCAAGGTTACATGACTACAATATTTTAAAAGATTTGTGCAAAATCTAATTGAAGTTCAAATGTTTCTACTATCTATTGTATGTGTATAAGATTGATTGTGGACCAATCATTTTAGTTATTTTAAGAAAATAATTAATACATATTAAATGTTGAAGAGTTAATTAATACTCATTATATCTTCAACATTTAATGTGTTAATTACTTTCTTAAAATAACTAAAATGATTGTTCCACAATCAATCCTACATGTACACAATAGATAGTTAGAACACAAAAACTAGCTATATATATATATATATATATATATATATATATATATATATATATATATATATAAAACTGTTGAAGTTAAAACTTAAAGTTGATAAAAATCATCTCGTAAAATTTCTATTTGAACATCATATACGGTTATTCACTCATTAGTCATTAGTAATAAGTAGAAAATGCAACAAAAGAAGTTAAACATACATTATAATATTTTCTAAATATCGACCTTCTAGCATTTCTAAAACAAATTCATCAATTAAAATTTCATAATAAATATTTTAAAAAAATATATTTCCCAATCAAAATCAAAGTCAAATTGTTTAATCTTTGTTGAAACATGATAAATCGCAAATAAGATTTTAAAACTTTAAATCTTGATAGCGTTCTTTCTGTTGATGCATCGATAATTAAAACAATCAACAATATTTTTTTTATGGTAGACAAGAAACAAAATAAGTTTTTATCTTTTTCTTTTTAAAAAAACTATTAATTTGCTACTTATATTATATTTAATTGGTTCTTTTTTTTGTAACATTTCAGTTTGTTGAATAAATCATCATTATTGATGTTTAAGATGTAACTATTCTGTAACATATCTTATAGATTTTTGTCTTATTTAGTGCGACAATATTTAACGAATTCAATTTTTCTGTAGTGAATAGAAAATAAAAATATATTCATATTAAATGTATTGCTCAAATATCCACTCTAATAAGCATACAACCTAATCAATTGTGTAAAATAAACATTAAACCCCAAATGATTCTTCACGTGAAAGTTCATTACTAATTTTGATGACTAAATGTCACTCTTGTCAAATGTATTGTCCTTAAAACTTATTATTTTTTTTTCTAACCAAATAGCACATCAATTCTTAAATCAAAACTATTGGTTTGAAATAATTCAAAGTCTTCTCAAACTTATTCTTTGTAGATCTCTATATATTGGTATCTAAATTTTCATTGGTATTAATAACATATTTAACAAACTAATTTTTATTGTTAGTAAAACATAAATTAAATTAGTAGTATGTGACTATACTTATATGTATTTTTTTTATTTTTTTTTTGAAACGGACTTATATGTAATGTAATATTGTTTTTGTTTTATAAGTTTTTTGTAATATGATATTAAAGGAAACGTTTAATTAGGTGTCTCGTTTGATTGGAGCCTCCATACGACTGTACCACCCACACACCTCTAGGACCGCCATTGAACAATAACCATTGTCAAAAGTAAAAATATTACTAAAAAGTTAAATTCACTTAAAAATAGTGAATTGGCATTAATATAATTAAGCATTACCGTTGAGTCTGTTTTTAGCAAAAAACTATTATAACATGTACGTGGCATCTTAAGAATCATTGGTTGCCTTTGAAATACTGTTGCCGAGAGTACATATGATTTCTAAATTTAAGAAAAAAAACAAATAAGTTGTTGAAAATGATTTTAAATTACCAATAAATTCTAAAAATCTAATATGTTTGAGTCTTTGAGCTTTTATTTTTATATATCTATCCTAATAAATAAACGTTTTTTTTTTGTCGAATGTTAACTTCTTATTGAATTTGACCCATGTCATTTTCTAAGATTTAAAAAAAAAAATTTACTTGTCATTTTCTTGTGTTTTTCATTTTTCATTTAATTGTCACGTCATTACGTCATTATATTTGGTAACCACAATGTCAATGACAACTGTAAATCTATTCATTCCTTTTTTATTTTGCCAAGTGTAAGACACAATTTCATAAAACGGTTTATGCATCGCACATTAATATATTTTTTTAAACACCACCCCGAGTCAATAAGGGAAGTTTCACCTCAGGAAGAGAGAATAAGGAAGAGTGATAATGGTTATGGCAAATTAGAGAATCAAAACCCATATTCATAGATTTATCTCATGATTCGTACACACCGGTCATCGTATTTATTTGCCCATGCTTTCAAAATATTTTTCTTTGGGGATCTATGTTTAAGGAAATCAGTTTCTCCATCATTTTAGGTATTTCAGATATTATTTCCCTTTTGGCATGAACCACTATTAGTTGCTCAATCCTCTCTTCTTGAGAGTCTGCTCTGGCTTGGTCCGCTTGGAGTCTTATGGTGATTTGGGTTTTACATGTATCCACAATGTTGCCATCTATGGCAATATGTTTGAGATGAGAGGATGAACAAAAAAGAATAATGGAATTTTGCATTAATGTATTAATCAAGAGGTGAAAAACATGAAAAGGTCTGTGGCTGTTTGGGCTAAAGAGGTAAAAGTATCCCACTAGAACTAATAAATTAGAAAAAAAAATGAAGATAATTAAAAACGTAGTATTTATGGTTTTAATCAAAGGTAATGTAGTTGAACTACTTTTTGTACTTTGGCATCATGAAGGGTGTTTTTTGTTTCTTTTCTCGTGTAACTACTATACTAGATAGAATGTCTATCTTGAACAAGTGTTGTGCACACAAAATATGTTCCTTTTTTCGTCTGAAAGAAGGGTCTGAAAACTACCTTTATTTTATTTTTCTTTAAATGGGACTAAATAACAAATTAATGTTTATTTCAGAACTATAATAAATTAAATTAAAATCATAACTAACTTTTTATTTCATTTCATTGAAAGAGATGTTAGAAAATCAGAATCGACATGAGCTTCAAATCTCACAGTACATTCATATGGTAACCTTCTCATATTAGATCCAAAATCAGCCTACCACCTGCATCAATTAAAGGAAACAACCAATCAATCAGCCTAATATTAGTATTATTATAAACATAACATAATTTTGGATCAAAATCCACTCATCTGATCATATTCATGTATGGATGATTGACTACTATTTTCTTTTTCTTTGAATGATAATTTCATAATACAATACTGAGAAACAAGATGTCATGTTATAACCACTCTATATACAAAAATTTAAAATGTACGTACTACTTATTCACCAAAAAGTGGTTAATTTAATGATAAGTAAAAGTACATTACATGATCTGATAATGAAAACACAAATACATTCAAATTCCTATACTTCACAACTTTAAACAGAAGATTAGAATTCACTAAAATGGCATCCTTGATCAGGTGAAGCTCATGGAAATGATATGATGATATATGTAATCAAGTGACAATTAAAGAGAATATACTAACCTTTCCCCTCATCTCATCTGAGCTTCCCCTTAACTGAGCTCTGCCTCTTCGCTGCTTCATTGATCTTCTCAATGTACCCTTCAATGGGCGGCGTCAATGTTGCCATGAACCTATTCACCGGAAACGGAGTCAAATCAGGAACCAAGGCCGCCTCTCTCAAACCTAAACCTTCCGGCAACGCCTCAATGGCCTCCTTCTTACACATCAGCAACCCTGTCTCCGCTGCCTGCCTTGCTCGATGCTTCCTCATCAAAACCCTGCCATACTCCTTAGCTAACTTCCTCCCATCCTCAACTGTCAACTCATATTTCGGAATCTTATCAGCGTCAACAACCCCTAAACTTACAAGATCCAGACCTTCAGGTCCGATAAACCTTATCCCTGATTTCTGCTCATTATCATCTTTCGCCTTATTCTTGTTTTTCTTAAAATTCGCAATCTCTTGTTTCCTATCTTCGGAAACCAATCCCATTTTCTCCCTCTCGGCTTCTCTCTCACGTTCCTTAGGCTTCAGAAACCTCACCGGTGCTTTCGCCTGCAAGCAATCGTCGATCATTTGTTCCAGTTGCCCTTTCCTCGGACCTTTCGTCGCGACGGATCTGGTGCTTGTTGACCTTTCTTTATAGTGATTTTTGATCTCTTTAGGGTTACACCAGCCTTCACCTTCCCTTTTCCTTTCGCCGTTCCACTCACGGAACATTGTTGTAGAAATCGGTGGCCTAGGGTTTCGATTGATGACGTCAATGCCTTCAATTTCTCCATGTCTGTTACCCGTGCCATTCCTACGAGGCCAAGACAGCGAGCAGTGATAGCGGTGGGTATGTGATGGAATCGGAGGAACTGAATCAGTGAACTGAAGTCTACAAGCGTGAAGATGAAATCACAGATAAATTACATTTTCATACAATATTTCAGCGGGTTATTTCCAATAAAGACCCACTATTTACCCATTTTTTCGTTTTAAACCAAAAGGTTTGTTTGTTTCCCAAAAAAAAACCCAACTTTTTGTAAAAACTTGTTTTTTTGTCTAGTAACCGGATGACCCGTCTTTCTTTTCCTTTGCCTTCACTGTAGAAAAACAGAAAAACAGATCCACTGCAATTCCAAATTTCACCATTGATTTACACAGCTAGTTGGTCTTAAATTAACTAATGAAAAAAACTATTAATTGTTAATGCATATAAAATACATTATACATCCATGACATTCCATTTATGCCCCTGGTTGATAACCCCACGCAGTTGAAGATGTAAACTAACAAGTGAAATACATATAACGGCTAGGGTTTCATATTATTATCAAAGAGAAGTACAAATACAATGAAAAGGAAAGACATAATATATAGACAAGCTAATTAGGGTTTCCTAGCGAAAAGGCCCAATCATAAAACCCAATACAAAATAAAGCCCAAAATCTTATTAGGCTAACATCCCCCTTCAAACTCACAATGCAACAGCAATAAGCATTGAGAGTTTGTCAGACAGAAAATGGAATCGAGGAGCAGTCAACGGCTTCGTAAGAATATCAGCAATCTGCAAAGAGGAAGGAACATAAGGAAGGGAGATAGTGCCCTTCTGGAGATGATGACGTGTGAAATGACAGTCAATCTCAATGTGCTTTGTGCGCTCATGAAACACTGAATTCTTGGCAATCATTATCGCACTCTCGTTATCACAATACAAAGGGGTAGGCTGAGAGATGTGAACGCCCATATCTGCAAGAAGCCATCTCAACCAAACAATCTCACAAGTGGCGATAGCCATGGCTCGATACTCAGATTCTGTAGAAGATCGAGAAACAACATCTTGTTTCTTGCTTTTCCATGATATCAATGAATCTCCAAGAAAAACACAATACCCAGTAGTGGACTTACGATCATAAATATCACTATCCCAATTTGCATCACTATAGGCACGCAACTCAAGAGAGGATGAAGAAGGAAACATAAGAGTGTGGAACTGAGTACCACGTAAATATCTCAAAATACGAAGAACAGCTCCCCAATGAACAGTAGTAGGAGCAGTGACAAACTGGCTAACCACATTAACTGCATGAGCAATATCCGGTCTAGTGACAGTCAGGTAAACCAAACTCCCAACAATGGTACGATAAAGACTTGGATCTGATAATGGGACACCATCAGTTGGAGAGTACTTTGCATTACTCTCTATAGGCGTATCAACTGTTCGATTATCCGTGAGTCGTGCACGTTCAAACAAATCTGAAATATACTTCGTTTGAGATAAAAAGATAACCCTTTGGAGATTGAGCAACTTCAATCCCCAAGAAATAACGAAGTAATCCCAAGTCTTTCATAGCAAAACGGTGAGCCAAATCACGCTTTAAAGACTCTATACCATCATGATCATCACCAGTAATAATCATGCCATCGACATATAAGGAAAGAATAATCCGACCTGCATTCGTACATCGAATAAATAGAGCCGAATCATGGTTACTTGGTTGAAAACCAAGAGAAGTAATCACCGTAGAAAATTTCTCAAACCAAGCACGAGGGGCTTGTTTGAGGCCATATAGAGCCTTCCGAAGTCGACAAACTTCACCTGGTCGGTGAGCAATACCAGGGGGAGGAGACATGTATACTTCTTCATGAAGATCACCATTCAGGAAAGCATTCTTGACATCCATTTGATAAATCTTCCATTGGCTAATGGAAGAAACTGCAATCAAGGTGCGAACAGTCATCATTTTTGCAACAGGAGCAAACGTCTCCTCATAATCCATACCATACTTTTGCGCGTACCCTTTCGCAACAAGTCTGGCTTTATAACGCTCAACGGATCCATCAGACTTTGTTTTGATTTTATAAACCCAACGACAACCAATCATGTGTTTTACAGGTGGAAGCGGAACCAGATCCCATGTATGAGTCTGATAAAGAGCTGTAAGTTCCTCAGCCATAGCAGTCTGCCAAAGGGGATCAGAAATGGCCTCTTTATAGGATGTTGGCTCAGAGAGACGATGTACATTAGCAATAAAAGAGGCAAAAGCCGGTGAGTAAGAGGAATAGACAAATTCAGGAAGCTTTGTGGACTTCTTATTACGATAAGGTCTCGATGGAGGGGGGTCTTGATGATTTGCAGGCAGAGGATCAACGATAGGTGCTGGATCAGCCACATGTGGTGGATCAGCAGCAAGTGGTGGATCATCAATGTCAATGCTAAACGGATCAATAGTACGAAGCTCCTCTCGGGTTGCATCATGTGACTGAACAGGAATGCTATAGAATGGAATATGCTCCAAAAAGGTTACATTGCGAGATACATACAGTTTCTGATTTGAAGGATCATAGCACCGATAACCTTTCTGACCAATACCATATCCCAGAAAAACACAAAGAGCTGATTTTGAAGACAGCATATCTCTCTCTACATGAGGCTTCAAGACAAAACATGTACACCCAAACACTCGTAATGAAGAATAATCTGGGAGTTGTCCAAACAACATTTCATAAGGAGACTTCCCCGGAGTGTACGCAGTAGGAATGCGATTAATAACATAAGTAGCGGTATGAACAGCTTCTCCCCAAAACATATTGGGAACTTGAGCAGAGAGTAGTAAGGATCTAGCAGTTTCTAGGAGATGTCGATGTTTTCTTTCTGCAACACCATTCTGCTGAGGAGTGTCTGTACAAGATGATTGATGTATAGTGCCATCAGATGCCAATAATTGTTTAAAATCATTAGAGGTAAATTCTCCTCCCAGATCACACCGAAAACATTTTATGATAGCAGAGTGTTGAGTCTTGACAAGAGCTCTGAATTCACTATATATGGTGAAAAAGTCAAACCTGCGCTTCATAAAATAAACCCACGTATAACGAGTGTAATCATCAATGAATGAAACATAATAGTTAGCTCCTGACTTGGAGGTTATCGGAGAGGGACCCCACACATCAGAATGCACAATATCAAAGGGAGCAACAGAACGAGTGACACTTTTATTAAACGGTAAAGCAGAAAATTTTTCCAGTTTACAACCACAACAATCAGAAATATCATCAAATTTCAAAGAGCCTAACACACCGGTGGAAACCAAAAACTGTAAACGAGACGCTGAAACATGTCCCAAACGAGAATGCCAAAGATAAAAAGGAGACGATGAAGGGTTTAAACGAAAAGACGACAAATCGACACTAGATGCAGCAACATCAGCAACATGTAGTTTCTCCAAGACATAAAGCTCCCCAAGTCTACGGCCTATCCCAATCACCCTCCGAGACCGAATGTCCTGTACACAGCAGAATGAATCAGAAAAGAAGACCCAACAACCAGATTTACACAACTGACTGACCGATGCAAGATTCAAAGCAAGTGTAAGAATGTAATACACATCTGTTAAAGATATATAAGGAGTGACAATAGAACCAACACTCTCTACTGACATGGGTGTAGCACTAGCAGACATAACAGAGACAGGTGTACGAGAAAATAATGAAGCAAAAGATGAAAAATGTGGTGACATGTGATGAGATGCACCAGAATCCAATATCCACAAGGATGAAGGAATACCTGACGTGTTGGATGAAGACAAACTTGAATGAGACATGGAAGCTGACATGGCAGTTGGATTGGTAGCTAAGAATTGTCTGAACTGCTCAACAATCTGTGGATCCAAGGCTGATGGTGGTGTGAAATCTGTTTCATTCTCAACTGAAGGTATAGCAGCAGCGTACTGTGGTGGCCTAAAAGATGAAAAAGAGGGACATGACTGTCCAGAAGACTTGTTCTGCTGTGAAGACTGAGAGTGTGCTGGTGATCTTGTTTGTTGTTGCTGCTGATTTCCCTTGCTTGTCAGCAAAGGACAATTTGCCTTCCAATGGTTCTTCTTCTTACAGAAAGCACACTCATCAAATGCAACTCTGGGACGATTTTGGTTTGAAGATTGGGGTCGTTGTGAAACAGCAAAGACAGCAGTAGTGGCTGTCTTGGGAGCTTTGTCAGCATGGGACTTGATACGAGTTTCTTCAGCAATCAACTCGTGAACAACCGAATCAACAGTGGGAAGAGGTGTACGATGCAAGATTGATCCACGCAGACCTTCAAAATCTGAACGTAATGCCATCAAGAACTGAACCAAACATTGCTCTTCCCTTCTATCAATATAAGGCTTAAAAGCCTTCAACACATCAGGTTCTGTAAGAGCTAACTGATCCCACAAATCCGACATAGCTGCATAAAATTCCTGAACACTGAGATTGTTCTGTTGGAGGGCTCGAATATCAAACTCTAACTGATACTGCTTTGCAAAGTTAGACTGAGTATACAACCTAGCCAAGTGATCCCAAACCTCCTTTGCCGTGTCATACTTCGCCAACTGAGTACCAATAGACTGGATGACAGAATTATTAATCCAAGTAATGATCTTGGAGTTATCAGTCTCCCATGAATCCAGTAAGGTTGCATAATTAGCGGCCTTCTCGTCTGTTGGTTTCTTCTTGTCACCTGTAACAATCCCCCACATAGTCTTGCCCCGCAAGAATTTTTTCATAACATAACTCCAATAGGCATAGTTTTTGCCATCAAATTGAATATTAATGGACTGAAGAGAATCATCTCTTGGGGCCATATTTCAATATCAGTCAAATAGTAAATACCGATGAACAGTAACGTCGATGAACAGTAACGCCGATGAATAGTAAATACGATGAACAGTAATGCCGATGAACAGTAATCGTCGGGTGAATAGTAACACCGATGAATAGTAACGCCGATGAACAGTAACACCGATGAACAGTAATCACGATGAACAGTAATCGATGAACAGTAACTCCGGTGAACAGTATCGCCGATGAATAGTAATCGCCCCGATGAACAGTACTCGCCCCCCAAAAAAAACGAAAAACTACAGATAATCAACCGAACTCTGATACCATGTAAACTAACAAGTGAAATACATATAACGGCTAGGGTTTCATATTATTATCAAAGAGAAGTACAAATACAATGAAAAGGAAAGACATAATATATAGACAAGCTAATTAGGGTTTCCTAGCGAAAAGGCCCAATCATAAAACCCAATACAAAATAAAGCCCAAAATCTTATTAGGCTAACAGAAGAATCATTCTTGTTAAAAGTCATGAATATAAAATCCGACGAGGGTGAGGTTGTTTGGTTCTCGGGGTTAGGTGACTCGAGATACACATCAAGTAAGTTCTTATTCTCCTTTTCTTTTTCTTTTTCTGTTTTTGTTTTCGGATGAGGGTTCTCGACAAGAGGTTAAACCGAAGGGAAAGCAACGAGAGGAAATTAGTTTTTTTTTGTTATGTTGTTTCTTTTCTTCACTGATTCGGTTTTTTGCAGGTTCGGACTAGGTGAAGAAGATGAACAGTAGCTTCGTTCTTGGCTCGGAAGAAGATATGTATTGATGGTTGTTCGAAGGAGATGGCGACGGGTTGGTTTATGTTTTTAGGTGGTCTCGGCTAGAGGCAGGGGTTCGAGTATCGATGGAAAGGGCGAAGGTGGAGAGGTGGATTCGGTGATGATGCAAAAACCAATGGCGGTTGCCGGTTTCTGGATGAGCAAGGATGGAAAGCTCTCGAGTCTCGGCTAGAGGGCAAAGAACACATAAGCAGTTTTTTTATGTTTCTTTTCTTTGTTGCAGGTGTTTTTTTGATGGAGAAGATGAAGAGCAGCAGTAGGCTTTTCTTCTGTTTGTGATGGAGGTTGTGTAAGGGAGGTCTAAAGTGGTGACTATGGATCTGGTTTGTTCTAGTTCAAGATCAACGGAGTGGCTCCATTGTTGGTTTTCTCGGTAAAAGCTCTTCCTGGTTCGTTTCAATCGACACAAAAGGATGGCTGGGTAGTGGATACCCACTCAACCGGTTACAAGACAAAAAAACAAGTTTTTGCAAAATGTGTGGTTTTTTGGAAAAAAACAAACCTTTTGGTTTAAAACGAAAAAAACAATAAATATGGGGTCTTTATTGGAAATAACCCTATTTCAGCTAAGTTTTTTTTTTTTGGTTAAACATATTAACCGAAAAACCGAACAATAACTAAATTAACCGATATAACTGAATCATTACTAAAAGATATGACTCGGTTTTTAATTTTGATTAACCGAATACATATGGTTCGGTTATGATTTTAATAAAAACCCGAACCATTATAAATCAAACCGAACCGAACCAATAATATTAATAATATACTATAATACTAAATATATGGTATCTAACTATATTGACGATTAAAAGTTTAAAGGGTAATTATTTGGAGTTAGATAGGATAAGTAATATTCTATCAATACAATTATATATAAACAATCATTCACTTTTTATAACGATAAATTTTGTGTTTTTCAATTTTTATAGAAAACTATTTTTATTTTTAGTAATTATTTGGCGTTGATGTGTCTCTTTTTTATTGGTTGTTAATTTTTGTCTTTTAATTTCTCAAATGCATATATGTACCGCTCGAAATTGCTGCCGACAACAAAATGACTCAAGGGGCAGTGTTTCCCGCCGAAAAAACATGTCAAATCAAATTACCGAAGCCAATTTTATTACCACACCGTTCAGCCTTAGACCATCAAAGTCAACTTTTACATGTTAGTTATACCATTTTCAAAACTTGTGAAGCGGTCACTCGATTATTGGGGGTGATGTGGACATTAGATTATGTTTGACTTTGGGGGTGATGTGGACATTAGATTATGTTTGACTTTTGTTAAATGACACGTAACCAAACTATATTTTAGAATTTATTTCTTCTCCCATCACTACCATTATCAAATCTTACACCACCGTCACCATTCTTTTTCCAACACCATCCATCTTCCACCAATGTTCATCTCCATCATAAATTACATGACTAAATTTTGAGAAGGAACCGAAGGCCCAAAGCACCATCGATTTCCCATCGGGTCCAAATATGCACCAAATCTTAGGAATTTTTAGGGTTATCTTTGTAACGTCCCATTTTCAGAAACAAAATTTTCCTTTTTAATTTAGGTAAAACATCATTTTCATAAAAATTCGAGTTAGGAAAACTCATTTTTTCAAAATACAATTCTTTTAAAAATCAGAATAATATAATAAATACGGAACCCCAATGCTGATGATGAGTATGTACAGTCTTACCTTATCCTTCCCACGATCATCAAAGGTACCTGAAAAACATTTAATCTACAACTGTAAGCCAAAACTTAGTGAGTTCCCCCAAAATATCACATACAACACAACATAATAATCAGTTATGGGTTATCAGCAACCATGGGACTATCAATAGTCCTGAGGACTATTAGCAGTCCTAAATATTACATACATCACAACAATATAATAACTATGGGTTATCAACAAACCTGAGATTATCAACAATCCTGAGGACTATCAGAAGTCCTATGGGCTCACAGCAGACCTATGGGTTATCAACAATCTTGTTGGTTATCAACAACCCTGCGGACTAGCAGCAGTCATGTAGTTATCAGCAACTCAATAAATACACATAACAATAATCAGCAAATAAGACTCATCTAGTCTAGCATGCACACTACTATGACATAGGTAATATAGTGAGGAGACTCATTGTCACATACAGGGTCTGATAAAACACATTACGCCAGAAGTGCCAGATCACCAATGCATAGCTATATATAATTCGAGGTGAGATAGACAGTCGAACATGTGATCCCACTCTAGAGCCATAAACAAACAAGGAACATGCAAGAAATCCAAGATCAAGAGTTCTCAGACTATCCTACATGACTACATACAACCCATAGGGCACTCAACTAGACGATCACCTACCTCCTGGTACTCTAACCAGCATATCACTACTCCTATATCATATCATAGAAGGATATACACTGTAACACATAGAATAGTGAGGAAAATCACTTCAATCGAAGACCCACGGAAACACAACAACACCCTCACTCCTTGCACTGATTACTCTCGCGAACCGACTCAAATAGCTCAAAAATCAGAAGAGAATGATGGATCCAAACCAACACCTTGCTTCCTTGCACTAATGTAAACTGCCTTCTTCCTCAAGCTACACCAAAATGCAAAGAATAATCTCAAAATCAAGAAAATAGACTCTCAAACATGCATGGAGGCTAGGGTTTCGTTTTGAAGGGTTGGAGGCTGAAGCAGGGATGCCCTAATCATTGAGTTTAGGTGCTTAAATATGGAAGAAACCCTAAAAATATTGGGCTTGGACTGCAGCAGCTTACTCATCGTAATTTTGCTCTTGCCACGTCGTGGCGGCCCTTAGATGCGCGTTTCATGCAATTGGCATGCCACATCGTAGTGCTCTATTTACCACGTTGTGGCACAAGGTTTTTCCCAAAAACCTTGCCTTTGATCCCTCTTAGTCCTCAAATGATCCATCCTTGAAAATGGGTGTTACAATATTGGTATCAGTTTTGGGTTCATCTTGGTTTGATTGTAGGTTCATCTAGGTTTAGTTTGATGAAAAAAATAAACCTACAAGCCATACATCTGTACCAAAAAAAGTTTGAAAATAATAAGTTTATAAACCTCCCAAAATACGTACTGCAAAAAATGATTAGAAAAAAAATCACTCAAACTTCAACTTCGTGATTGCAGATCAAGATGGCTATTTCGGTGTCAGTGAATCAAGTCCTTACTTCAAATTCGCTTACCCTCACTGCAAAATCAAGCAATCCTTGAATCAACAGATTACACCACAAAAATTAACATTGTCGATTTTGGGATAGTTCAATGAGTTCACTAGGCAAAAGTTCTTTAAGCCTTCGCAACCCGATCCCCTTAAAAATGTCTCGAATCTAAATATCTAGTATTCTAGCGTTAATATTAGGAGACTTTCCAGCTCCGGAGCTTCTCACAACTGGGAACTGCCAGCGTGAGTTCGCAAAAGTTCTAGATCTAAGTTTCGAGTTCGAAACCATTTCAAATCCGATTGGAAAACTCAACTTATGAAGCTTCTGGATTAAAGATGACTCGAGACCCGCTAGAAAGGTTGGAGGTGGAGAGATCGTTATTCGATCAGCGAATTGTAGTGGCAGTACGACATCAGGAAGAAGGAAGCAAAAGGGAACGAGTGGAGGGGAAAGAATAACTGATGATTTTAGTTTAGGGTTGCTTTTATTTTTCTCTTTATTTCATAAATCTATGTGGAAGTCGAGGTGGATAGTATATTGTCTACTAGATATTTTTTAATCTAAATTTAATTACATGTTACCGGTTCAACTGGATAAAAAATTCATATTACCTTTTTTAGCAGGTCATTTACAAGTTTAAGGATTTAGAATATGTAAAAAAAGGTTAACGGCCATTTAAACACAAAAACAAAACTTAAAAGATAAAGTTAGACAACAGTGCGTTCTATTGGTTTTGTGGTTTGAAAATTAATTATGGATGATCCTTATTACAAATAGATCTATGATTCTATTTTATAAATAGTAATCAAGTAATGGTTATATAAGTTTGTTTTAAGATGGAAAAAGACTTGGTCGGAGTGAACCTCACCACCTCAAACGCTACAAAATATTTCATATCTAAATTTTCTTTGCATTTTGGTAAATACTTAAGGAAGAGACATCATTATCAAGACTTTCTTTTGGTCCTTTTTCCCTATCACTTCTCAAGACCTATACAAAAAAAGAGCAATGCCCGCATGAGTAACTAGGAAAAAACAACGTTTATGTGTTTGATGATGTGGGGTCTAAAATAAGCTTCATCACAAATTTTATGACTTTTTATTCTATATGTTCATTACATTCAATTCATGCCATGGACAACAACAATAACAACCAAAATTCATTTGATGAATTTTTTTCAAGATCGTGCTAAGAGATCAATACCAAAGCATCCTTACGTAGGTATGTTATATATAATATCATTGCCCTCAAATTTTACATGAATAGAAGCTTCAATCATTCACCTACAAAGCTCGAGTGTTTGGGCTTAAGGAGCCAATTTGGGTTATTTCCACGTTCCATTAAGGATTATCTCAAAGCCAAATGTTACTTAGCTAAATATAGTATTTTTCAAGTATAGGAAGTTGTTCATCTTATGACTATAGTATGCCATATTACACTTTTGCCACTTGATCCTTAGTTTCAGTGCCTATGGTGTAACATGCACATGAGGTCAAAATGGTCATTTCACATCTACAACAATCAAACTAAAGCTTGCACTAGTTTAAGCACCCTATTATGGTTTGATTCCCTTCTTTGTGGCTTCCTCAAGGGTAATGTGTCAAGTTTTACTCAAATGGGAGTACGAAAATAACAAACATGTCATTGTCCCACATTAATGTGATGTGTGGGACCAAGGGTACTTGCCCCACCATCACATGATATCATATATGGTGGGGTAACTACGTGCCCCACCATCACATCATATATGGAGATTGTAACACCTGTGTTCCAGATTGGTTAAGCTTACTTTTATCAGGGACCAAAGATTATGTTTTGGAGAAAATCGTGTGCCACGATGTGGCCAAGGAGGGCCACGACGTGACAATTGTTTTGTGGATCTCATGTGTTGTTGGATTGCCACGGAGTGGCCAAAGGTTGCCACAACGTGGCAACTGTCTTGGCCCAATCCCATGATTCTTTTTGGGTTTGCTTCATATTTAAACCCCTCTAAGTCATTTTTAGGGTTCCTTATCAGCCTCCATCACCCTCAAGTTTCAGAAACCCTAACCGTAATTCTTCCTTGAGAGTTGTGAGCCTATTTTGGTGACTTTGGTTGCTTGTGAATCTTTGGACCTTTAGAAGATCTATTTTGGGCATCTATGGACCTTTAGAAGTGTCCAAGTTCCTTGCTTTATGGCTTAAAGTGGTTAGATCTTGAATATTGTCCCATGTCCTTCATGTTTGAGCAAGTTTGGAAGGAAGGAACTCATAAAGTTGGCAACATTATGACTCTCATGAGTCCTATGAGCAACATATATTGTAGATCTAGGTATTGGTTGAGGGTTCTTGATCTTACAAGAGTTTTGGTCATTTTTAGCCCATTTTGACCTAAAATGGATTCGAGACATGTATTGGTATGCATATACATAAAGCTTCCACCATTATGATAGATCTTGTATTAGAAAACCCTTATGGAGTGGTTGGGTTAAGGACTTTTCATATTAAGGGCTTAATGGTTAAGACATTGTGGTATTTGGCTTTATTTGGACCTAGGGTTGGAGATCAAAATCTCTTTGGGTGTCTTAATTGATAAAGTTGGAAATATTCTCCATTTAGACCGTAGAATTAACCATATATGAGCTTTGGAGCTCTTGAAATTGAAAAAAACAGCTTAATCCATTAAGTTGTTAGAATCTTAGCTCTCACGGCGTGGCGACTGGGAATTTTCCGTCTGTGTTGATCGCATGAGGGCCACGACGTGGCCAAGGAAGGTCACGACGTGGTGGTTGACTAAAGTCAACATTGGCCGTTGACTTTTAGTAGGAGTTGACTTTTGGTTAAATTTCTATTTTTGGAAGGTAGACTTAGGGTTTACCTTGTGTGGATTGTTAGGAGGTGTTTAACACCCATCTTTGGCAGAGAGCTATTAGTCGTGGTCGGCGAGAAATTGAGTTGTGTTTTAGTCGGCTTTGTGATTCACGTGAGTTTTCCTCACTATACTTGTGGGTCGAAGGCACCAGTGTCGGCCCACTGGATTATGTATCATGGTATATTGGATTGATGTTATGCTGGTTATATGTTAGATTGGTATATCTATATGATTACCTGTGTTCACTGAGCATGTGTTAGACTGATAAATCTGTATGATTACCTGTACTTGTTGGTTATCGATTGTTATTGTATATGTCGACATGTTATGATTGGTTGGGTTGAGGCGGTCATGTTTTGTACTGAAGGGCAAGATACCCGGGGTGGTCCGGATAGACCGTCGGTCCTACGAGGCGGTCCAGTCAGGTCGAAGGCCCGGAGAAAGGTCCATATAGGTTGTAACACCCATAAAAATCATGCCAAATTTAAAAGTTTTTCAAACACCCGTAAGCCATTAGTTATTACAAAATGTTTTCAAAATAGTTTGATATCAGAGTATCCCAGAAACAAAGTCATAAAAGTGAGGAGCTGTACGATCACGCCTTAGCCTTACCACGATCCCCTGATGTACCTGAAACAATAAACCGAAACTGTAAGCCCGAAAGCTTAGTGAGTTCCCCCAAAATACCCATACCCACAATAATACACATATAATCATAAACAACATACTATGGGTCCAATCAACCATCGGGTTGGAATACCCCAGGCCCTCAACCAACAGGTTGGAATGCCAACACACTATGGGTCCGATCAACCATCAGGTTGGAATACCCCAGGCCCTCAACCAATAGGTTGGAATGCCAACACACTATGGGTCCGATCAACCATCAGGTTGGAATACCCCAGGCCCACAACCAACAGGCTGGAATGCCCACATACTATGAGTCCAATCATCCTCGGGATGGAATACTCACGGCCCACAACCAACAGGTTGGAATGCCCAGGTCTATTGGCTTTCACACAAAGCAGATAAGCCTCAACCGCCAAACAAACATGTGCACATATAACAGATAATCACATAACAGTCTATAGACAACAAACTGATCTACCGGATCATACCACATAACATATAATATTATATCCTACCCTCTAGGATATCTAACTAACATGTCATACCACATATCACATATTATCATCCTACCCTCTAGGATATCGATCTAACAGATCATACTAGCATAACATAACCAATAACAATTCAAAGGGTCGGCCTTGGTTCCTTAGACCCTTGAGTATAGTGAGGATAACTCACCTGACACTGCTGAAGTCCCGCG
Organism: Lactuca virosa; assembly: GCF_052849685.1. Taxonomy (NCBI): domain Eukaryota; kingdom Viridiplantae; phylum Streptophyta; class Magnoliopsida; order Asterales; family Asteraceae; genus Lactuca; species Lactuca virosa. Next base: position 109,895,381 of record NC_136428.1, read on the forward strand.
GATAAAACTCCAGATGCTGGTTGACAGATTCCCGAATTGCCAACATTAAACAATACCCAATTAATAATTGGGTTCCAAGCCCAAGGTCCAACTCACACTCCAAAGGCCCAGTAGTCAAATAATGGGCTAAAGCCCAACATATGGCCCAATTTTCCAAATTAGGCCCAGACCTCTACATGGTCTTTCCTTAAGGCCCATTCGATTATTCCAATCCAATTCTCATGGCCCATTATCACATAATCATAAAGGCCCATCTATGGCCTAATTTTTCATATTGGGCCTAAGTCCTCACATGGGCCTTATCCTAAAGCCCATCTAATTACTTTGGTCCATTAACTTGTTCTTGGATGGCCCACCAATAGTCCAATCGCCAAAGACCAATAAGAAGGCCCAATTCAAGGCCCGAGTAAGATTAGGGCTTTCACATGAAATGATGATTAGGGTTAAGTGTTTCTTACTTAACCCATTAAGGACTTAATCCATTAAGTCCATTATTGCCTTAAGCTAGTTTGTCAATGATTATTAATTATTATTTTAGGTTTAATAATTAATTCTCGTGTGTGTACCAAACGATTCCCACAATTAGGGTTTTCCAAACCCTAATTAGGGTTATCCAACCCAATACTAGCCCATTAGTATATTGGTTGGGCTTTTAGGTCACATTGGGACTTATTGGCCCATTAGGATTTCTTTGGGCCCATTAGGGTTTCATTGGTCCCACATTGTCCAAACATCCCCCAAACGAGGTCCAAACGTAATCAAAGCACACCGCCACCCGACACGGCGGCCGGTGGCGGCAACCACCACTCTACGGTGGTGGTTTGGGTTTTTATCTTCATTATTTCACTTTTGGTTACAATTACAATGCTAAAAAACAAATAACCCACACACACTAACACACCTAAATCCATAGCAAAACACACACACACACAGCCACCTTGTGGTGGCCGGCGGTGGTAGATGGTGGCAGCCACCACCTCACGGTGGTGGTGGTGGCTGTCTCGTGGATTCCGGCCAAACAAACACCCCATCCATGAAATAATACTCATACCACACAAGCTTGAAGCAGCAGCACACACACACTCACTAAAACACGGCACGACCACCTTCTTCGTGGTGGCAAACGACGACCGAGCAGCCAAAGATGGTGACGGCAGTGGACGTCGGTTAGCCCCCAACGAACCCGACACAATAGAACATAAATGGGGAAGGAGAGGCGACACGATTCGTCACCGACAATAGCAACAACAACAGCTCCACGCTTGCTTCTTCCGATCGTCCGCTATCACAGTTTCCATCGGCGGCCTTCGTCTTCAACGGCTGTAGGAGCGGCGACGACGGTTGGGGTTAGGTGGTTCACGCCGGTGTTTACAACTCCAAAACGATCTTCAGCGGTTCCCTCTCGGCCATTCACGACGTTCGGCAGCGAAGTTAGACACGGGATGGTCGTCTGGTGGCTTGGGACTTCGACCGATCGGAAGGATAAGGGGGAGTTGGGGTGGTAACGGCGGTTGGAGGGATGGGGGCATAAGGTGGCGGCTGGGAGGAAATATTAGGGTTAGGGTTACATGGGGTGTAGCATGTATATATATGCAGGCTAAAAGAGGGTGACGGGTTCAACCCGTGTCCACCATCAAACATGTGCATATTAACACAATTGGTCCCTCCTCCCCAATTTCTTTTTATAATAAGGCTAGAATTTACAAATCAGCCCCCATCATCCAAGATCTTTTTAATTTAAGTCCGATATTTACTCTTTAATCCCCACTTCCATAAAATATTTTATATTAAGCCCAAATGATACCAAATAGCCCATGACTTCCAAAATCCTTTGCAAAATAAATCCTGAAATTGTACTTTAACCCCCGGAGATTCAAATATCGTCATTTGGCTTCCCGAAACCAACACCCCGCTAATTATTATTTGATTTTAGCTATAAAATAATAATAAAATTACATCTCGGGGTTCCGGATTTATTATTTAATTATTCTATTTTAAATGGGATGTTACATAGGTTGTAGGCCCGGGGAGGCAGTTCAGTCAGACTGAAGGCTCGGGGAGCGGTCTAGATAGGTTGTAGGCGCTGTGAGGCAGTCTAGTCATGCTGAAGGCTAATGCATGTATGTTGTTATCTGTTTGGTTGTGTGTGGTACTTTGGGGGAACTCACTATGTTTTGGCTTATAGTTTGATTAATATGGTTCCACGTATTTCAAAGATCAGGGGCGAGGCGAATGCTTGATCGTGCACATCCTTCGTAGTTTATGAAATTTGATTTTGGGATACTCTGATTCACGGTTATAACTTTTGGGAACTATGTTTTGTAAACATTTATGGTTTTTGGCTTAGTTTTGAAAATGAAAATTTTACCTAGATTTTTGGGATGCTACAGAGATGGTGGTTGTTTGGATTTGAAATTAGGAGCATTGGATTAATGTTGGGTGGATTTGTTTTATTTAAGGTAATTAGATTTTTTGAAAAGAGAAAAATTCAAAAGATTGAGTTACAGTCGTGAGGAAACATAGGTTCTTGATATAGAACGCCTTTAACTTTTGGGATAAGGACTCAACTCGTACTCGAGAATAATTATTGGCCTTGAACTTTTGTAAGTTTGTATTAGATCCATTAAAATGAAGACGGTAACATACATTAGGTAAATCTATTTTTCCGATGATACAATATTGTTTTTGACCGACTGATATATTTAATGTCATATTTAACTGTTTGTTGCACGCACTTTCAATTCTATTGATGTCATATAAATTCCTTTATTGTACTGCTTTACTGATCCACTTTATTTATTCTCTAATGATTTTTTGCAAATAAAAAAACTATTCCAAAGTTAACAACCAATCTCAAAAGGAGGATCCGTGAAGTCATCGCCGCCACTAAGGATGGCATCAACAACAATCTTGCTTGCAGCCTCCGTAATATGGACTCCATCCCAACTCACATAGTTTTCGGGATCCTCACAAGCTGAGGCAGTGAGATTTTGTCCATCTATGAACTTAGTGTTCCCACAGAACACTCGAGGATTATAATTATACGAACCACCCCCATTTCCACAACAAGCTATCGTGCCATACTTCAGACCTTCATCCATGAACACATTTAAATACATATGTTAATGAAATATAATAATGTAATAAAGAGTTCCATACCATGAGAAGTTGGATGTTGGAAAATCTCTAACAAAGCTTTGTGTGAATCAACATAAATAACATTAGAATTTGGGAGTTCTTGTCTCGTTTGGCTTAACGCATCTTGGAGCATGTTGTTGTATTCGACTACTGCATTGTTGTATGAAATGAAACACCCAAATTCATCAATATCTTTATCACCATGAGGAAGTTGCACCAAGAATGCGGGGTAACATCCTATAGGTGCCAAATTTTGTACAAAAAACGTACGACCTCCTAACCCATGTAATTCCTACATAAAAATCAGTATAAAATCATTGTAAAAGCATCTTTAGCATAGTTTATTATTTTTTTTATTGCTTTTATAAAAAACAATGGTTTCAAATAAGTACTTGCCTTAATTGTGCTTGTAATTTGTGAAAGCACTTGAGGAATTTTTTGTTTAGCCCCATTGATACCACTTTTATCTAAATCAGATGTAAAATCATTCTGACCGATGTAAAATGTATAAAGTGATTTTCCAAAAATATCAGGTAGATGAAGATTTGATGATCCTGAAAATTATACAATGTAACTATAATTAGCTTTAGGTTTTATGTTTTAGTTATAATAAATTTTCTACCTTGGGAATAAAGTTCATCGACTTGGGACTTGAAATATTTCATTTGGTTGAGTTGAATGGGCAATGCAAAAGGGCTGAGCCCGGAGACAAACAAGGATGTTTGTGGTAAGAGTACGGTTGATGCGAGTGTTGCGAAATTAGCACCGTGCTTGTAATCCGATCCAATTGACTTCATGTATGGGCTCACAAATGGAATCCCTATCCTCTCCGCTACAACCAAAATAATTTCTATCGGCTGTTGCTTGCAAATTGACGATGTAAATTCACAAATCGATCATTAAAAACTACATAAAATGTTCACTAACAAATTGCTAATGAAAATAAAAATATTTTAATAAAATATGACGACCTTATACATCCTTAATATTCATCTTTAAATTTAATTCTTTGAAATGTTCACTAACAAATTGCTGATGAAAATATACAAAATGCCAACCAACATTTAAACACAACCTCAATTTTAATAAAATTCAAATCAAACTAAGTTTGCCAAAATAAAAATTAAGACAAAGTTAATATTCATCTTTAAATTTAATTCTTAGAAACAACAAACCAGTCTTTTTAAAAATATATAATAATTTAATTTTCACCCAAAGTAAAAACGATGTGTTGCTTATTTATATTTCAATATATAGTACATAAGGAAGGTTGTCCCAAAAATGGACCATATGGGACTTTGTCTTTTATAATTGTTGCACTTCCCTATGAACTTTTACAAATCACATTCACATGTAATTTGTATTTTGTGGAAATAATAAGGAAATGATTTAACCGGTGATGTTTGATATTTAGATAATTCTAAAGAGTTTAACTATAAGATAGTAGATATTTAAATAAAATAAAAATTCTATTATATGAAAATATGTTTGACCGAAAGAGGAAAATTTCGATCATTTACTAGAAAATGATCGCTTGTGCTTATAAATAAACTTTAATTGTTCAATGGAGAAAAAGTAAATATTTAGCTAAAAATGAAACCAATCAAAAATAATTTTAAATATATTAATATTTAAAATTATTTAAATCTTGTTATTAAAATATAATTAGATCATTATATTAGCACATAATTTACTTTTATCATGTTTAATGTTTAACTCATGGGGTACACGTAAAAAACTTACTTCTAGTAAATTTTAATGTACTTTAAAATCCAACATTATGTTATAAAATTTCAAGTAAATAAACGACTTGGTTACACTATATCAAAACCAATTTATGGTACTTAGACCTCTATTGGATTCTAAATGTCGTATTAGAAAGTTTATTTTTTAAAAATAAATATAAACGGAAAGTATATTTGTCTCTTCTATATGCAATTTGCATCCATTGATTTTACGTTGTTGTATTAGGCACTTTCGGCCTTTGGCATTTAGTCCAAATCCACAACCGTTACAAAATTAATTTTGTTAGATAAATCTTGTGCATGTATATCAAGATAAGTGTTAGCGGTTTTATTTATTTATTTATTTATTAAATAACTAGTTTATAACCCGTGGGAACCACGAGTTATAAAATTAATTAAACTTTCATAATAAAAATTTATAATTATTAATCAATTATTTTAAATAAATCATTTTAAATATATTATTAATTAAGAGATATATCAAATTTTTAAAGTTATTATAACTTTAAATTTAATATATAATTAAAAAATGTAAATTTGAATTTTGAAATGAGTTGTCTAATATATCTACATGACACATTGCATAACAATAATGAGACATTTGACAAAAAAAGATTAAAACTATTCATTTATTAGAATAGATGTTCGGCTATTCATATAAACAACTATAGACATACTACAATTCTTTAAAGAAAGATCCGTAGAAAGCGTGTATATCTCTAAGGGCAGAGTGTCTATTTTCGACCACGATTTAGACATAAAAAATGAAATTAGTTACATGTTATACATAGATGCTATTTATATCCCATTCTAAAATTAGAAAAGTAGCACCGCGTATATTGATGTTATTTACCTAGATATTCAATTTCTTTACGAATTAAAATCAACTTCAATTTTAATTCGAATCCAAAAATAGCAATACAACTAATTCGTCAATAAAAGATGTAAAGACTATCAAAACTTAGAAGCATGATGATGTACCTATAAAGTCAATGATAAGACGACCATCGGAAGCACGGCCAGCTGGACGTTTAAAATATGTCATGCCATTCGGCGGTGGAGCTTCGGGAAACACTGACCAAAAACCACCAGTGTCGGAATTTGAATCCCCAAAGTTGAAGATGCCTTCGTAACCACATTCTGCATCACACATTAATACTACCCATAATGCCACCACCACAACCACCGGAGCCACCTGAAACCACCGTAACATACCCACACTCATCTTTTCACCAGCCTTCAAGTGTGTGTTTGAAAAGGAGAGAGAGAGAGAGAGAGAGAGAGAGAGAGAGGAGAGAGAGAGAGAGAGAGTGAGTGTAAGAAAAGGATTTCTTGAAGTGTGTACTACTGTACTATATAGACAAAACATAAAATATCTTGTTTTGTCGGTACTAAAATGTTGTTGAAATTCTATATAATAGTGTAAATATATGTGAAAAAAACATAACGAAATTCATTAATCACGTTCATATAGTACATCCTTGTTAAATACATTTTTACAACATAAATTTGTAGAAAAACTTTCGAAATATATGTTTTACTATTCAGATGATTATATATATATATATATATATATATATATATATATATATATATATATATATATATATATATATATATATACACTATTGATTTGCAAAAGATGTGTGTATGATGAAATAATTTAGCTATGGTTCAAAATATATATGTAATAGAATTGGATATATGTAAAGAAACCCAAACCAAAGATGAGAATGTCATGTAGAAAGAGAATGCATGCATCATTTTAAAATAGTCAAATTTGATGAGGGAGATGTGTTTGAAAAATGTGTGTGTATACGACATTCACCGATCAACTTTACCTGGTTGTGGACTTGTTGATATTGGATTTTTTAATAATGAAATAGGAGTATAGGGCCCCTTGTTGGGTTATATTAGTGAGCTTTGGGTTTCATTAAACTACTACAAGTCGATTATCCACACTCCATAATACGGCCCAATATTTAATTGAACCATCAGTGTAGAGTTACTTGAGGAGTTTGGACTACAAGCAACTCAATTTTTATCAAGTTATTCAAGTTTGTAGTCATATTTGAACTCATGCAAATTAAATTTTGTCTAGATTTAGTTTGAATACAAAAGAACAAGCTTAAAACATACATGGAGTCAAAATGAGAGTTCATAAATATATAATTAGTGTTATATATCAGACAAAATAATAAACATTCAAACAATTATTATCGTAAACTAATATCGAATCTTTAGTAATACTCAAAGTAAACAATCTCAATATTGAAAATTATATATCGATTTGTCACAAATATTAACTCCAATTATTATTAGCTAATTACCAAGTTTCGTTTAAATATCATATCGATCATTCCCGATCAGGTCTAATTATAAGAACGATAAAAGAAGACTGTCTCGTTGTTGGACGAATTAAAAGACAAGACACATAAAGTAAAACCAACTTTAAGATCATTGATTATTGACCGATAAAATTGCATGGAAGAACTTCTGTCATTAAAAGTTTTTACGTCGCTCTAGGGCTATAAGTATCATAATAACACCTTAAGATTTAATACAAATTATCGTTATTTCCAACTGTTATGAAATAACCAATGAGAGCCAGCTAAACAAATTTTCTTAAACTGGTTGGTTATTTTTATAAGATATTAAAAGAAAAGTTTACCACTCTTTTTTTCCAAAAATAATTGATTTAATATTTTATTTGATGATAAAATACAAAAAGAAAAGTAATGTGATTTTTTTTCTTTTCCAATATAGTATATGTCTTCTTGTTGGCCGTAATATCACACTCATCGTCTTTATCACATTTGTTTTGGTTGTCTTCTTCGTATAAGATCTTTTTAAAAGTTGTTGTCCCCGTCCTCGTTGAAATCATCAATAGTAGTACATGCATTGATAAACCTTGTGCTTCTTATTCTAGTATTTTATTTCGACATTTCAATTGTTCCATCACTTTCCTCGAGGGTTATTATGAATTATATGCTTTTAAGGCTACTTCTATGTAATCTTTCAAGTAAATACATATTTTTATTGATTGCAGCGTAATTCTTGTTCTCCCTTCCATTATACCTTGACACTGTAACAAAAACAATCTATTTTGAATCGGTCCATAAAACCGCTTTAAGAACATGCCTTATGGAAAAATCAATAAAACTGTATATACCATTTAGACATACAAAGAATGCGATGGCTCTATCCATGTTGTACGTTGCTATTTTGAGTAAAGGCAATACTTTGTTGTTATACGACGTGTGGTTTTGAGAAACACGAAGTGTACAACCTATATGCGACGCATAGACATCGGTAGTTCCAAAATAGATTTAATGTGAGAAGTCGATAATTGCACCATTCTTACTCACAAACTCGTATGGAATGCTGCTAAGGCGATTTTGAAGTATATCGCAAGAACTTGGAGCTAAAGTGTGACATCCCCATTTTCACGACCAGAAAATACCGATTTCGTTTATGCTTTTAAAATAAAATCAGAGTAATCTTTCAAAAGGTGTTGCGGAATTTATCCCCAAAACAAAATATGATAAAAATTTATCAAAGCATTTCTTAAAGAAATGTATTTTCATTATATTACAAAACCGCGGGATGTCATCTTCCGATACAGACCAAAAGCATAAACAGTACGATATAGGCCTTACAACAGATATTTACATCTACCAGCCTATAATCCAAAATCCCTCGTCATCATCCAACTATGCTCTGGTTCCACTACCTGTAATATAGAAAGCTGAGTGGGTGAGGCTTGGGAGCCTGGTGAGCACATAGGATTTTCAACTCACAATAAATAAATTTATTAACTTCATCAACCAACAATAAATTTATTAATTTCATCAACCAACAATAACCCTGATTACCCGTTCCCGTTATCCTCACTTTACGTCCCTAAATACCTATCATAAGGGACCTAGCCTAAGGAACATCATCGGGATGGACTTTATTGCTAAGGGGATTTCTCAGCCATATATGTCCGTAAGGCAACCATGAGGGGGATGGAGTACGCCAGTGAACACATCGTTCACAAACACCTACAAATTGCGAGTCTGCTAGCGTTCCACTGGACTGTCTAGAAAGGTCTGTGGTCATCATCCCTAAACATCAGATGACTGATCAACGTCAACATCGAGGCCTCTCATCATTTTATCACACATCAACTATTTCATCTACCCATGTTTTACCCAACATATTTGTAGATAAAAATACATATACAGTTTAAATCATTCTAAACATGTATAAAACATTCATTCAACATTCATCTCAAATAAACAAACAATATATATACACATAGCACATATTTTATAGAAAATACTTCATATCTATGTGTAAGATGAAGTGACTACACACTCACTTGATTTAACAATAATTGGACAGCACTTCGTCCCTTAAAACAATCTTTTTCAATGGAACCGGGATGTTTTCTCAAAAACCGGGCTCTGCACGGGCAGAGTTTCGACTCGAAAAACTCTTTTTCTTGGAGACTTCGGGGCTCCGGGCTTTCTTCAGGTGCTAGGATGTTACCCTAGGCTTTGGGGGGTTTAGGATAGGCTAAAAAGAAAGTAGAAGGTGTAAAAGTGTGAAATTTGTAAACATAACTCGGGCAGCCTTACATCCTATTTATAGGAGGCCGAAGCTCCTCATTATGTTGGGCGTAATTCCTGGTACACGGGGCGTACTGCCTTGCAAGGTTCTTCGTTGGGCGTACGCTTTCGTACGCTGGGCGTAGTGTGATACGTGGCTCCGGACGTGTCAAGGGTGTGAGATACGTGTTGCATGCGAGGATAAGGGCGACGTGGACAATCTGAGGCCTAGCTTCCGAGTACGCTGGGCGTACGCCTTCGGACCAACCTCGAAGTTTGTGTCTGAAACTTCAAAAATTTATATCTTTCGCATATGTGCTCCGTTTTTGATGTTCTTTATATCCACGCATAGGTATGAGCGTGCTCTACAACTTTCGTTTAGACTCCGTTGGCTAATTTTGAATTTATTTTTAAAGTTATATTTTTAACAGGCCGGGACAAGAAAAGTCTCTTAAAAATTCATAACTTCTTCATCCGACGTCCGTTTTTGTCTGTCTTTTTACGGATAAACTACAATCGACAAGATCTTCGATTCTCGTTTAGGTTGTGTTGGCTAAAAATTGTTCGATCTATATTTCGAGTTCCGGGCTGCATACTGTCATGCCAAATCTTAGAAAATTCATAACTTCCTCATACGAAGTCAGATTTAGACATTCTTTTTATCCACGCTCTCGGTTTAACGTATACTACGACTTTCATTTAGATCGCTAAGGCTAAAAATCACTTTATTGTAAATTCACTTTTTACGTCACACAACGTCGTGCCGACTCTGTCACGAAACTTCGACAGGTTATAACTTCTTCGTTATAACTCGGATTTCGGCGTTCTTTATATATCCGGAATCCTTGTTACGACCACTACAACTTTCTTCATAGATATCGGGTTTATCTAACATTTTACTTTCGACGCTTATTTTTATCCTTAATTTATTATATCATCATAATTAAATATAAGGCACATAAATTCACATAATTCATTCTTATTACTTCAAAACACGTTACAAAGGTTGACCTAGACTATTACATCATTATTAATGTGTAGCCTAGTAACACGAGCGTTACAATTCTCTCCCCCTTAGGATGATTCCGTCCCCAGAATCATACATCTGCAAACAAATGCGGATAGCGACTAATCATGTCACTCTCCGTTTCCCAGGTGAGATTTGACCCATTCGTATGTTTCCATCGCACAAGCACTAAATCGACCATCTTGCGTCGCAACTTCTTAGTCTTACGGTCAACGATTGCCTCTGGTTCTTCAATTAACCTCTTGCTTTCATCCAACCTTAATTCAGAAATTGGAATTATATCGGGAACTTCTCCCATGAACTTCCTCAAATAACACACGTGGAAAGTGTTATGAATACCATCTAGTTTTTCTGGTAGTTCTAGATTGTAAGCTTGGTTCCCAATCCTCTGAAGAACTTTAAACGGTCCAATAAACCTTGGTCTCAACTTTCCCTTTTTACCAAATCTTATAAGTCCCTTCCACGGCGAGACTTTAAGTAAAACCAAATCTCCAACTTTGAATGTTATCGGTTGTCTTTTCTTATCAGCATAGCTCTTTTGACGATCCTGAGCTGCTAACATCCTTTCCCTAATCACCTTCAGCTTTTCAGCAGTCTGATGGACTATCTCAGGTCCCATAAACTGCTTTTCTCCAGCTTCAAGCCAACATGACGGCGTTCGACACTTTTGTCCATACAAAGCTTGATAAGGTATCATCTTGATGCTCGAGTGGAAACTATTATTGTAGGAAAATTCTACCAAAGGTAAATGTTCATCCGAGTTACCTTGGAATTCCAGGGTACATGCTCTTAGCATATCCTCCAATGTTTGAATCGTTTGTTCGCTCTGACCATCGGTTTGCGGATGGTAAGTTGTACTTAGAAAAAATTTTGTACCCAATTCCTCTTGTAGACTTTTCCAAAACATTGACGTGAAACGACTATCACGATCTGATACAATCGTTAAAGGAACACCGTGAAGTCTTACTATCTCCTTCACGTAAGCATTTGCAAGTCTATCCATAGACCATTTTTCATTGGCTGCTATGAAGTATGCACTTTTAGTAAACAAATCAACGACCACCCAAATCATGTCGTGATCGCTCTTCGTTCTGGGTAGTTTAGTCACAAAATCCATGGTGATGTATTCCCATTTACCCATGGGTATAGGTAAAGGTTCTAAACTCCCATACGGTTTCTGATGTTGTGCCTTAACCCTCACACATGTCACACACTCGGCTACATACTTTGCAACATCGAGCTTCATCGTCGGCCACCAGTAGTAGGGTTTCAGATCCCTATACATTTTCGTGTTGCCGGGATGAATTGAGTACATGGTCTTGTGAGCTTCTTTCATCAGAAGATCTCTTATTCCTCCCGTCTTAGGTACCCAAATCCTATCTTGGAATACCTTCAGTCCTTGACCGTTTATATCGAACACTAACGTTTTGCCCAAACGTTCTTCCTTTCGGTTATTTTTCTCTAAAGCTTCTTCCTGAGCTTTCTTGATACTTTCTACAATCGTTGAGACAACTTCGATTCTTAATGCTCTCGGCCTTTTCTTTTCAAGGCTCACTTTTCTGCTTAAAGCATCAGCTACAACATTTGCTTTACCAGTGTGGTAAAGTATTTCACAATCGTAATCCTTAAGCAACTCTAGCCAGCGTCGTTGTCTCATGTTCAATTCCTTCTGATTAAAGAGATACTGAAGACTCTTATGATCAGTGAAAAGTTTGCACATTGTGCCATAAAGATAATGCCTCAATATCTTTAGAGCGAATACTACCGCTGCCAACTCCAGATCATGAGTGGGGTAGTTCTTTTCATGTTCTTTCAGTTGTCTCGATGCATATGCTATCACCTTATCCTTTTGGGTCAGAACACAACCTAAACCAACTCCAGATGCATTGCTATAAACTGCGAAGTCTTCAACTCGTTCAGGTAAAGAAAGAATCGGTGCTTCACACAATTTCTTCTTTAACTTCTAAAATGCTTCCTTATGCTTCTCACTCCAAGTATAAGTAGCTCCTTTGTGGGTTAAAGCTGTCAATGGAGCAGCTATCAAAGAAAAGCCTTGGATAAATCTTCAGTAATATATGGCTAATCCCAGAAAGCTTCGGATCTCCGTGGGACTATTTGGTTGTTCCCACTTTATCATAGCTTCAATCTTAGCTGGGTCAACCATAATCCCTTCGTGGTTAACCATATGACCCAAAAATTGGACTTCTTGAATCCAAAAATCACATTTGGAGAACTTTGCATACAACTTCTCCTTTTTCAGAACTTGTAACACTTCTCGCAGATGCTTGTCATGCTCCTGCTTGCTTTTTGAATAGATCAAAATGTCATCTATGAACACTATCACGGATTTATCGAGGAATGGTTTACAAACCCTGTTCATTAAATCCATGAATGCTGCTGGAGCATTGGTTAGTCCAAACGACATAACTAAGAACTCATAGTGTCCATATCTTGTTCTGAATGCAGTCTTCTCAATATCCTGCTCTCTAACCTTTAGCTAATGATATTCTGACCTAAGATCGATCTTCGAGAAATAGCTCGAACCTTGCAGCTGATCGAACAGGTCATCAATCATTGGCAATGGGTACTTGTTCTTTATTGTTGCCTTGTTCAGCTCTCTGTAATATATGCACATCCTCATGCTTCCATCTTTATTCTTCACGAATAACATCGGAGCTCCCCAGGGTGATGAACTAGGTCTAATGAAACCGTTGTCCAACAACTCCTGAAGTTGCGTCATAAGCTCCTTCATCTCTGTCGGTGCTAATCGATATGGTGCTTTTGCTATTGGTGTTGTTCCTGGTAACAAGTCTATTCGAAACTCCAATTTTCTATCAGGGGGCAATCCAGGAAGATTTTCGGGAAAAACTTCCGGATAGTCACACACCACTGGTATACTTTGCATATCCTGTTTCTCTTTCTTAGCATCGATCACGAATGCCAAGTATGAGGTGCATCCTTTAGATAAACATTTTCTGGCTTTCATTAGGGAAATGATTCCAGAATTTACTCTGCACTTGTCTCCGTACACCATAAATGACTCTTTTCCAGGCGGGTTTACCCTTACTATCTTTTTCTTGCACAGTATCTTGGCGTCATTGGCGCTAAGCCAATCCATCCCCAGTACGATGTCGAAACCATTCAACTCAATGGGTAACAACTTCTCGTGGAATTCGTTTCCGTCCAAGTTGATGACAATATTCTTAATACAATCGCTGACAGGTACGAATTTTCCACTAGCAACTTCTACAATTAGGGCATTATCAAGTTTTTCTATAGGCAATGCTAGTCTTCCACCAAATTTATGTGATATAAAGGAGTAATTCGCTCCGGAATCAAACAATAAATTGGCAGGCAATCCATTACAAGAAAGGTACCTGAAGCGACATCCGCTGCATCCTTTGCGGCTTCCAATGTCATATGGAAAGCTCTGGCTTTTGTCTTTGGTGGGAGATTAGGCCTTGCTGCCTCTTTCTTCTTCGGGTAGTCCCTCAAAATGTGTCCTTCTTCGTTGCACCCATAACAGACTTTCTTATTGAAGGTGCATTCATTGGCATAATGCCCAGGCTTTCCATATTTATAACAAGTGACTTCCTCGCCACATTTTCCAACATGTTTCTTTTTACATTTATCACACCATTTAGCTTCGGCTCCTCCTCCAAATTTCCTCGAACCAGACTTTGAAATTTGCTCTTCTTGTTGGAACCTGAAGTTCCTTTAAGCTTTCTCTTTTCGCCAACTTCAACCTTGCTGGCGGCTCTTCCTTTAATCATATCTTCAACAGACTTGACAGCCCAGATAGATGCCTCCAGAGTAAGTGCCTGACGCACTGGCACCGCATACTCCCATAGAAGTCCCTTTGCGTACCTGTCGATTTTTGTCAGCTCGTCTGGAACAATACGCAAAGCAAACTCCATTTTATCTGTGAAGTTATTAGTGTATTCATCGATGGACATGCTTCCCTTCTTTAATGTCAGAAATTGGTTCTCTAACTCAAGCAGATTTTGGGCCGAGCAGTACATGCGCTTGAAATGCACCAAGAACTCTGCCCAAGTCAGTTGCAGTGGCTCATTAGGGCTTAGGGTCTTCCCCAGAGTGTTCCACCAGTGAACAGCGCCACCTCTGAACTGACGCACTGCAAATGTGGTTTGTAACTTGCCTTGGCAACCACATGTCATGAAGGCTAATTCCATCTCCGAGATCCAATCCATTACTCCAACGGGATCGTCCTTTCCAGTGAAAGTTGATGGCTTGCAAGTCATAAAGTCTTTGTACTTGCATCTATTTCTCTCGACTCCATCCTCTTGGTTATTCCTCCTAACCACAAGCATTTCAGTTTGATCAACATATCTACTGTAATTTCCTTCCTCTGACCGACTGTCATTTAATTTAGGTTGTTCAATAGGCATTGAAGGTTCATTCCTGTTGTTCAACAATAGTTGTCTCATTTCTTCCCTTTGTTCAACCATCATAGTCTAAATCAAGGCTTGTACTCCAACCATTGTGATTGGTTCTGGTGCAGCTTTTTCTATAGGCACCTGTTCCATTACTTGGGGTTGAGGTTGCTGATTTCTATTTGCATTTCATGCTCCACTTCGGGTTCTTGCCATTTTGATCTATACACCAAATTAGGTGAATTTAGATCTTTATTCACGATAGACGTTTAAATCTTCATTATCACTCTGAAACGTTACATGCTAGTTCTAATATCGTAGTCATACGCTTAAAATCCTAAACACATAAGGTTTCCAGATCTGGTTGGAAACAGACCATAGATACGAATAAATAATATAATATATGGCAAACATATAACATTTAGCACATAAAAGCATTTTAGGCATCTTTCCTAAAATATACTAGTGCTCGTGTCTAAAATATGGTAGACACTCATCTCACGATCATCACTTAGAATTCTAAGTTTAAGTCTAGAAATCCTACAAATTCCTAGTTCGCTTAAACTAATGCTTTGATACCAACTGTGACGTCCCCATTTTCACGGCCAGAAAAGACCGATTTCGTTTATGCTTTTAAAATAAAATCAGAGTAATCTTTCAAAAGGTGTTGCGGAATTTGTCCCCAAAACAAAATATGATAAAAATTTATCAAAGCATTTCTTAAAGAAATGTATTTTCATTATATTACAAAACCGCGGGATGTCATCTTCCGATACAGACCAAAAGCATAAACAGTACGATATAGGCCTTACAACATATATTTACATCTACCAGCCTATAATCCAAAATCCCTCGTCATCATCCAACTATGCTCTGGTTCCACTACCTGTAATATAGAAAGCTGAGTGGGTGAGGCTTGGGAGCCTGGTGAGCACATAGGGTTTTCAACTCATAATAAATAAATTTATTAACTTCATCAACCAACAATAAATTTATTAATTTCATCAACCAACAATAACCCTGATTACCCGTTCCCGTTATCCTCACTTTACGTCCCTAAATACCTATCATAAGGGACCTAGCCTAAGGAACATCATCGGGATGGACTTTATTGCTAAGGGGATTTCTCAGCCATATATGTTCGTAAGGCAACCATGAGGGGGATGGAGTACACCAGTGAACACATCGTTCACAAACACCTACAAATTGCGAGTATGCTAGCGTTCCACTGGACTGTCTAGAAAGGTCTGTGGTCATCATCCCTAAACATCAGATGACTGATCAACGTCAACATCGAGGCCTCTCATCATTTTATCACACATCAACTATTTCATCTACCCATGTTTTACCCAACATATTTGTAGATAAAAATACATATACAGTTTAAATCATTCTAAACATGTATAAAACATTCATTCAACATTCATCTCAAATAAACAAACAATATATATACACATAGCACATATTTTATAGAAAATACTTCATATCTATGTGTAAGATGACAGTGACTACACACTCACTTGATTTAACGATAATTGGACAACACTTCGTCCCTTAAAACAATCTTTTTCAATGGAACCGGGATGTTTTCTCAAAAACCGGGCACTGCGCGGGCAAATTTTCGACTCGAAAAACTCTTTTTCTTGGAGACTTCGGGGCTTCGGGCTTTCTTCAGGTGCTAGGATGTTACCCTAGGCTTTGGGGGGTTTAGGATAGGCTAAAAAGAAAGTAGAAGGTGTAAAAGTGTGAAATTTGTAAACATAACCCGGGCAGCCTTACATCCTATTTATAGGAGGCCGAAGCTCCTCATTATGTTGGGCGTAATTCCTGGTACGCGGGGCGTACTGCCTTGCAAGGTTCTTCGTTGGGCATACGCTTTCGTACGATGGGCGTAGTGTGATACGTGGCTCCGGACATGTCAAGGGTGCGAGATACGTGTTGCATGCAAGGATAAGGGCGACGTGGACAATACGAGGCCTAGCTAACGAGTACGCGGGGCGTAGTCCGAGTACGCTGGGCGTACGCCTTCGGACCAGCCTCGAAGTTTGTGTCTGAAACTGCAAAAATTCATATCTTTCGTATACGAGCTCCGTTTTTGACGTTATTTATATCCACGCGTAGGTATGACTGTGCTCTACAACTTTCGTTTGGACTCCGTCGGCTAATTTTGACTTTATTTTTAAAGTTATATTTTTAACAGGCCGGGATAGGAAAAGTCCGTTAAAAATTCATAACTTCTTCATCCGACATCCGTTTTTGTTTGTATTTTTACCGTTAAACTACTATCGACAAGATCTTCGATTCTCGTTTAGGTTGTGTTGGCTAAAAATTGTTCGATCTATATTTCGAGTTCCGGGCTGCATACTGCCATGCCAAATCTTAGAAAATTCATAACTTCCTCATACGAAGTCAGATTTAGACATTCTTTTTATGCAAGCGCTCAGTTTAACGTATACTACGAGTTTCATTTAGATCGGTAAGTCTAAAAAGCACTTTATCGTAAATTCACTTTTTACGTGAAACAACGTCGTGCCGGCTCTGTCGCGAAACTTCGACAGGTCATAACTTCTTCGTTATAACTCGGATTTCGACGTTCTTTATATCTCTGGAATCCTTGTTACGACCACTACAACTTTCTTCATAGATATCGGGTTTTTCTAAAATTTTACTTTTGACGCTTATTTTTATCCTTAATTTATTAAATTCATCATAATTAAATATAAGACACATAAATTCATATAATTCATTCTTATTACTTCAAAACATGTTACAAAGGTTGACCTAGACTATTACATCATTATTAATGTGTAGCCTAGAAACACGGGTGTTACATAAAGATTATGGAGGATCAAAAGGCTACATTCACTTGAACTTGAGGTAACATCCTTAGAACCCATATGTTCCTGAAAACTCTACCAAAACCGAGATATAATTGACTATCTTTGTTAGAAACAATGGTAACCGGAAATCCATGTAGTTTGACTAATTACTTGATATATATATATATATATATATATATATATATATATCATGTAGTCTCTCGGTGGAATATTTTTCACGTATCAGAATAAAATGTGCTGGTTTTTTCAGCCAATCAACTACGGTGTAAGTTGAGTCTTATCCGTTCGAGGTTCGATGTAACTTAGTGATGAATTCCATCTTAATTTATTCTCACTTCTTCTTTGGAATCAACAATGGTTGAATCTTCTCATATGGTTTTCGGTGATTTGACATAACTTGTTAACATGTCATGCACTTCTCCATGTATTTTCCCACATATATTTTCATTTCGGGTCACCAATACAGTTGTTTCAAAGTACGGTACATCTTCATAATGCCCGGGTGAGTTGCATATCTGGTACGATAGACATCGACTAAAAGTAACTCTTGAGCTTCTCCGAGTTTAAGAACCCATAATCATCTCCTAAATGTCTTTATATCCCAATAATTAGCTTCTAAGTGACTAATATATCCTATTGTGCGTTCATTTTTAACATTTTCACGCTTATCAACTTCAATATGTTCTTGGGTGTATTAGGTCTGGTAATCGACCAGCAACTCCCATTCGAATAGAATTTATGGGATCAAATATGGGGTTTTTGGAGAAAAACCTATGTCACGACGTAGTGCATCTATGGCCACGACATGGCATGGCTTTTATGAATCGCGTATTTTTGGTGAGCACCACGACGTGGCAAGAGGATTGCCATAACATGGTGGCTACAACAGCCTAAGCCCATGGTTTTTAGGGTTTCTCCTATATTTAAGGACCTTAACTTTAGGGTTAGGTCATTCTCTTCAGCCTTCACTCTCCTATATCGAAACCCTAGCCCCATTGAGTGTTCTTAAGGTGTTCTTGGCCACTTGAAGGCTCAGTTCTCATGTTTTGGTATGGATCTTGATGATCAAGTTTCTTGCAAAGTGTTTTGGTGAAGAGCTCAAGCGTATGAGCGTGTTCGGCACGCAACGTTTAAGAGCTTCTGGCTTTTAGCATTTAAGAAAACGCTAGTAGAAAAGAAAAAGCTTCGTTCGGCAACAGGAGAATTTAGCTTTTAGTTTAAACATAACACTCCAAAATCAAAAGCTACATGAAGAAGCTTTTAACAAAACGCTCCAAAATCAAATGCTACCTGTTATCCGCTATCCGCTACTTTTTTCGAACACGCCCTATATTTAACAAAGTGACTTCATTTTTGGACCATTGTGAGTCTAAAGCTTCAACCTTTACTTCTAGTTTATTAGATCTAGCTTATGATCCATTTTTATGCTTTTGATCCCTTTTCGGTGGTGTGCTTTGAGTTGAGATGACTCCAGCCCCTTGTAAGCACTAAGGATTGTCATATGGACCTTTTCTTGTTGGAAAGTTGGTAGCTTGATCTTGTCCTTTGGAGCCATGCATGTTTTGTGAAGGATTTATGCCATTTTGGACTTAAGGTTGTAGATCTTTCTTTAGGGTGAGACCCTAATGGATAAAGTTGGAAACTTTATCCATTAAGTCATTGAGAAGGACTAGATCTGAAGTTTTGGGCTTAGATCTGTAAGGATTAAGTTCTTAATGAAGAAATGAGAGTGTTGCCAACAACCATGATGTAGCCAAGGAGGGCCCACAATGTGGTGGAATGCTGATTCACGATTGTGTTGTCGTGACATTCCCACGACATGGCAATGTCCTACATGTCGACTATTTTGTCCTATCATTCCCACGACGTGACCAAGAGGTCTCCACGTTGTCGTGGTTGTTGACTTGGTTGACCGTTGACTTTCATTGACCGTTGATCGTTGAATTTTGACCAATTTGACTTGGGGTTAAACTTGTAGGATGTGGGTTGTTGATTGAGGATTCATGGTGTTAGTTGGTTTGCAGGATTGAGCAGTGCAAGGTGTGAGAGTGTTGTTGTGCTTCTCCGGTTCTTCGGCAGGTGAGTTTCTCACTATGCCACATGTCCAGTTGTATATCCTTTGCATGGTAGGATAGTGGTACTGTTAGAGTACAAGTATGCTAGTTGACTATGATAACTCCTTGTTATGCATGTACAGTATAGGACACTTGGTGTCATGGTATGTTAGACCGGTAGGGTCTTGCCTGATGATTGTATGATACTGTTAGGAGTTATGTTTGGTTAGGGTAACTGGGGAAGACCAATTATCAGGATTATGTATGATTGACCGGCGAAGGACTTAATTGAGAAGTGGTCAATTGCAGGGTAACTAGGGAAGGCTAATTGCCAAGGGTATGTAATATGCTAGTATAGGTTATGTGTTTATGTTACATGATAGCTTTGGTTCTATGAAGTTTAAGTTGGATAGCCTGAGAACTCTTGTATAATGCCTTATTGTGTTGTTCTTGTCTAATTGTTCGCTCGCGGGTGGATCATCTGTTCAACTGTATATTTGATCCTTAACTACATATGACTTTATGAATTGTATGAAAGACTAGGATCCGACCCTTTAAATTTATACGAATGACCAGGATGTAGCTCCTGGCAGTGGAGGTTGGACTGGGCCCGTTTACTCATTGGGTGGGGCCCGTTATGTATGGTTAAACTGGACCCGTTATATATGTTTGGGCGGGGCCTATTATGTGAGTTGGTTTGGGCCCATTACGTGTGATATATGTGTATGGATAGGAGTTTTGGTTGCTCGATGCTAGATTCGAGGATTGTATGTGGATGTATTGTATGTATGGTGGAATATGGGGTATACCGGGGAACTCACTACGCTTTATTCTTACAGTTGTGGATTAAATGTTTTTACAGGTTGTGCGTGAGAAGGACTCGGCGGGACTATACCTACGCATAGAAGATATACGTTTCTGCGGTTTTGTAATTCAACTACGATAATGTATGGTTTCATTCAAACAAATGTCACTCAAAGGTTTTTGAGATAAAGGTTTTAATATTTAATCTATTTTATAAATCAAAAATCTCCCTGTAATTTTTGGGATGTTACACATCAGCCACTACATTAGCGTTACAAGGGTGGTATAGAATTTCACGGTTATAATCTTTTAACAGCTCCAACCATCCCCTCTGCCTCATATTATGCTCTTTCTAATCAAATAAATATTTTAGACTTTTATAATTAGTGAAAATTTGGAATTTAACTCCATAGAGGTAATGTCGCTATATTTTAATGTGAATTTCAGTTTAACTGACTCCAAATCATGGACCGGGTACATTTGTTCACATGGTTTCAGTTTTCGTAAGACATAAGCTATTACTCGGCCTCTTTGCATAAGAACACACCCAAGACCAATCGAGACACATCATTGTAAAAAACAAAATCATCTCTACCTTCTGGGAAGGCCAAAACTGGGCCTCACACAAAAGATTGTTTAACGTGTTGTGAAGCGGTTTTATGTGTTTCTGTCCAATTAAACTCCTATGTATTTCGTGTTAATTTGGTTAATGGTGCTGCTATACTTGAGAAATTCTCTACAAACCTCCTGTAATAGCCCGCTAATCCCCAAAAGCTATGGATTTCTAAGCTCTTTCTGATTAAATAAATATTTTAGACTTTTATGATCAACGAAAATTCGGAATTTAACTCCATAGAGGTAATGCCGCCATATTTTTAATGTGAATGTCAATTCGGCTAACTCCAAATCATGGACCGGGTACATTTTTTCAGCTGGTTTCAACTTTCGTGAGGGATAAGCTATTACTCGGCCTCTTTGCATAAGAACACGCCCAAGACCAATCGAGACGCATCACTGTAAACAATAAAATCATTTCCACCTCCTGTGAAGGACAACATTGGGGACTCACAGACAAGTTTGTTTAAGGTGTTGTAAAGCGGTTTGTTGTGCTTCTGTCCAATTAAACTTCTATATCTTTCGTGTTAACTTGGTCAATGGTGCTGCTATACTTGAGAAATTCTCTACAAACTTCGTGTAATAGCCTGCCAGTCCCCAAAAGCTACGAATTTGTAAGGGACTCTTGGGCGATTCCCACTACATCACTGGCTCAATTTTAGCAAGATACACTTTGACATCTTCACCGCTAATGACGTGTCTTCTAAAAAACAAACAATGTTCAGTTAAAAAAAGTTTGGTTGTCCATTGAAATAAGAGCTTAAAATATCTTCTAAGGTGTTGTTTGTTTTTTAAGATGTAAAATATATGCAACTTGCAGGACCACATCTGGAGAAGAAAGGTTGAATCAAACGTCTGCAGTCTGGAAGAAAAAGAATGTTTGTTTTTAAAGTCTATATAATGCTAAAATTAACTAAAATCAAGTTAAATATTTAAAAAAAAAATTAAAAGACTTTTTCAATAATTCTAGTACCCAAAATTCAAATTTTAGAAAGTTAATGAAGAACCTGATTTCATATAAAATTAAACTTATAATCAGAAACATAGCTATCTTATTTCAAAACATATAAAATTAGGACGTAACCATCAAATTTCATATAGAAACTAGCAATTTTTTTTAAACAATTAGAAACCTAATGAAGAAAATAGTCAAATTTTAAAAGCTAGCAATTATCAGAAAATAAAATCAAACTAGTGAGTTTATCAGAAAACACTAGCCAATTCCAATACCTACAATGATAAAGTACAAGAAATTATCAGCGAGGTTCGTCGACGTTAGCATAGGCGTGACAGTGGTCGACTTCGTCGTTGGCATTGGCAGTGACCGACAATGGAGAAACAACAACAAAGAAGGAAAATGGAGGCGAAGTATCGGAAGGAAGAATGAAGGCAAATCCTTTTTTGGTTTTAGGTAAACACATGTTATTTGAAGACATTCAGACATAAAAAATGGTTACCCATGTCTTTTATAAGAAGAGGATCCAGATACCTTTTTAGGTATTTGGTCTTTTAAAAACAAACAACATACAGACTAAACGTCTACTCACACCTACACAAAAGAGGTCAAAAAGATCTTTTTGAAAAAAACAAGCATCACCTTAAGTTAGGTTTGAGAAGAGAAACAAAATCGAAGATTAATAAAATAAATAAATTTATTTTCCAATCGATTTTTTTTTAATAATAGGATGTGTTGTGTTTTTAAGTTTGAAGAATATAAAAAGAACTAAGAATTTTACAATACATTCATAATTAGTTTCTGGGTTAGAGATAATTTGTTATTACACAGTTTTTAAAAGCTTTTAAATTCCATTCTTTCCGGATCTTCACACATTTGATGTAATATTTGTTGACAAAATTAAGGAACGATCTATATCTAACCTAGTCATTTTTTGGAGATTATTTTCCATTAATATTAGACTATTTGAAATGCATTATAGTGTTGTTCGATAATGATTTTGATTAAGAGAAGATCATTCAATCTTTTGAATCAAAAAGAGATAGATTAGGTCCATGTCTTACTTTAGAAAACAAAATTTTATTGACGTTGTTCACGGTTCTAGTTTAATGTATGCTAAATATAATACAAAACTAACCATGTATTATGTCACTAGTTGTGAGACCCGTATGTTATACGAGTTGGATAAAACAAAAAAAATTAAATATGAAGGTTTAAACAAAAAATTATTTAAATTTGAAATTTGAAATTTTAAATTTTAAATTTGAATTTAAAAGGAAACATATTAAATACTATATTGGTTGTAATATTGTAATTTATTGGTTATTTTCAATTAAGGCAATTATTAATTGATGTGTAAATATGATGCGTTAATTAAGAAAATATAAAAAAAAAGAGAAAATGACAAATGGAAAAACATTTTTCAAAAATATCAAAAAATGACATGTGTCCAAGTTAATGTATGCTAAATATAATACAAAACTAACCATGCATTATGTCACTAGTTGTGAGACCCGTATGTTATACGGGTTGGATAAAACAAAAAAAATTAAATATGAAGGTTTAAACAAAAATTTATTTAAATTTGAAATTTAAAATTTAAAATTTGAATTTAAAAGGAAACATATTAAATACTATATTGGTTGTAATATTGTAATTTATTGGTTATTTTCAATTAATGCAATTATTAATTGAGGTGTAAATATGATATGTTAATTAAGAAAAGATAAAAAAAATGAGAAAATGACAAATGGAAAAACATTTTTCAAAAATATCAAAAAATGACATGTGTCCAAGTTAATGAGAGAGTGACATGTGGTAAAATTATTTTCATTTATTAAGGAGGATAGACGAGTGGAATAACTTAAGGGAGAGTGAGATATGAGCAATGCCCATTCACAATTGTGTCACTGGCTCTCATTGGATAGACGAGTGGAATAACTTAAGGGAGAGTGAGATATGAACAATGCCCATTCACAATTGTGTCACTTTCTATCCAGCACACATGATAGACTTGCTTCTCCTTCATCATATGTGGTTCAACACTTTTGAGATTATTTGAATGGTTTATATATATATATATATATATATATATATATATATATATATATATATATATATATATATATATAAAAGGTTATTGTATTCTAACTAATTATTGTGTGGATGTATGAATGATTGTGGGCCAATCATTTTATTTATTTTAAGAAAGTGATTAATACATATTATTAAACTAAATATAATTAAAAAGTATCATCTAATTTCATTCTAAAGGTACTTTATTCAATTAACAAAAATTAAAAAAAGGAAATTGCAAATTTTAAGGAATAATTAATTCTCTAAACTTTAAAAAACTGATTTTTTAGATAATAAATATATTAATTCGGACATTCTAAAAGAATGTGTTTATGATTATATTGAAAAAAAAAATTAAATTATGACAAAATACTATAAACATATATTATCAAGATTAATAATTTTTAATGAATACAAATTTTATGTGAAACGAATTTTAATATCTTAAAATCAATAATTATATTCATTTTAACAAATATATCTATGAACATACATAAATGACATTCATTCTGAAAGAATATATAAATAGTTTTGAATCTTGAAAACTTAAGGTTTTAGATAGAATTTCAATTTTTTCATCACATTTTTTTTTAAAATACAATACTTTATATACTATTCTATGATAATAAAACATTAACTAATAACAAAAAAAACACAATTGGTAGATTATTCTACAAAAATATACTATTACATATAATATTATCATTTTATTGTAGATTATTCTGTCAGAATATAACATTGAGTAGTGCTATCTTTGGTGATCTTTGTTTATCTTCATCCCACATACTATCATCCAACCTTCAGTTCATTGATCATCATGTTTCCTTCATACATTCTTTAAAAATAACTGTCATCAAATCGAATTATATAATAATAACATTTTATAAGAATGTTTTTATAGGACAAATAATAAAACAAACCTCAGTAACTAAATACATCAAATTCTTAAGGAATGCTTGTTAACATTCTTCATGAATAAAGAAAAAAAAATTAAATATATAATGAAATCAAATGCATCCAATTAAATATATACATAAATAAGGTTTAAAAAACAAAAAGCAATTCGTAATTCTTCTATTACATACACCATTATACACGTCAAAGCTAGATTACGTCAAATCAAGAACTTTAAGCGCTTTTGTAAATCAATTTGACCACTTTTATTATTTATCCTATACAATGACATCACTAATCAATAAATATGGTTTAGTTCAATGGATTTTGAAATATCCCAAAAATACGGTCCAAAAATTTCGTTTTCAAATCATTATTAAAACCATAAATCATCCATACTTATAAATAAAATTATGTATCATGTATCATAAAATATCATAATATCTGTCACATGTCAAAATCTCGTATCAAAATATCAGAGTAAAACTCTCAGGATGAAGACTGTGGTGTGTGCCATGCGATCATCCCGAGCCCTTCCCCTTGCTAGTGGAAGTACCTGAAACTAAAACTGAAAACTGTAAGCACGAAGCTTAGTGAGTTCCCCAAACTACCACATACCATACAAATAACATGCAACTAGGAGATATGGTCCCCGCCCACTCTCATGGAGATTCAGGCCCTGCCCACACTCCGCTGTATAGGAGATTCGGGACCCGCCCACACTCCGCTGTCTAGGAGATTCGGGCCCTGCCCACACTCTGTTGTCTAGGAGATTCGGGCCCCGCCCACACTCCGCTGTCTAGGAGATTCGGGCCCCACTCACACTCCACTACTAACATGCATACGAGTATCACACAGACAACAAGTACATCTACCAATCAATCACATATCTATACTCAAATAAGAATATAAGCATCGGGGCCCGCCCACTCTAAAATACTATGAGCTTCGGGCCCCGCCCACTCTAAGCTACTACATATCACTTATACGGGCCGACCTTGGTGTCGTAGACCCGTTCCTACTGAAGGAAACTCACCTCGCAAGACTGACTGCTGAAAATCTGAGTGAGAAATCCCTGTCTGCTGCTCCGGTAACTCTCCGGCTATAAATTTCATAATGACACTTAGTCAGAAACTGATAACTATTCTTAGGGTAAAATGACCATTCTACCCCTGGTCAAAGTCAACATCCTAGTCAAGGTCAACTTTCCAAGTTGACCAGACTCGCCGAGTCCTAGAAATCAGAACCCTGGAATCGCGACTTGACTCACCGAGTCACCCCATTACTCGTAGAGTTCCCAAGCTACTTGTTATCGCGATTCGTCCAACTGACTCGTCGAGTCGGCCTGAGACTCGCCGAGTCCTGGCATAATCAGAAAAGGGACAAGATCTTCCTGCTCGCTGAGTTCCTGAAACAACTCGCTGAGTCCTATGAACATCATCGAGGTTTCTTCATCGGATTCGCCGAGTTCCCTTATGAACTCGTCGAGTCCCTTGCAGATCTAACCTAGATAACTGGTTTCACACTTCTACAGCTCCAAAATATAGATCTGGGTTGTTTCCATGGTCCATTTCTATAAAGTTGGAGACTTGATGGCTTTACACACCTCAAATGGACCCAAACTCAAGTTATAGCAACCTACTTCCATAACCATGATCATGGCTTGGATGAAAACGGGTTAAAGACTCCTTTTATGACTCTAGAGGCCAATATCACATAAAAGAGGGATTGCTTAGCATACAACCCATGAGAAGCAACTTATCCCACTCAAAAGGGTCAAAAAGACCCACAAATCAACATTAAAGGAGATCTAAGCTATTGGTTATCAAGCTAAGAGCTTTTTACCTCAGAAAGCTGCCACAGATGAATGTACTCCTGGATCTTGTTCCTCTTCCACAAGCTTGCTAGGTCCAAGCTCTTCCAACTATCTTCAATAACACAAAAACACACTCAAAATCTCAAAGGTGAAGCTCTTAATCGGATTAGGGTTTCTGGAGGGCAGGGAGGTTGGTAAGGGAGGCCCAAAGGGGGTTTAAGTGGCTTAAATAGGGTGCAAAACCCCGAAAATAGGGTTTCCTCCTGGCAAACCTACTCGTCGAGTCCATGCTTGGACTCGCCGAGTACACTCTTTAAATCCCGCGTCCTTTCTGGCCTCTACTCGACGAGTTAGGGCTACCAACTCGTCGAGTAGCTCAAGAATAAATACTTGATTAGTAAATTAAATGTGTACCAGGAACAGGGCATTACAATTCTCCCCCACTTTTTCTAGACTTCGTCCTCGAAGTCTGCTGCGTCTGAAAACAACTCTGGGTAGTGCTCCCCCATCTCCTCCTCGGGCTCCCATGTCCACTCTGATCCCTTACGGTGCTGCCGCTGCACCTTAACTAACTCCACCCTCTTGTTCCTCAGTTCCTTCGTCTTGCGATCTAAAATCGCCACTGGTCTCTCGATGTAGTTGATGGGTTTTGAGTATCCTAACAATCCTATGGTGTACATGCAACCCTAGAAACCTTGGATCTATGTTTTACTATGAATACATGCAAACCCTAATACCCATGACTCTTCCTTTCCAAGGATCCATGGGTTAAAAGCTCCATGGACTCCCATGTATGCCAAGCCCATTCCAAATGAGTATTAGCCCACACTTATATTAATATAAGAGCCCATATTTAATTAGTCACCTTTTTTATCACCAAATTAATTCTAAATTAATTTATGATCAATACTAATTAAATAATATGATTTCATATTAATATATTATAACTTATAATATATTAACAAATCATAAACATACAATTCTCAAACGTTTAACCATACAAATAGTTCGGGTGAAGTGCAACCCAAATGGACCATGCCGGGTCGGGTCAAGTATATACTAAATAAAGTTATGGACTTAGACACCTTATCCAACAGTCTCCCACTTGGATAAGTCTAATAACTATATTTGCCTATATGACTTCAGGAACCAACCGGCAATCGTAGCTCTTAAAACTCTGTTGAACTATGAAGCGCCATTTTAGATAAGTGATTATATAATCCTCTGTTCTCAAGATACCAGCCGGACAAATACATGGAACAACGTCGTACTTATTGTCCAACAGTTTGTTTCCCGATTTCCGATTTGTTTGACATAGAACTAAATTGAACACATCAATTAGGTTCTGACCGGGCCCGGTACATAGGTCAAAACAAAATCATCGAGGGGCCCAGATATCGCTTCTAACCCTCCAAGGACTAGAAGGAACAGATAAACTTCGACTCATATACTTGTTTCTACTACTTGTTGGATTATACACAAAGGCACGTTTTATAACATCAAGTTACTGATGCGTTTTCGTGCGATCAATGCACAACCAACTCATAGGGAACAAATCATATCTCTAGGTTTGAAGACTTATATGATATTACCGTCTCACGATCACTCGAGATAAATTCCATAAAGTGATGCAAGTGAGCGTGGGTTAGTTCCAATACTCAGAACTTATGAGTACTCATGAATGTTGTAGCAACCATTGCTATGGCTAAACACCTTTAGTCATCTACAAGCCCAATTCATGACAATCTTAATTTATACCTACTTCCGACGTATGACTGACTGTGGAAGTTTGAATAAATTAACTTATTCTGGAAATCAAAACATGCAAAGCTGAAACAATAGTAAATAATTGACAAAAGACAGTAACACCTTACTCATAAATAAACATACCTTCTATTCATCATCAAATTTCGATTACATTTTACAAGTTTCAGAAATAGCTATCTAATCTGTAAAACTAATATCATCCTTCAGCCCGATGCGCCTCGCATACTGTAAATGCCTAACCCTCGTCAGTCCCTTCGTGAGGGGATCTATAGGATTCTCTTCTGATGATACCCTATTTGCCACGAGGAGTCCTTCTATCTTATGTCTTATGAAGTGATATTTTCTGTCAATCTGTCTGGATCTGCCATGATCTCTCGGTTCCTTGGCTAAGGCAACCGCACTATTGTTGTCACAGAAAATCTCCATAGGCTCCTTAATAGCTGGTACAACTCCAAGGTCTCCGATGAAGTTCTTCAGCCATATCGCCTCCTTTGCCGCTTCACTCGCTGCTATGTACTCTGATTCACAAGTCGAATCAGCTACCGTCTCCTGCTTGGAACTCTTCCAAGTGATTGCCCCTCCATTTAGACTAAAGACCCAACCCGACTGTGAGCGGAAGTTATCCCTATCAGTCTGAAAGCTAGCATCACTATGCCCTACTACTCTCAAGTCATCACTCCCACCAAGGGTATGGATCTAATCCTTAGTCCTCCTTAGGTACTTGAGAATATTCTTTACCCCAATCCAGTGAGCCTTGCCAGGGTTCCCCTGATATTTGCTGACCATGCTCAAAGCGAAGGCCACATCAGGGCGGGTACAAGTCATAGCATACATGATCGAGCCAACAACGGAATCATATGGTAATCGACTCATCTCATCTATCTCAGCCTCTGTACTCGGGCTTCGATCCTTGCTCAGTTTGGCATTGCTTTGGATCGATAATTCTCCTTTCTTGGAATTCTGAATGTTGAACCTTTTCAACACCTTATCCAAGTAGGTACTCTGACTAAGTCTAATTAGTCTTTTACTCATGTCTCTTAATATCCTTATCCCTAGGATATAGGCAGCTTCTCCTAGATCCTTCATAGAAAAACACTTCCCAAGCCAGGACTTCAACTTCTGCAAAGTTGGGATGTCGTTTCCTATGAGCAGTATGTCATCCACATACAGCACCAAGAAGCTAACTATACTCCCACTAGCTCTGATATATACACAGGACTCATCTTCACTTCTCGAAAAGCCAAACTCTTTGACTTTCTCATCGAAACAAAGATTCCATCTGCGAGGTGCTTGTTTCAATCCATATATGGATTTCTCAAGCTTACACACTCTATTCGGGTGCTCTGTACTGACAAAACTCTCTGGCTGACTCATATAAACATCCTCAGCCAACTTCCCATTAAGGAAAGCGGTTTTGACATCCATTTTCCATATTTCATAGTCATGAAATGCAGCGATGGCTAACATAACCCTAACAGACTTAATCTTTGCTACCGGTGAAAAGGTCTAATCATAATCAACTCCCGGAGTTTGAGAAAAGCCCTTTGCAACCAGTCACACCTTATAAGTGTGTACATTACCATCCATGTCGGTCTTCTTCTTGAAGATCCATTTGCACCCGATTGTCTTACGACCTGGTACATTGTCAACCAAGTTCCAAACTTGATTGTCATACATGGAATGTATCTCGCTGTCCATAGCCTCTTCCCATTTAGCAGCCTCAGGGCCTGTCATGGCTTCCGTGTAGCTGTTAGGTTCATCCAGATTTACCAGTGTACTATCACTGATAAGTGTATCACCTTCCGCAATAATATGGAAACCATAGTAATGCTCAGGTGCATTCCTAACTCTCGTGGAATGCCTTAGAGGTACAGACTCGTCAGTTGGATCAACAGGAGTTTCCTCCTCAGGTTGATTGCTAGGGTTTGAGGTTCCTTCACCACTTGACTCTTGAAGTTCTTCAAGGTCAATTTGCCTCCCACTTTTTCCTTGGCTCATGAACTCCCTCTCACGAAAGACCCCTCTCCTTGCCACAAAGACCACATTCTCACTGGGTCTGTAGAAGAGGTAACCAAAGGATTTATGTGGGCAACAGATGAAAATACACCTCTCACTTCGAGGTTCGAGCTTATCGTGAGTTTCGCGCCTCACAAAAGCCTCGCAACCCCAAATCTTGATGTAGTCCAAGTTGGGAACTTTCCCAGTCCACATCTCATGAGGTGTTTTGGAAACCTTCTTTGTAGGGACTAGATTAAGGATATGGGCGGCAGTCTCTAAGGCATACCCCCAAAAAGAGATTGGTAGTGAAGCTCGACTCATCATGGAACGAACCATGTCCAACAAGGTCTGATTACGCCTCTTAGCTACACCATTCAGTTGTGGTGTCCTGGGAGGTGTCAATTGTGAGACAATCCCACACTCCTTAAGATAGTCGAGGAGCTCTGTACTAAGATACTCACCACCTCGATCGGATCGAAGCATCTTAACGTTCCCGCGCAATTGATTTTCTACTTCCTGTTTAAACTCTTTAAACCTTTCAAAAGTCTCTGACTTATGTTTGATTAAGTAGACATAACCATACCTACTATAATCATCAGTAAAAGTCAGATAATAGCGATTAGCATCCCTTGTGGTGGTTTTGAAGGGTCCACATACATCAGTATGTATAAGGTCCAACAAACCCTCACCCCTTTCACAACTATTAGTGAAGGGTGATTTTGTCATTTTCCCAAGCAAACAAGATTCACAACTATCATCTGACTTTAGGTCAAATGACTCCAAGACTCCATCCTTTTGGAGTTGGCCTATGCGTTTCTTGCTTACATGTCCAAGACGACAATGCCACATTGATGATTTATCCAAGCTAGTAGAGGAATCAATACACAACACATTATTTCCTAGGTTATCAACAACCGACACAGTTTCATACACACCATCACAAGGTAATGCTTTAAAATAAAGAACATTATTAAAGAAAGCATTAATACCACCAACTTCATTATTAAACGAAAAGGTAAACCCTTGTTTGTACAAACCATGAAAAGAAATAATATTCCTCGCCTTTTCAGACGAGTTAACACATTTATTCAAATCTAACTTTAACCCACTATCTAGCAACAAAGTATATACTCCAATCTTGGTAACAGATTAAACCTTCCTATTCCCCATGATTAAGTTTATCTTTCCGTGCTCCACATCCTCACTTCTTCTTAGGCCCTGCACATCAGAACATATATGAATACCACAACCTGTATCAAGGACCCAAGAGTTAGAATATGGTGAGTTATTAGACAATATAGTGTAGATACCTGCATGGGATGGTTTCACTTTCCCATCCTTGACATCCTGCAAGTACTTTGGGCAGTTTCGCTTCCAGTGCCCCTTATTCTGGCAGTAGAAGCAATCAGCATCCTTAGGGATGGCAAAAGGAGTAGCAGAACCATCTTTGGTTCCACTTGATGAGGAGCCATCAATAGACTTTCCCTTGGTACCCTTCGAACGGGTCTTCCTCTTCTTCCCTTTGCCTTGCCCGATAGCCAAAACAGGGGTAGTTGTAGGAGTAGGAGTAGTAACAACCGACTTACCTTTAAGACCACTTTCGGCGGTCTTCAGAAGTCCTTGAAGCTTGCTGAGTGTCACTTCCTCCTTGTTCATGTGGTATGTCATGCAGAATTGATCATAACACGAGGGTAGGGAGTGAAAAATGATGTTTATTGCCAACTCCTCAGGGAAGTTCACATTCAATTTCTGCAAACGGTCCACATACCTTTGCATTTTCTGCATGTGGCCCGTGATGGGTTCACCATCCTTCATTCGGGTTGTTATCATGGAGGAGATTATGTCATACCGCTCTTCACGAGCACTCTGATGGTACCTTTCCATCAAGTCCTGGTGCATCTCAAAAGGGTAATAGTCCTCATAGGACTTTTGGAGTTCGGCTGTCATCGTGGCCATCATGATGCATGCCACTTTGGTGGCATCTCTCTCATGTGTCCTGTATTCAGTGATCTCCTCGGGAGTAGCAGTAGTTTCATCGAGTTCCTTAAGCTCCTTGTCGAGGACATATTCCTTGTCCTCGTAACGAGTGACCATCCTAATGTTCCGAATCCAATCCATAAAGTTGGAACCATCGAAGATGACTCTCCCACAAAGGTTCATGAGAGAGAAGGAGTCGGTAGGGTTAGAACCCGAAGCATTGTTGGAAGACATCTGAAAAGAAGAAAGACAAGTTTAGATTAGATATATAGAGTCCTTAATAAGACACCCAAATGTAATATTAAGCCTAGGACCCAACCCAATATATTATAACTTAGAAGAGGGATGCTGTAATCTAAGCTATAACATATTTGAAGGTAGGTGAATGACGATTCACCAATTTCCACCATGAAAACGAAATGAATTATTAGGTTTAATTGGTTTTGAAATTCCTATATTCATTGAACTTTTCAATGGCATGTTTCAATCTCGATTGTGCCCTTCAAGTTTTGTGACTAGGATGTCGAGGATCACAAAAGAAGGTGTGAATAACCATGCAAATTCACTTGGTACCCTTAATATTATCACCTAATCGATGTGCCGGTTAACAACACACGCTCTACCGATCTATGATAAACATTAAGTCACCCTTTGTTATCCTTACTAGTCCAAGTTAGTGTGCCGGT
The DNA here is from genome assembly GCF_052849685.1 of Lactuca virosa. Lineage (NCBI taxonomy): Eukaryota > Viridiplantae > Streptophyta > Magnoliopsida > Asterales > Asteraceae > Lactuca > Lactuca virosa. Next base: position 109,928,762 of record NC_136428.1, read on the forward strand.
TAACCACACACGCTCCACCAACGACTTGGTAAGGTACAAAGTGTGAATTTCATGGGTTAGCACCATTTTCACATTTTCCTAAAGTAACTAAGATTGGGAATTTATAAAAAACATTTAGTTACTTTATAATAATCATTATACTTTTAATGAGAATTAAAGTCATTGTCCTACCCGTTCGGCTAACGACCCTCAACCGATCAAGGAAGCGGTGGGTGAGAGTGGACACCCATTAAGCTGTCATTTTATAGGCAACAACCTTATATTCCCCTTATAGACCGGCTTCGTGAATGAGGCCTACTAGTGGTAAAACGACTTGATCTTATACATATATATAAATATTAACCATTAATCTTATAATAGTATAAGGGTTGAATTTTAACTTTTAAAATCCTAAGGATTGGAATTAAAGTGTGTGTGACTTTACAAATTCCAAAACTTGAGGGCAAGTTTTGAAACTATTCAAATCTTTTCATTTCATAACTTATGAGTTAATGGTTCATAAAAGTGAAGACTCTTCATTTTTATGTAACTTATGTGTTTTAAATGTACATTAAAGAAAGTGACCTTTGGAAATTCATAACTTGAGGACAAATTATGGATTCCATTAAAACACATAATTGATCAAGAATTAATCATTAAACAATTTAGCAAGTAATTCCTATGATCTAACAATAACTCATAAGAACATGAATATCATATCAAAATTTCAATAATCATATGAACACGTATAAAACATGTAATTTTGATATAGGCCATTGTAAATGGATTAGCATAACCATTACACCATCTAAAACAAGTTTTAAAACACCAAAACAGTTTAGGGTAATGTTTCTAGTCCATTTCCAGCAGCAAAAGTCGAAAAACTGCAGTCAGAGCCTCCTACTCGCCGAGTGCATGAACCTACTCGACGAGTAGGATGAATTTGTGCTTGGACTCGTCGAGTCCCCCCATGGACTCGGCGAGTCCACTGTCCAGACAACTCAATTTTTCGATTTTTTTCACAGTTTGCATCAAGTATTCAAGAAAACAATCCTAGGCTCTGATACCACTGATGGGTTTTGAGCATCCTAACACTCCTATGGTGTACATGCAACCCTAGAAACCTTGGATCTATGTTTTACTATGAATACAAGCAAATTTGTTTTTCCAAGGTTCATAACTTATCTAGCATGGCATGGGGAACTTTAAACATAAAGGCTAGAAGAATTACATACCTTTTTGATAGTGAGTTGATTCCTTGGAGTTTGAGAGCCAAGCACCAATAATGTGGATGCATCAAATGGAAATCACAAATCACCACAAACCTGGAAAAACTATGAGAGTGTATGTTTGCTTATAGAAATCGGCCACCTTCTTGCACACACACAACTAGTCCCATTTCAAGCATCATAAGCTCCTTTATATAGTGTGGGGAATTAGGGTTGCATCCATGTAAACCCTAATACCCATGACTCTTCCTTTCCAAGGATCCATGGGTTAAAAGCTCCATGGACTATCCATGGACTCCCATGTATGCCAAGCCCATTCCAAATGAGTATTAGCTCACACTTATATAAATACAAGAGCCCATATTTAATTAGTAACCTTTTTGATCACCAAATTAATTCTAAATTAATTTATGATCAATACTAATTAAATAATATGATTTCATATTAATATATTATAACTTATAATATATTAACAAATCATAAACATACAATTCTCAAACGTTTAACCATACAAATAGTTCGGGTGAAGTGCAACCCAAATGGACCATGCCGGGTCGGGTCAAGTATATAACAAATAAAGTTATGGACTTAGACACCTTATCCAACAGTAGTTCAGGCTGTCATCAACCTGAATGTCCTCAAGGGGTACCACTGCCGAGTCATCCACTAAGCACTTCCGTAACTGAGAAACATGGAATGTGTTGTGGATCTGGTTGAGTTCTGCAGGAAGATCTAATCGGTAAGCAACCCGACCCACCCGGGCCAACACCCTAAATGAACCTATGAACCTGGGGCCCAGCTTGCCCCGCTTCCGGAACCTGATAACACCCTTCCAGGGTGACACCTTCAGGAGGACCATATCGCCCACCTGGAACTCCAAGTCTGAACGCCGCTTGTCGGTGTAGCTCTTTTGCCGACTCTGAGCAGTCTGGAGCCTGCTCCGGACCTGCTGGATCCGCTCGGTGGTCTTGAGTACTACCTCCTTACTCCCCATAACTCTCTGACTGACCTCACCCCAATAGATTGGGGTCCTACACTTCCTCCCATAGAGCATCTCAAAGGGAGGTCGGTCTATGCTGGCATGATAACTGTTGTTATATGAAAATTCCGCTAACGGAAGATACGTATCCCAACTGACACCGAAATCAAACACGCATGTGCACAACATGTCATTGAGAGTTTGAATCGTCCTCTCACTCTGCCCGTCCGTCTGGGGATGGAAAGCGGTGCTGAAGTGGAGACGAGTACCCATCTCCTCGTGAAACCGCTTCCAAAATTTGAAAGTAAAACAGACATCTCGGTCTGACACCACTGAGACAGGCACTCCATGACGTGCCACTACCTCTCGAACATAGATCTCGGCTAAATTCTCGGCCGAGATGCTCTCCTGGATTTGTATGAAATGGGCGCTCTTGGTCAATCGATCCACGATGACCCATATCGAATCGACCCCACGTGCGGTCCTGGGAAGCTTAGTAATGAAATCCATGGTGATATCCTCCCATTTCCACACGGCAATGTCTAATGGTTGCATCGTGTCGTGCGGTCTCTAGTGCTCTGCCTTGACCTTCCTGCAGGTCAGGCATCTCTCCACGTACCAAGCCACGTCCCGCTTCATGCAGGGCCACCAGTAATCGGGTCGAAGATCTCTGTACATCTTTGTCGCCCCGGGATGGATGGAGAACCTCGACTTGTGGACCTCATCCATCAAAACCTGTTGTACTCCGCCCCAGTACGGAACCCAGACCCTACCATGCAGGGTCAACAATCCTCGGCTGTAATAATCAAACGAGGCCACCCGACCCACAATCCTCTCACACTTATGACGCTCCTCCTTCAGGACCTCGACCTGCGCATATCTAATCTGCTCCAATAGTGGAGTAACCACTGTCATCCCCAGACAGATGTCTCGGATCGGGGCCGCTACCGCCTTGCGGCTCAGGGCATCGACCACTACGTTGGCCTTGCCCGGGTGGTAAAGGATCGCACAATCATAGTCCTTCACCACATCTAACCACCGACGCTGCCTCATGTTCAGATTCGGCTGATCCATGAGGTACCTCAAACTCTTGTGATCCGTGTATATGGTACACCGGACCCCATAGAGGTAATGCCGCCAAATCTTGAGGGCGAATACCACAGCCCCCAGCTCTAAATTGTGCGTCGGATAGTTAGCCTCGTGAGGCTTCAACTGTCTCGAGGCATAAGGTATCATATGACCCCGCTGCATCAATACTGCTCCCATACTTGTGATCGAAGCATCACAGTAGACTACGAAGTCATCCACACCCTCTGGCAGAGTGAGAATCGGTGCCTCGCACAATCGCTGCATGAGCGTCTCGAAGGTTGCCTGCTGCTCAGGTCCCCAGGGAAAAACTACCGACTTCTTGGTCAGTCGGGTCAACGGAACTGCTATCTTGGAGAAGTCCTGAATAAATCTCCTATGATACCCTGCCAGACCCAGGAAACTCCGAATCTCGGTTGGAGACCTCGAAATCTCCCACTGCATCACGGTCTCTATCTTGGTCGGATCGACCAAAATACCCTTCTGGTTGACAAGATGCCCAAGGAATTTCACCTCGCGCAACCAGAACTCACACTTGGAGAACTTCGCATACAGTCTCTCCCTCCTCAGTGTCTGTAGCACCTCCCTCAGGTGCTCCTCATGCTGCTCCTGAGTCTTGGAGTAAACCAAGATGTCATCAATGAAGACTATTACAGACCGATCCAGCATCGGTCTGCACACGCGGTTCATGAGGTCCATGAACGCGGCTGGAGCATTGGTGAGCCCAAACGGCATCACCACAAACTCATAATGACCATAGCGAGTCCTAAAAGTTGTCTTATGCACGTCATCATCCATGACTCGCATCTGGTGATACCCTGACCGTAGATCAATATTGGAGAATCAAGATGCACCCTGAATCTGATCAAACAAATCATCTATCCTCGGAAGCGGGTAACGGTTCCTCACCGTTACCTTGTTCAGCTCCCGGTAATCGATACACATACGATGTGACCCGTCCTTCTTCTTCACAAACAGGATCGGGTCTCCCCATGGTGAACTGCTCGGCCTGATGAAACCCTTGTCTAGCAACTCCTGCAGCTGCGTAGACAACTCCTGCATCTCGGGATGAGCCAACCGATATGGTGCCTTGGCTATCGGAGCCGCACCAGGAACCAGGTCAATCCTAAACTCAACCTGTCTCTCCGGAGGTACCCCAGGTAAATCCTCTGGGAATACGTCCGGGTACTCTCGCACTACCGGTACATCATCAACAGTCGCCTTACCCTTATCCCGGGTATCCATGAAATAGGTGACATATCCTGCACAACCCTGCAGGAGGTGGCGCCTCGCCCTCGCTGCTGAACATAAGATCGGTCAGCACTGTGGCCTCTCGCCCTGAATCACTAGCTCTCCCCCACTAGGAGTACGAACCCTCACTAGCTGCTGCTCACAATCAATCATTGCCCCATTGGAGCTCAACCAATCCATACCCACTATAACCTTATTCCCACGCAGGAGAATAGGAACCAGATCCACTGAAAACGGCTGATCGAATAATCGTAGTGTACATCCTCTATGAACCCTCGCAACCCTAACGGTCCTATCGTTGGCTATCTCTACTTCAAGTGGGCAATCCAGCTCCCTCGGAGCTCTACTAAATCGCTTTCTAAGTGCAGGCGACACAAATGATCGGGTAGCCCCCGAGTTAAACAATACCATAGATGATATGCCGTTCACTAAGAACGATCCTATACACAAACATACAAACATGAGTAATAATCAGAAATAACAAAGAGATAATGGAGAAGATACATACCCGTAACCATATCAGGGGCTGCACGTGCCTCCTCTGCTGTCAACTGGAAGGTTCTGCTCTTCGCCGCTGGCGTCTCTGCGCGGCCCTGACGGCCATCTGTAATCCTCAACGTGGTAGGAGTGGGTGCCACCACCTGTCCTGTTGATGCTAGACTCGGACACTGGGACTTTTTGTGTCCCCTCTGATTGCAATGAAAGCAAATCAGATCAGATGTAGTGGTAGTGGTAGTAGCAGTACAATCCCTGCGGACATGTCCAGTTCGGCCGCACTTGAAGCAGCCTGAACTACCCGCCCTACACTGCCCCTTATGCCCCCTACCGCACTTGCCACAACGGCCTCGGCTCTGCTGGCCCTTCCCTCGGGAATCTACCTTGGGCCTCTTGCCCGAATCCTCCGTGCCAGACATTGACTCTGGCTTCCTCTTCCTCTCCATCTCCAAATCATTCTTCCTCTCACGAGCCCTCGCTATCATATCCTCCAGCGTGCTGCAGCTGGACTGGCTCACAAACTGTCTGATGTCACTCCTCAGCATCTCATGGTATCGGGCCTTTTTCATCTCCTCGTCCGCCATGTACTACGGAACGAGAAGGGCCCTCTCCCTGAACTTGGCGGTAATCTCCGCCACCGTCTCAGTCGTCTGTCGGAGATCCTGGAACTCCCTAGCAAGCTGTTGCACGTCAATAACAGGTGCGAACTCGGCCCTGAACCTGGTCGTGAAATCACTCCGGGTCATCGCATCCAACACTGCATCATCACCAATAGCTCTCCCAACCTCCTCCCACCACTCACGTGCCCTGTCCTTCATAAGATAGGACGCAAGCCTAACCTTGTCCCCCTCGGGACATTTACTGGTGCGGAACGCGTTTGCAACATCAACCAACCACCTGCTGCTAGCAATGGGGTCCCGAGCCCCATGATAGTCGGGAGCTCCACATGCTCTGAACTCCCTAAACGTCAGTGTGCGCGACCCCATCATGGCCGCTATCTCTGTATGAAAAGCGATCAGCTTCTCATCCAGAAGCTCTAAAATACCCTCCTTGACCGACCCAAAGATCACAGAAGTCTGCTATAGAATGTTGCGTGTAACCTCAAACGAAAGAAACTCCCTCGTCTGCTCATCCATCTACTCGGATCCAGAGCCCGAGCCTAATCCCTCACCTGAAGTGCCCGCCGGCCTTGGTCGTAGAACCACCATACTGAAAATACACCATAACAAACATCGGTATACTCATCAAATCTCGAGGGATCTAACATACTACAAGTTTCTTGGATTCATCTCAGCCTTTCCTGATTCGAGTACGAATCCTCTGCTTTCAGTAGTAGGGGCCCATACTACCTTCCACATCTATCCGTACTTTCCTCAAGAACTGCCTCGACTCCACCAAGTCCCTTCCACTACTACTACTGCTGATCTCATATTAAACTCTTCCTAGGATTGCCCTAAGGTAATCACCAACCCACTCTCCTCTATCAGCTGCATAAGAAGTCCCTGCTACCTCCCCCTAACTAGCTCGTGAATATTATAAGATATTACTAAGACTAGATAATTCTTCGAATGAGAGATCCTACCCTACAACGGTTGGACTCAAAAAAGAGCTGCGTAATAGAGCTAGACCTAACCTTCTGAAATTATTTAATCCTCGCAATATGTAACGTAACATATTCATTTACTAGTTAGTAAAAGATAACTAAGACTCCTAAAAGCACAAAGCAAGCAGCATTCGAGCATCGAGTAAACATAATCAAGCATATCTCTTTCAGGCTATCCCTGACTAATCTGTACTAGCATACAGTTCATAAGCTGAGATACATAGAACAGGCACATAAGGCATCCTTCCTAGATCCTTAGTCCTAATCTAGCATGCAATTCTCATAAATCTGATACACATATAATAGGCACATAAGGCATCCTTCCTAGATCCTTAGTCCTAATCTAGCATGCTTTTCTCATAAAGCTGATAATCATAACATAACATAAACTTGTATGGGTAATTTGGGAATACTTACTTGAGCACGGCTGAATGCATGCACCACACCCTTTTCTCTTTTTCAAAATTCTTTTCTCTTTTAAAAATTCTTTTCTTTTTCTAAAAGTTCTTTTATAAAAATGATTTTCTTTGAAAATTTTCATACCAATTCCTTAGTTTGAGTTCATACACACCCAAGAGCATTCCTGAATCCCTCAAACCAAGGCTCTGATACCAACTTGAAACATCCCAAAAATACGGTCCAAAAATTTCATTTTCAAATCATTATTAAAACCATAAATCATCCATACTCATAAATAAAATCGTGTATCATGTATCATAAAGTATCATAATATCTGTCACATGTCAAAATCTCATATCAAAATATCAGAGTAAAACTCCCAGGCTGAAGACTGTGGTGTGTGCCATGCGATCATCCCAAGCCCTTCCCCTTGCTAGTGGAAGTACCTGAAACCAAAACTGAAAACTATAAGCACGAAGCTTAGTGAGTTCACCAAACTACCACATACCATACAAATAACATGCAACAAGGAGATACGGGCCCCGCCCACTCTCATGGAGATTCGGGCCCCGCCCACACTCCGCTGTCTAGGAGATTCGGGCCCCGCCCACACTCCGCTACCTACGAGATTCGGGCCCCACCCACACTCTGCTATCTAGGAGATTCAGGCCCCACCCACACTCCACTACTAACATGCATATGAGTATCACACAGACAACAAGTACATCTACCAATCAATCACATATCTATACTCAAATAATAATATAAGCATCGGGCCCCGCCCACTCTAAACTACTTTGAGCTTCGGGCCCTGCCCACTCTAAGCTACTACATATCACTTATACGGGCCAGCCTTGGTGCCGTAGACCCGTTCCTACTGAAGGAAACTCACCTCGCAAGACTGATTGCTGAAAATCTGAGTGAGAAATCCCTGTCTGCTGCTCCGGTAACTCTCCGACTATAAATTTCATAATGACACTTAGTCAGAAACTGATAACTATTCTTAGGGTAAAATTACCATTCTACCCCTGGTCAAAGTCAACATCCTGGTCAAGGTCAACTTTCCAAGTTAACCAGACTCGCCGAGTCAGCCTTGTGACTTGCCGAGTCCTAGAACTCAGAACCCTGGAATCGTGACTTGACTCGCTGAGTCACCCCATGACTCGTCGAGTTCCCAAGCTACTTGTTATCGTGATTCGTCGAACTGACTCGTCGAGTCGGCCTGAGACTCGTCGAGTCCTGGCATAATCAGAAAAGGGACAAGATCCTCCTGCTCGCCGAGTTCCTGAATCAACTCGCCGAGTCCTATGAACATCATCGAGGTTTCTTCATCGGACTCGCCGAGTTCCCTTATGAACTCGTCGAGTCCCTTGCAGATCTAACCTAGATAACTGGTTTCACACTTCTACAGATCCAAAATATAGATCTGGGTTGTTTCCATGGTCCATTTCTATAAAGTTGGAGACTTGATGGCTTTGCACACCTCAAATGGACCCAAACTCAAGTTATAGCAACCTACTTCCATAACCATGACCATGGCTTGGATGAAAACGGGTTCAAGACTCCTTTTATGACTCTAGAGGCCAAATATCACAGGAAAGAGGGATTGCTTAGCATACAACCCATGAGAAGCAACTTATCCCACTCAAAAGGGTCAAAAAGACCCACAAATCAACATTAAAGGAGATCTAAGCTATGGGTTATCAAGCTAAGAGATTTTTACCTCAGAAAGCTACCAAAGATGAATGTACTCCTGGATCTTGTTCCTCTTCCACAAGCTTGATAGCTCCAAGCTCTTCCAACTATCTTTAATAACACAAAAACACACTCAAAATATCAAAGGTGAAGCTCTCAATCGGATTAGGGTTTCTAGAGGGCAGGGAGGCTGGTAAGGGAGGCCCAAAGGGGGTTTAAGTGGCTTAAATAGGGTGTCAAATCCCGAAAATAGGGTTTCCTACTGGCAGACCTACTCGTCGAGTCCATGCTTGGACTCGCCGAGTAGACTCTTTAAACCCCGCGTCCTTTCTGCCATCTACTCGACGAGTTAGGGCTACCAACTCGTCGAGTAGCTCAAGAATAAATACTTGATTAATAAATTAAATGTGTACCAGGAACGGGACGTTACAGATTTTTTTTTGTAACTTGAACCCTAGTGCATACATGGCAAATGGTTGTATAAAGTAATTGGATTTAAAAAGTGAAGCAAAATGGAACCTGTAAAAATCGCAGTGATACAAGAGGCGGCAATGGTGGAGTATGTTCCAGCCGCCGACAAGAAGCAAAGAGAAACCACAATCTTTTTTTTTGTGCAGAAGATTAACTTCTTAATGCCATAAATATAGCCTCAATTAAAACACTTACCATAATAATAGGATTTATCTTGAATTTAAATAATTAATTTAATGATGAATTTACCAAACTATCCTTACATATTTAATTAATTAATAAATATTAGTATTTAAAATGATTGGTTCATATTAATACCTATATCCATACAATAATTAGTTAGAATATTTGAACCTCTCTCTTTCTCTCTCTCTCTCTCTCTTTCTCTCTCTTTCTCTCTCTTTCTCTCTCTCTCTCTCTCTCTCTCTATATATATATATATATATATATATATATATATATATATATATATATATATATATATATATATATATATATATATATATATATATATATATAGGGAGTGGTTCAAATGAGAACCCAAAAAGATTAAGAACCCTAAGAACCATTTTTAAATGTTTTCATTAAAGACATTTTTTGACATATCAAACATTTATATTGTATTAAGCAAACTATTATATTACTTATTTTACAAACTACTTGCCATTTGTCGTCGGACCACCGTCAGACCACCGACGGACAAACATTAAATTTAGTGGCATTTTCTTGGTCGTTTTCACAGTTGAACAGAACCAACATTGTAGCTCATTTTTCTTTGGTAATACTTTTTACTTTTCAAGCCAAAATATACAAAATTTTAGTACAAAAAAACAGAATTATGTCTTGAAAAATTCAATTTTCTTTTTTCTAAATTGTAGATTTCTTTAAAAAAAATATCGTGTATAAGAAATATTCACAGTTTAAAATACAATATTCACAGTTTAATAAACATAATAATTTACTAATACACAATTTAATAATTTCATACATACAATCATTTATATTTTAACACAAAATTTATATAAAAAATGTAACTTAATACAATTCATTTTTAATTTATTACATAAAAATCACAACATACAATCAATTATACACTATTCACATATTTAGAAAAGTCAAATCAAAACTCTACCAACTACTACTACACACGCAACCATCAACCACTTATACCACCGCCGCAACCGTCTTTCCTTTCAAATCAAATTTGTATATAAAATCATTGATTGATAGTTTTAATACTATATGCACAATTTAATAAACCACTTAATTCTCTTATTCACAGTTTAATGCAAAACAAATATAAAAACTAACACATTCTTACAAAGTTTTACAACACCAAAAATAAATATATTCACAAGAAAATTAATATTTATGTTTTTTATTGTAGCTATCAGATATGTGAAAAAAATCATGCATAAAAAGCTTATAACTTATAAAAAAACTCATGCATTCACAATTTAAAACTTATGTATTTCGTTGAAACAATCTGATATGTATAAAAATCATGTATTTAAAGCTTAAAACTTATAAAAAACCATATATTCACAGTTTAAAACTTACACAAAATCATGTATTTACGATTTAAAACATATATTTACTTATTGATAACAGTTAAAACTAGCATTAATATAACTAAACAATAGATGAAACGTTAATCATAATTTTAAAACACTAAATGTAACACCCCGTTTATAATATAAATAAATAAATAGTAACCCTAAAATCAATAATTACATAACAAGGTGTTGGTCTCGAGGAGCTAATTGTCAGTTTTAGAAGTTGGGGGTTAGAAGTGTAAGTTCCGGGATTTATTTTGTAAAGATTTTTAGAAGTCAGGGGGTGTTTGGTATCATTTGGACCTAATATGAAAGGATTTATGAAAACAGGGGCTAAAGAGTAAATTATGGACCTCATTTGAAAATTATTGTAGAGGGAGGGGCTGCTTAGTAAAATATGGGACTAAATTTGTAAGGGATTTCAGAAGATGGGATTGAAATGGTAAATTAAGGACTATGTTTGAAAATGAATCTGGAAATGAGGGGCCGATAGTGTCAAAATGGAATAAGTTTGATAGGGTGGCTGGGTATATATTCCACCGAGTAACCCTAACCCTAGCCGTGAGTCCAGCCGCCACCTCCACTCTTGCGATTCCCGGCGCCGCACCACCACCTCCGTTGAGGTCGTCACCGCTGCCGTTGAAGCCAGAGACCACCAGAAGCGTCGTCGTCGTCTCACTGCCGACGAGGATAGGGAGTCGGTTTCTCGACGTGATGTTCAGAGCGTCGGGTTGCGTTCGCTGTAGCTGCTGTTTTCCTTCCTCTGTTTCTCCGCACCGCTACACGGCAGTTCAGGATCGTCGGCGCCATCCCAAGTGTTCGTCACGACCGGGATGCATCCGACCATCTCTTACCACCAGAAAAGAATGCCGCCACCGGTGAAGACTCAGTCGCATAAGCTCCATTGTAACGCTGTTGTTCCGCCGCCACCGTTCTCCGAGCATGTTCGTGTGGGCGTGTGTTTCTCGGATGGGAATCAAAAGAATCGCCGCCACCACCGTGAGGTGGTGGCTGTTATCGAAATTTGTTGTTGTCACCGCCGTGAGCCACCAGGTGGGTGGGTGGGGTGCATCTCTCAAATCTGTAGCATGTGTGTGATTATCTTAGGGTTTGTGGGTGTTTTGTGTGGCTAGAAAACCAAGAAAGCCACCACCACCACCACAATGAGGTAGTGGCTGCCACCAATGACCACCGCCGGCCACCACTAGGGTGGCTGTGTGTGTGTGTGTATTTATGTTAGTTAGTGTGTGTGTTTATTTTAGGATTAAAGCATTGTATTGTAATTAGCGAAAAGAATAATGAAAAGAACCATAACCACCACCGTGAGGTGGTGACCGCCGCCGTAAGCCACCATTGACCACCACTACCCGAGGTGGTAGTGGGTGGTGCCCGACTAGTGAAACCATAATGGGCCTAGTGAAACCCTAATGGGCTTAAAGATTTAGTTTTGGGCCTATTGGGTTATGATTGGGTGGGAAACCCTAATATTGGATTTATGGGCCTTGAACTTATTGAGACCCACATTTGGGCCATTGGAATGGAATTGTAAATTACAAATAATCACACCATATGATTTATCTAGTAGAGTGAATGACTTAATGGATTAAGTCCTTAATGGGCTAAGTGAGAAACACTTAACCCTAATTGTCATTTTATGTGAAACCCTAATTTCACTTGGGCCTTGAGTTGGGCCTTTCTATTGGGTTTTGGTAATTGGGCCAATAATGGGCCATCCAAGAATGATCATATGGACTAGAATATTTAGATGGGCTTCAGGGTAAGGCCCATATGAGGGTTTGGGCCCAATTTGGAAAATTGGGCCATAGATGGGCCATAGTTTGGGCCTTGATGGTTATATGATATTGGACCATTAGAATGCCAAATGTTTGGACTGGACTAAATGGTCGGGCCTTAAGGGAAGACCATGTAGAGGTTTGGGCCCAATTTGGAAAATTGGGCCATATGTTGGACTTTGGTTCATAATTAGACTTTTGGGCCTTTGGATTGGGCCTTGGGCTTGAATCAAGATAAGATAGGGGTAAATCAGTCTTTTACCCCAAGAATGGAGTTATAGATATGTGTTGGGACCCAATTATTAGTTGGGTTTTATTTTGATGTTGACATATTCAGGAATCTGTCATCCAGCAGCTAGGGTTTTGTCAGCGGGACTTCAGCACTGTGAGGTGAGTCTTCTCCTATAGGAACGGGTCTAAGGCACCAAGGCCGGCCCGTTTACGTGTGATAGTATATGCCAGGGTTAGCCCGATGTAGATTGTACGTTTTCGGACTTTGGTCCGATGCCGGGGCAAGCCCGAGGAATGTTAGTATGCTTGATGTCTTTATGATTCTTGCATGTGTTTGTCTATGTGTTCCAGACTTCGGTCCGATGTCGGGGCAAGCCCGAGGAAGGTTTAGCGTATATGTTATGTGTATGTGTTTCGGACTTCGGTCCGATGCCGGGGCAAGCCCGAGGAAGCTTTATATGTTTATGTTTATGTTTATGTGTTATATGCTTGTTGATATGCTATGTATACTGGACTTCGATCCGATGCCGGGCGGGGCCGATGCAGTGGGCTAGGCCCAAGTTATGCCGGACTTCGGTCCGATGTCGGGCGGGGCCCGATGCAGTGGGCTAGGCCCAATATGTGATTTTGTATGTGGTATGTGGTAGCTTGGGGAGACTCACTAAGCTTCGTGCTTACAGTTTTCAGTTTTGGTTTCAGGTACTTCGGGTTCAAAGGAGGAGCTCGGGATGATTACAGTGCACACACCATTTGTTCAGCCTGAGATGTTTCACTCTGATATTTTGGCACATGATTTTGATACAGTATTTTGTTATGATGATTTGAGATACATGACTTATGATCTTTACCGTGATGTTTGATGAATTATGGTTTTCTTAAATGATTTTAAAACGAAATTTTTGGTCTGTATTTTTGGGATGTTTCACTAAATTAACATTATTTGAGAATACACTAACATAAAAAACTATAAAACTTCAAAAAAATCATATATTCACAACATTCACAGTTTAAATTTTATGTTTTTCATTGAAGTATTCAGGTCTGTTTAAAAAATAATGCATTCACAACTTAAATTTATAAAACCATACATTCAAAGCATAAAACTTATGTCTTTCATTGAGATAATCAGATTTATATAAAAAAATCATGCATTTACAGCTTATAACTTATAAAAGTTCACATATTAGTAGTTTAAAACTTATAAAAATCATGCAATCACAACTTAAAACTTATAAAAATTAATGCATACACAACTTAAAACTTATATTTTATTATTAATAACATTTAAAACTAACAATAACATAACTAAAAAATAATTGAAACATTAAAACATCCCAATCACAACTTACATAAACCTAATTTTTTTTTTCTAGAAATACTAACATAATAACAACATCTAAATTCAATTCACAACAAAATAATCATAAAACATAAACTGTGAATAACATGTTTTATGCAAATATTATAACAAATAAGAAACCAAACTTGGATTCATAACTTAATAGCAATTAAAAAATGATTAACAAAAATAAACAACAAATGAGAGATTAAAATATTAAATTCACAGTTTAATAGAAGGAAAAACAATAAAAAAAATCGACATACCTGATGTATTTTACCCATATACATATATGTAAAATACTAACATAATAACAACATCTAAATTCAATTCACAACAAAATAACCATAAAACAATATTTTCTACGGTAACATACATAAAAATACAGAAAGTTAAAAAAATATAAAAAAAAACACAATTTAGTTTACACATTCCACAACTTAATACACTTACTCACAATTTAATTTATATTATATTCACAGTTTCATTCACATTATATTTTCATGCACTCTTTCATACCTTAATTTACAATATTCATTATTTAGACTTTAAAAGAAAACTTAATTGTAGCATTTAATCAAACACCTTATGAGCATCTTGTTTCCATAACTTCACTTTTTAAACTATACCACCAGATAACAAATCATAGAGAAATATATCAAGGAGAGGAGGAGTATGGATATGATGAACAAAAAAATGAGTTTTGAAACAAATCAGATAAAAAAAACAAGTTCTGGAGGAAAAACGAGTTCAAGAATACCACCTTTATGTTACGATGATGAAGGCTGAGATTTATGCCTTGTGATGGTCCAATGGCGACACAAATGGCAGGAGAAAAAGTCTGATGTCGATCGGAAACGGGTTCAGATGGTTGCTCGTCAAAAATCATAGATCTGGACCGGACTCACAGATCAGGACGCCGGTGGTGGCGGAAATCATAGATCTGAACTTGAGCTTACATATCTGGAAGAAAAAATGACCGATCTAGAGTTTTGACTCCATATCTGAGATCAGTGGAGTCCAAAGGTAGATCTGAAGCGAAAAACATTGGCTACTCGACATTCCGACGACGGAAGGCAGTAGAATACAACGACGGTAGGTGGCAGAAATCATAGATCTGAACCGGAACTCACAGATCTGTATGTCAATGGTGGCGGAAATCACAAATCTGAACTTGAACTTACACATCTGGACGACATATCTGGTGGTTGACGAAGAACAACGTCGATCTGGTGGTCACAACTCCATCAATGGAGTTTTTTACTCCAGATCTGAGATCAGTGGAGTTTAAAGGTGGATCTGAAGCGAAAAACATTTACTAATCATCATTCCGACGACGGAAAGCATCAGATGACGGTGGCGGTAAGCGGCGATGGTAGGCGGAAGCTGGCGGAGGTAGGTGGCAGAGGTGGTGTTGGGTTTTGTGTTCTTGAAAGAGTTTGAGTGGTTTTAGGAAAGTTTTTTGTAAGAAATGTTTGAAAGTGTTAGAAATATTGTTGGATAGTAGACACAAATAAACTAAAATTAAATGGTTCTTTGGGTTCTTAACTTTTAGGGGTTCTCATTTGAACTTTTACCTCTCTCTCTCTCTCTCTCTATATATATATATATATATATATATATATATATATATATATATATATATATATATATATAAGTTTGTAAGTTGAAAATTTCAACTTAATACGACATATTTAATTACACAGGGTAAACGGTTGATCCATTTATCTAAACATAATGAAAAATCAACCAAGGTTCGGATTAGCTTGGTATGTTAGAGTTAGACTACTTTTTCCCTCTAAATGAAATATCAAATTTGTTGCAAAAAACTTTGTTTAATTTTTAAACTTCTTTAGAATTAAGTAATGTTGCAAGGAGTGGGTCGGCAAAGAGCTTGAAACTTCCTACGTCGAGCTCGATATACCGAGGCTACACTGCGTCTCAAATTCTACAATATGTTACCGAGTTGATTTCCTCCAACCAATGAGTTAATGGCTCTATATATATATATATATATATATATATATGTGTGTGTGTGTGTGTGTGTGTGTGTGTTTGTATTTCATTTTTAAATCCCTATAAATACAACCTCTACACACGATTTCATACCACATCAAAACCTACTTATTCCTCCTCTCTAGAGATGTCATCTTAATCTTCATCTTCGGGAATTTTTGATGCGGTGTAAGAATAGACCATAAACATTATTCAATCCGCTGAAGAGAAAGATAGAAGAACTACGTCAACAAAATGCTGAAAATGCAAGGCTGAGAAAAAGAAGATACATACAAAGAAATCATGAAGCTGCTCACCAACGCCTTATGTTTGTTTTAGTGTATAGTCAACGACATCACGAAAGTGTGTCCATATTTCTTACAACGTGCAGATGCTAGAGGTACAATAAGTTTTACTACCTTCCAAAAACGTACTGTTACACTTCGTCAACTAATATATGCCACTTCCCCTGATGCACTAGATGAAATTCTTAGGATGTCCAACTGTCCGTACGTACTCCATGAGAAAACATTTATAAAATTTGCAAGTATGTCATGAGATTATATGGTCCACAAGATTTACGTAAACCTACTTATAGTGATGTCCAACAATTATATGTTTATCATACAAATATGCATGACTTCCTTCGAATATTAGGAAGCCTAGATTGCCTCCACTGGAAATGTGGCAATTGCCTGAATACATATCAAGGTCAATACACTCGAGATGATCATGGTTATCCAACCATCATACTTGAAGTTGTGGCTTCATAAGATTTGTGGATATGACATGCTTTCTTTAGTTTTGTGGGTTCCTAGAATGACATAAATGTTCTTAACATGTCTCCAGTATTTTACGTCATGTATAACGGGACTGCACCAGATTCTTTGTTTGTTGTGCATAGAACGTCTTATGGGTAAGAGTATTATCTTGTGGACGAGATCTATCCGAAGCATTCTTGTTTTGTGAAGGCATTGTCTTGTCCTAATAACAGAACATATGTGAACCGTTGACAACATCGATCTTAACGCGGAACCGGTCGATGATTTAGAAGACCAATTTTCCGATGAAGCTGTCATTTTAGATTGTAGTAGCTATGATGTTTTATGTTTTTATATTTTTAAATATTTAAATATTTATGTTTGTATGTTTTTTTTCGTTTTGAGGTGTGTAAGGTTGTAAAACTTTATGTTTTTAATTTTTATTTTTATAATTTCAATTTGTATTAGTTTAACAAAAAAAATTTTAAAAAATATTAAATTTTAATTGATAAAAATGTGACAACTCATCCTCTCCTAAATGATAAAATGTTGAAGAGATGTAACAAAAATGATGTAAGGCATAATTATTATAGAACTAAAAAGACTAAGAAAAATTCCACATTTATTTAATTAGATTGGAGTGATTCCAAAATTTCATTAGTCAAGTTGGGTCAAGTTGGATCGTTATGTGATACCGATCCTAATTATTATACAATTAATATCTAATAATAGTACAATTAGATTCGATTATCATCAAACTTATCAATTTAATTTCTACCAAATTATTATAATTTCAGTATCTATAAAATTATTAATACATATACTTGAAATGTTTATAAATATTAAAAAAACAAAGTTATAATAAAAATACCCAATTTTTACTATTTTTTGTTGTTGAACTTTAAAGTTTGAAGTGTTTTTTTTTTCTTTTCATATTAGCTATTAGGTGTGAGACTCGTGTACTACACATCTTTATTAAAAATAAAAGTTTAATGTTAATGTATAAATATTAATATTTAAAAAAAATACTTTTACATAAATGCGAACGATATAACGAATAAGTAAGTAATTCAATCTATACTAATAAAAAACTAGTGACATATTTTAAATAATGATGTTGATAATTAAGGTATAACATTAAATATTTTTTAAATTAACTTTCAAAATAAATACAAACGAAATGATGAATTAGTAGTTATTGAATTTATAATAATAAAAAAAATTATTGACATATTGTAAATAGTTGTTATGAATCAAAAATTTCAAATATATTTTTGAAGATGATGTTCTTTTTCATTTATTAGGGTATAGATCAATATGTATTATACACACATATTTATTTATAAAATTTAAATAAATAATAAATTTGTTAGAATTCAAATTAGAAGTACAAAAAGTTAAAAATATGTTTTGAAATCAAATATATCATCAAATACAGGACATTAATTGTGTCATTATAGCATCTATTTGAATTCAAATATATTTATAAATTAATAAACATTTAAATAGAATGAATACTTTACATATATAATAGTAGACTCATTAATTAGTGAAATTGATTATTGATTAATAAAAAAAATAAAGATACCATATAATTAAATGTGAAATTTAAATAATTATAAAATCTCATATAATGACATGTGGTAAAAGCTTTGAGAAAGTGACAAGTGATAAAAAAAATATTCATTTATTAGAAAAGATTTATTTATTTATTAGAGAATATTTAGCTATACCATATTTTGATTTTCTAATGAACTTTGAACTTTTACATGTATTTTTTAGGAAAAAGGGAAAAAGAAATTATCTAACATCCTAAAACGACAATTGAATGTAAACTATGAACACGTCTAATCCAAAAGGTACGGACAAATTAAATAGTACTTTGTCATCACTAACGAACAATCAAAATAATACAGCATAAAAAAAGCAAATCTAATTAATATCTCATTTATAATGGCCGGTTGACTTTAGCTCGGGTGAAGAACAAGTTGTTTCACGCGACAACTATTAAGGTAGGAAAAGTCATGCATTAATATTAATCATATCAAATATTTTGTGATCATTAATTGGTCTAAAAGAATATTTTCTTTCGAGTCTATCTTATGAGCATCTCCTTTTTATTAAAACTGTAGAAATGTCACGCTATTTCCAAATTTCAGGACATTCTGGACTTCAATTAGTTGCATGTCTCAATCTTATCATTCAACACAACTTTCAGGTGGGGAAGGAAATGAAAAGTCATGGTCAATTTTAGCAGAATTAATTTTCAATAATTGAGGTTTTATTTAAGAAATTTTATTTCATATTATAGTATAAAGAGTTAATTATAGTTTGCATACCCGTGCTATAGTGGTCTTTATGGATTTGGTCCTCAAAAGACCTTTTTATGATTTTGTGCTTCATACGGTTTTAAAATCACTACTTTCAAACGCTTTTTATCTGAATTTTCTATAAATCTATAAGTTAGAATGAGAACAAACCATGAAATGCATGGGTGAACCAACATTGGAGATTACGGGTACGCAAACCGCACAACATGTAGGATTTGACATTTTTGAAAACCAAAAACCACACCGCGAAAGTTCTAAACCGTATTATGCCATGCGACGGCTTTGGTGCGGTTTGATGAATAACTAAAAATATTATGTATTTTAGTTTATATGTATTAGTATATAACTACCTTAAATGATTGTTTATCTTTATAACAAAAAACGACATTAGTCATATATGTTTTACTTAATATTTTAAAAACAAAATATATTTAATAGTAAAAAGTAACAACAAAAGTTGTCCAAAACAACCGCAATTAAGCAAACAAACTAGTTTCCATTATTACTATTATTATTATTCTTATTATATATATATATATATATATATATATATATATATATATATATATATATATATATATATATATATATATATATATATATAAGAAAAATCAATAGAAAATGTATAAAGCTTTGGAAACCTTAAAACCCAGAAAATCAATACAAATATAAAGAAAAAAAATAATATTTTGAGATATCTAACTTTGTATTTTTTTGGCTTTGTAGGGCTTAAAATTGCAAATTTTAAATAAAAAGTAGCGATTTTTAGGTTTGTAAAGTAAAAAAAAAATAGATATCTCAAAGTACTTTTTTTATATATTTTAAAGGTTTTTTTAGATTTATGCATTTTCTATTGATTATATATATATATATATATATATATATATATATATATATATATATATATATATATAATGGAGTGCGGTGCGGTTTGAACCATAATTTTCTAAGAATAAACAGAAACTACACCACATATTGCGGTTTAAAAAACTACAAACCTCAAACCATTAGGGGTGTAAAAATATCTGTATCCGAATATCCGATCTAAAATACCCGAAATCTGATCCTAAATTTTGGATATTCAATTTTACAAATTCAGATTTAGACAGTAATATTGTAAATTTTCGGATATTCTTGATATCTTAAATCCGATTTTTTTTTTACTTTTTTATAACCTATCATTTGAAAATGGAATATTTTAGAAAAATTCATTGAAATATTGAATTGCTCTCAACTTTCTTCTAACCCATTTGATCCCTGCTCATGTTTTGTGCTTAGATATATATATATATATATATATATATATATATATATATATATATATATATTCATGGTCTATTATAATTCATTAACTAATGGTTCAACAACTTCATGTTGGCGTTATTATTATAATTGATTAACCGATGCTTTTTTTTAATATAAATACTTTTATTGCTATTTTATTAATGCCATGGTTTTTGAATTGTTCTGATATGGAGCGTAATATTTAACCTATTGTGAGAATGGCGGGCTTGATTGTTAGTAATGTTTTATTTTTGTTATTTAACCTACGGGGATAATGGAGGGCTTGATTGTTAGTAATGTTTTGAATTTTGGTTGGTGCGTTTTGAATTAATACTTAAATCGTTTTTTAATTTGTTTCATTTTAGTTTCAACCCATCGACTATCGTAGATTAATTTTATGGGTTAACATTAGGTTTTTAATAAAATAGATATTTAACGATGACAAAATTTATGAATTTCAAATATCCGATTTTAGTATCCGAAGATTTTGGATATCCGAATCAAAATAAGCTATCTGAATTTTCGCATATCCGGTTTTGAACACTCCTACAAATCAACATGCGAGTGTTAAAAACTGCATTATAATTATGAACATCAAAATGGACTGGACACCAGTTACTCTCCTGTTAATTCGTGCACTCTAACTCCTCGATCACAACATCAGCCGACCTTGGACATCCCCCCACCTGCCACCTCGCCAACAACATATGTTGCAACTTCTGATGCACTTCCGATAACACCCTTCGTTGATCAGCAAGCTGCTGATCAACAACAAACTTTCGTTGATGATGCTGTTTTGAAAAACCAAAATGGTGTTGAACCACAACTTTGTTCTAGGTCCCGTGTTGCTCCCGTGGTGTAACGTCCCAAAATTCATAAGTAAAAATTTCATTTTTAAGTCAATCAAATCATCAAATATCCATATCAACCCAATAAAAGTATGTCAATGTGAAAATAGTTATCAGAGTACAATCCCAAATATTATAAAAATGTTGAACGCGAGTGGATGTGCTGCGATCACGCCGGGCCCTTCCCCTTTGATCCGGAAGTACCTGAAACATAAACTGTAAGCACAAAGCTTAGTTAGCTCCCCAAAATACCACACACGACAAACACATAAATATAGCAGCATGTGGCTGTGTCGGGTCCGTATCAACCACATATAACAACAAGTAGTTGTGTCGGGTCCGTATCAACCCCCAAATCTGTATCGACCCCGAGTCCATAATGACTCTGAGCCCAGATTGGCTCCATGCATAATTCATACAATCATACCAGTAATAGTCACATAATCACATACATCCTACACATACAAATCAGTGGGTTGACATTCGTGCCTTCGACCCACTAGGGTGGTGAGAAGACTCACCACAACTGAAGATATCCGAAACACACACTCGAGCTGCTGTTACTACGACTCCTCACACTGATCTAACCCAAAATCAATTCTAATTAATAATCGGGATTTAACCCCATAAACGAAGGTCCAATTTATCCTTTAACTTACTAAGGGCAAAAGACCATTTTGCCCTTCCCATACATGACCCAACTAGACAAGGCCCAAAATTCATAATGGCCCAAAGGCCAAAGATGGCCCAAAAGGTTTTCTGAGAGTACGCCCGACGTACCCCTTACTACGCACAGCGTACAACTCGATCTCGAAAGGGTTACGGGCCACAATGAAACATCCCAAAATTCATGACCAAAAATTTCATTTTTATTTATTAAAATAACCATAGTCATCAAAATCATTCCATCCAAAAACATATGTCATAGTATCAAATCAGAGTATCATATCAAAAACTCATATCAATATATCATAGTAAAAACATCTCAGGCTAGCATAATGGTGTGTGCACTTCAGTCATCCCGAGTTCTTCCCCTTGCTACCGGAAGTACCTGAAACCAAAACTGAAAACTGTAAGCACGAAGCTTAGTGAGTCTCCCCAAACAACCACATACCATACACATAATCACATAATAACATAACATGGGCCTTGCCCGCTACATCGGGCCCCGCCCGACATCGGACAAGTCCGACATCGGGCCCCGCCCGACATCGAGCAAAGTTCGATATACATATAAACATATCAACAAATACATATAAATAATCACATAACATAAACATATAAACATTCCTCGGGACCCGCCCGACATCAGACCGAAATCCGAAAACATATAAACATTCCTCAGGCTTTCCTCGGCATCGGACCGAAGTCCGGAAACATACAAAACAGACACATGCAAGAATCACGAAGACATCTAGCATACAAGCATACCTCGGGCTATCCCCGACATCGGACCGAAATCCGGAAACATATAAACCTACATCGGGCACTGCCCGGCATCGGACCTTGGTCCGGAACATACTAGCATACATATACGGTCCGACATTGGTGCCTTCGACCCGTTCATATAGGAAGAAACTCACCTCGCAAAGCTGAATGCGGAAAATCTCACAGTAAGGAATCTCTACGGCTGCTCCGACGAATCCCCGACTATCATTATCACAATAACACTTAGTCAAAATCCAATAATCCTTCTTAGGGTAAAATGACTATTTTACCCCTTGATCTAATTTGGACCATATCCTAGGCCCAATTCCATCTAATCTTTCCAAGCCCACTAATGGCCCAATTTTCTAAATTGGGCCCAACTCCTCAAATGGGCCTTCCCTTAAGCCCAAACATGTCTTTAGCCCAATAACTGACTCCTGATGGCCCACTAAGACCAGAAGCTAAGAAATCCAAAGATTGGCCCAAACCGAGGCCTATATGACTAGGGATCTGACAGTGAGTACGCGGGGCGTACTCCTCTGTACGCTAAGCGTACAGGCTGCATGGCTTGTACGTTGCGCGTACTACCCTGTTAGGCCATAAACTTCAAAAGGGCTTAATCCCTTAAGACCTTAAGCTCCAAACACAGATCTGAGTCCACTAAAGTGTCTTAATCCATAAAGTCGATTACTTGGTGGCTTGCAACCCACCACATGGACCCAAACTTGAAATATGACAACTATCTTCCATGGAAATGGCTATAACTCATGCATGACCACAAAAGGACCTTCAAGATCGAAACTTTACTGATATTGGTACTGATATAGCACTAAGGGTGGCAACCCAAAGCCTAGAAATGGATTTGAACCATAAAAATCCATTCTTGGGACCTAAAGAGGTCCAAAACTCCATTAACATAGATATAAGCATTCATGAGGCAAGTTGAGAGCTTTTTACCTCAAATGAGTGCCAAATGGTGATGTTATCTCAGATCCTTGAGCTCAAGCTACTCAAGTTCTTCTTCTTCAACTTCTTCTTTCTCCTTCCAAGCTTCTAAACACCACAATGAGCTTCACAAGTCCAAAAACACACAAGGATGAAGAATGAAAGGCTATCTAGGGTTTTTGAGGTTGAGAGGTAGGTAAGGAGGCTAGGGGTTGAGTCATAATGTTGTATTTATATGGCTTAAACCCTAAAAATTAGGGTTTGGAGTCTGTCCGCGTACTCTAGGCGTACTCCTTGGTACGCTCCGCGTACACGCATGACCCCCCTCCCCCCGCTCATCCAATGCTACACTACGCCCCGCGTACGCCAAGCTTACGCCCATCATACGTCTTCAGGTAGCCCACTAAATATCGGCCCACTCATTTAAGGCCTAACTCAATAATCCAATCCTTAATCTCAAGTCCAACGATTAAATATAAAGGAATTAAATAATTATTATTACCTCAAGTGACGGATGTTACACACAACCCGTTACGCTCAACGTACTCAGGAGTACGCCCCGCGTAATCCCCTGAAGTCCAAACTCTCTTTTAATGTCTTAATGCTTTAAGACTTAACATCCAAGCTTTCAGATCTAACCCTAATAAACGTCTAAAATCATAAAGTTGCAACCTTTATGCCTTTGAATGGCTACAAGGAGCCCAAAACCAAAAATCTAACTCATATAACCATTTAAAACTCCATAACTCTTGCATGGATGAATACCATGGACCAAGCTTGCATTTTTATGACACTAAACACTCTAAAATGCTTGAAAGCATAGCTCAAATGGTCTGGAGTAGACAATACTCAAGAGACCAAGATTTTTTGGACAAAAAGGTCACAACTTGCAACCTAATAAGATCTAGCAAGGCAAGCATCAAGATTTGAACTTTATACCTCCTGAAGATGCACAATGATGAGAAAAATTTGGATCCAAAAGCTTGAGAGCAACACCACAACTTCAAAGGTTTTCCTTCACCACCAAGATCACCAAAATATTACTAAAAAGCTTCAAACTTTTCACATAAGAATTAGGGTTTCAAGATGAGGGCTAAGAGGGGTGGAGGTTGGAGGTATGGAAAAGTTTGAGGTCATAAAGTTCTTTAAATAGGGTCCAAACCCTAAAAATTAGGGTTTGGAATCTTCGTGAGTACGCCCTACGTACTCTTACGTACGGCCAACGTATGCAAAAGAAATCTTGCCACGCATTACTGAACTACGCTCGGCATACCAGGAGGTACGCCTTGCGTAAGGACTGATTTTGTAAAGATTTTATACTTAGAGCCAAAAATGAAAGGTACCTGGAAGGCAGGTGTTATAAATCTCTCCCACTTGAATCAGACTTCGTCCTCGAAGTCCGCTGCTGCCAACAAGTCTGGGTAGTGCTCCCTCATCTCATCCTCAGGCTCCCACGTCTACTCAGAGCCCTTCTGGTGCTGCCATTGCACCTTCTCCAGGTTCACCACTTTGTTCGCAGAGCCTTGATCTTCCTGTCAAGAATCGCAATCGGCCTCTCCACATAGTTCAGGCGCTCATCGACTTGAATGTCATCCAAGGGAATCACTATAAAATCATCGGCCACACACTTCCGCAACTGATAGACATGGAAAGTGTTGTGGATATGACTGAGATCATCAGGCAAATCCAGCCGGTATTCAACCTTGCCCACCCAGGCGGTAATCCTGAAGGGACCGAAAATTTGGGGGCCCAGCCTGCCCCACTTCCGAAATCGGATGACACCCTTCCAATGTGATACCTTTAGAAGCACTAAGTCCCCCACCTGAAACTCGAGGTCTGAACGACAACGGTCTGCATAACTCTTCTTTCGGCTTTGCGTGACTCGCAATCTGTCACACACTTGATGAATCAACTCAGTGGTCTTGAGCACTACTTCGGTACTCCCTATAACCCGATGCCCGACCTTGCCCCAACAGACCGGGGTCCTGCACCTCCCCCATACAACATCTTAAATGGTGGTCGATCAATACTGGTATGATAACTTTTCTTGTTGGAGAACTCGGCCAGTGGAAGATAAGTATCCCAACTCCCTCCAAAATCTAACATGCATGCCCGAAGCATATCCTCGAGCGTCTGAATCATCTGCTCACTTTGTCCATCGGTATGGGGGTGGTATGTTGTGCTGAAATGCAGCTGAGTACCCAACTCCTCAGGAAACTTTCTCTAAAATATGGAGGTGAAACGAACATCTCGGTCCGAAACCACCGATACTGGCAACCCGTGCCGAACCACCACCTCCCAAATGTAAATGTCAGCCAACTTCTCAATAGATATACTATCAGCAATCAGAATGAAATGTGCGCTCTTGGTCAATCTATCAACAATGACCCAGATAAAATCAACTCCACGTACCGTCCTTAGCAGCTTTGTCATAAAAGTCATGGTGATATCCTCCCATTTCCACATGGGAATGGGTAACGACTGCATCTTGCCGTGAGGTCGCTGTTGCTCGGCCTTGACTTTCCGGCAATTCAGACACCGCTCCCCAAACTATGATATCTCCCTTTTTTATACAGGGCCACCAATACCTCAACTTCAAATCCTTATACATCTTCGTGACCCCTGGATGGATCGAAAACTTCGACTTATGAGCCTCCTCTAGTACTATCAGCCTCACCCTGCCAGTAGTCGAAACCCAAACTCTAGCACACTGAGTCAAAAAGCCCCGACCATCTCTGACAAATAAAGGAATCTACCCCTTGATCCGCTCTGCCTTCCAATTTCCCTTTTTTAATCCTTCCACCTAAGCCTTCTTGATCATATTCAACAAAGGCGAAATAATAACCATCCTCGGACATATATCCAAGATAAAAGCACTTACTGCCTTACGACTCTGGGCATCAGCCACAAGATTGGCCTTTCCAGGGTGGTACAGGATCTCACAATCATAATCCCTTACCACATCCAACCATCTCCGCTGCCTCATATTCAAATTTGTTGGATCCATCAGATAACTCAAGCTCTTGTGGTAAGTGTAAATAATACATTTGACCCCATACAAATAGTGCCTCCAAAACTTGAGGGCATAAACCATAGCCCCCAGCTTCAAGTCACGTGTAGGGTAATTCGCCTCATGGGGCTTCAGCTGCCTCAAACCGTAAGCAATCACATGTCTCCTATGCATGAGGACGACTCCAAACCCGAGATGGATGAACCACAATAGACTACAAAATCATCCATGCCTTCGGGAAGCGTGATAATCGGGGCATCGCATAATCTCTGCCTTAACGTCTCAAAAGCCAAATGTTAATCGGGCCCACACCAAAAAGTAACATTCTTCTTTGTCAAGCGATTCAATAGCATAACAATCTTGGAGAAATCCTGGATAAATCTCCGATAATAGCCACGAGACCTAGAAAACTCCGAATCTCAGATGGGGTTATCGGAACCTCCCATTACATTATGGCCTCAATCTTGGTCGGATCGACCAATATACCCTTCTAGTTGATAATGTGCCCCAAGAACTGCACCTCGTGCAACCAAAACTCGTATTTGGAGATTTTGGCATACAACCTCTCCCTTCTCAAGGTCTCCAATACCTCCCGCAAATGATCCCCGTGTTGCTCCTTGCTCTTGGAGTAGACCATAATATCATCAATAAAACACAATCACCGACCGATCCAACATCGGTCTGCATACCCGGTTCATGAGATCCATGAACGCCACCGGTGCGTTGGTGAGCCCGAATGGCATCACCACGAACTCGTAATGACCATAACGAGTCCTGAAAACCGTTTTCTACACATCATCATCCCTGACCCTCATCTGATGATAACCTGATCGCAAATCAATCTTGGAAAACCAAGATGCTCCCTGAAGCTGGTCAAATAAGTCGCCGATCCTCGGAAGTGGGTAACGGTTCTTCACCGTTAGCTTATTCAACTCCTGATAGTCAGTGCACATCCTATGTGAGTCATGCTTCTTCTTCACAAACTGGATCGGTGCTCCCCATGGTGAACTACTCGGTCAGATAAACCCCTTGTCTAGCAGCTCCTGAAGCTGCGTAGACAACTCCTGCATCTCTGGTGGCGCCAAACGATACAACTCCTTGGCTATCGAGGCCGCACCAGGGACTAAATCAATCCGGAACTCGACCTTCCTCTCGGGAGGCACTTCTGGAAAATCCTTAGGAAACACATCGGGGAAATCCCGAACAATGGGCACCTCACTCAATGTAGTCGTGCGCCCAATCCGAGTATCTAACACGTAAGCCAAAAATCCAGAATAGCCCTGTTGAAGATATCTCCTGGCCTTCGCGACTGAACAGAGAGTCGGCCCATGCGAAGCACTCACGGAACGATCATCAACAATCTCAACCTCCAACGGATATTCCAGAGTCCCGGGAGCATCACTAAAGTTCTTGTTAAGCGCAAGAGATACAGAGGATCGGGTATCACCCAAATCAAACAGAACATGAGCAGTCATACCATTAACTACGAAAGTACCTATATATGATCAGATACTATATAACATAAATAAGGAAAACAATAAAATATATAATAAAATTACATACCGGTAATCACATCCGGTGCTGCTCGAGCCTCATCGATAGTCAACTGAAATTCCCTGCTCTTCACCATAGGTGTCTCCGCCTTGCCCTGGTAGCCATCGATAATCCTTAAGGTAGCTGTTGTAGGTGCCACTACTTCCCCTCCTGAAAACCTCGGCCAATCGGACTTTTTATGGCCTGTCTGGTTGTAGTGAAAACAGATGAATACACTACGAGGGAAATTCCTACTCATATGACCGGTCTGACCACATCTATAACAATTTTAACCCGCTGATCGACATGCCCCACTATGCGGCTTGCCGCACTTGCCGTAGCGACTCCGACCCTGGTGGCCTCTAGATTGAGAATAAGAAGTCTTGGGCCTCTTATCCTGGCCCACAACTGCCTGTACATGCTCCAGCTTGTGCTTTTTCTGAAGCTCCATCTTAATCTCCCGCTCATGGGCCCTCTCAATCATATCGTTCAGGGTCTTGCACCCCGAAAAGCTCACAAACTCCCTGATGTCATCGCTCAACATCTCATGATATCTCGTCTTCTTCATCTCCTCATCCGCAATGTACAACACAACCAAAAGATCCCTCTCATGGAACTTGGCGGTGATCTCCGCCACGGTCTCAGTAGTCTGAAGAAGGCCCTGAAACTCCCTCGCCAGCTGCTGCACCTCGATCGCTGGTGCAAACACCTCCTGGAATTTCCTAACAAACTCTCCCCAAGTCATGGCCGCCAATGTCGCAGATCCCAACGCTCGGCCAACCTCATCCCACCAGTCACGTGTTCGGTCTCTCAGTAGGCAGGATGCAAACCCTTCCTTGGCCCCCTTAGGGAAAAAACTCGTCTGCTGAGCATTCTCCATGTCAGTGATCCAGTGTCGGCTAGCGATGGGGTCTTTATCCCCGAAGAACTATGGAGCTCCACATGCCATGAACTCCCGAAATGAGGGAGTTTGTGCTCCTAACTGACCCACAACAATCTCGACTCGAAAGGCCCCGATCCATTCATCTAGAAGCTCCAAAATCCCTCCTTGATGGTACCAAACATCATAGGAGTAGGATCCAAGATACCACGATTGACCTCGGCCGCATTGAACTCGCGTAGCCTCTCATCAATTGGTTCTGTACCCGAACCAGAACCAGAACCAGAACCAGAGCCAGAACCACCTCCTCGAGTGATCACCACTATACCCAAACTGAAATATAAACATGTAGCGTCCCAAAAATCAAGACCAAAATTTTTAATTTTTAGAATAATAAAACCATCTTTCAAAACATGTTCATAAAACCATAATAGAATCAAAGTATAACCAAAACATCCAAATACATCAGAGTCAAATAAAATTTGGAACAATGTGGTGTGTGCGATGCGATCACCCCGAGCGCTTCCCATTGGATGTCGAAGTACCTGAAACATAAACTGAAAACCGTAAGCACAAAGCTTATTAAGTTCCCCAAAACACCACATACTATATATATCGAACATATAACGAGCCCCGCCCGGCATCGAGCCCTGCTCGGAACAGATCTGTCAGAAATATGAGATTGGCCCCGCCTCATCAGATTCATCAGGCCCCGCCTGGCATCGGGTCCCACTCGGTATACACATAAACACAAAAACACATGCAAGAATCACAAAGATAAATAACATACAATATACTCATCATGCCCCGCCCGATATACATATCAAATATCATACATGCAAGAGTCACGTAGACAACTAGAATCTTA
This sequence comes from Lactuca virosa, assembly GCF_052849685.1. Taxonomy (NCBI): domain Eukaryota; kingdom Viridiplantae; phylum Streptophyta; class Magnoliopsida; order Asterales; family Asteraceae; genus Lactuca; species Lactuca virosa. The sequence continues at coordinate 109,958,750 of NC_136428.1, forward strand.
ATGATAATAAACCATGGGCCAACATTGGTGCCTTTGACCCGTTAAGCACAGTGAGGAAATTCACCTCAAACGGCTGAATCTATCAGATAAAAACTCGGACTGATGATCCGGAAAAATCCATGCGCTAACACCATCAAATAATATCCAATCAATAATTGGGTTACAACCCATAACTAGGATCCTAGTCCGAATGTCGAATACTCAGGGTAAAAGACCATTTCAGCCCTTCCTAACTAGACCCAAAATCTGAGGCCCAATCCAATAGCACCAAAAAGTCCAATATGGTCCAAAGCTCTAAAAGATTCCCAAAACCCATTATGGGCCCAAACACAAGAAGGCCCAAAGCCCAACAATGGCTTAAAGTTAGAAGGGCTGATGGCCAATCAAGGCCCAAACTCCCCTAGTCCGAAAATGGCCCAAAGTCGTAAAAGCCCAATCTAGGCATGGTACGCTGAGCGTACCACACGTACGCCCAACGTACTAGGTTGCATGCATATCACGAACACGGACACATATGCACAACGTACTCTTGAGTACGCCCGAGTACGCGCCTATTAAGAACTTTTCCCTTAAGTGCTTAATACTTGCATTCCAACATCCAAATATCAGATCTAAGTCTAAATGAACGTCTTAATCCGTAAAGTCATGAACTTGGTGCCTTTTCATGGCTCAAAAGGACCCAAACCTCACTTTTAGCATTCTAATTTCACCATACAGACCTAAACACATGCATGGTTGATACACAACCATCAATATACTAACTTTATGGACTAAGGACCCTATAACATGAAAAGAAGCAACTCTTAACTTCTGGAGTGGAAGGAATCCACTAGATCTCATCATATGACCAAAATCGGACCAAAACATCATAAAGACTAGATCTAAGCAAACAAGGAGCAAGTTCAAAGCTTAATACCTCAATGAAGCTGAAAATGATGAGAGAAATCTTGATCTACAAGCTCAAGCCACACGAAAGCAACCTCCAAGTGTTCTTCTTCCTTCAAATAACCAAAAACACCACCAAAACTCACTTCCAAGCTCAAATCTCACAAATGGAAATTAGGGTTTCGTTCTTAGGGTTTGGAGGAGTGGAGGCTGACCATAAGATGCCCCAAGGCAACATAAGTTTCTTAAATAGGGCACAAACCCTAAAATTTAGGGTTTGCCCATGCTTAGCGTATGTCCAACGTACTCCCACGTACGCCCAATGTACGTGGGTGCCTCCACGTCCAACCTTCGATCCACTACGCTCAACGTACTCGGCTAGGGACCAAAATGAAAAGAATTTTACAAATAGGGTATAGAAGGAACATAGCCCTAAATCGCGAATATTTCAAAACGATAAACATAAAACTCGAGGGAACTTTCACTATACAGGTCTCCTTAGAATCTCCAAGTCCGTCCTTGTCTCGAGTACAGATCAGTGCTTCCAATAGTACAAGCCCAATACTACCTTCCACACATATCTGTACCCTCCTCAAGAACCATCCTGAATCCTCTAAGTCACCACACTAAATCCATATACCAATCCTATGTTATACTGCATACAAAATCTACTATGGCATTACCTAGGATCTCCTAGGAATTCTCAATTTGACCGCCTCTACAATACAAAGAATCTTAATCAACACTGTCAGTTGCCTTATGCATGCAAGTGAAGGGTTTTGAGCACTATAACATCCCTATAGTGCACATACAACCCTAGATTCTTTGGATCTAAGTTTTCTCTAGTTATACATGCAATTTCATTTTTCCAAAGCATGAAGCCTAACTAGCATACAACTTTGATAATTGAAACATAAAACCAAGTAAGATGATTACCTCTTTGTTGTAGATTGTAGAACTTGGCCTTACAAGATCTTAGCACCTCAAATATGATGCCTTAAATGTGTCACAAAATACCAAGAACAAATGGAGGATTATGAGAGAGGTTTAGGAGGCACCAAAATCGGCTATACTCTTCTTCGAATACTTGTGTACCGATTTTAGGGGCTTAGGGGTTACATATATAGTGTAGAATTCCAAGGGTCACTTGTAAACCCTAATCCATTCACTTAGGCTTTTGATCCAACAATTCATTTGGACTAACACTTCATGGACTCTCACATAAGCTTAATCCATCACTAATCAATCATGGATCATTAGCCCAAACTATATGTATCACTGATTTACATAATCAACCCCTGTCAATTTAATCAGTCGCTTTTGATCACTAAATTAGTTCCAAATTAATTCTTGATCAATACCAATTAAATAATATGATTTCTCAATTAATATATTATTCTTATAATATATTAATAAATCACAAACAACCTCTTTCTCAAATATCCTTCCTGTCAAATTGTTTCGGTGAATGCAACCCAAATAGACCATGCTACTATCGAGTCAAGTACATACCAATTATAGTTATGGGCTTAGACACCTAATCCAATAGTCTCCCACTTAGATAAGTCTAATAACTATAACTGCAAGTATGAATTCAAAAACTGACTAGCAATCGTAGCTCTCAAAAGCCGTTGTCAACTCTGATCAATAACTCGTCCTTTAGATAAGGGATCATATAATCCTCTGTTCTTCAAGATATCGTGTGGAAAAATACATGGAACATAGTCATACTTATTGTTCAGCAAATTGTTTCCCGATTTCTGATTTATTTGACATAGAACTATATTGAACACATCAACTGAGTCCTGACCGGGCCCGACACATAAGTCAAAATAAATTCATAGAGGGGCCCAAGATATCGCTTTTAATCCTCTTAGGATAAAAGGAACAGATAAACTTCGACTTATATGCTTGTACTGATTATTTGTTAAATCATACACAACAACACGTTTTATAACATCAAGTTACCGATGCGTTTTCGTACTAGCAATGCACAACCAACTCGCAATCAACAACTCATATATCTTGGTTTGAAGACTATACGATATTATCGTCTCACAATCACTCGTGATAAATTCCATGAAATGATTCATGTGAGCGTGGGTTTAATCCAATACTCAAATCTTATTTCAGGAGCACTCATGAACGTTGTAGCAAAACTTTGCTATGTCTAAACGCCTTAGACAATCTACAAGCCAATTCATGACAGTCTAACCTCATAGCCTACTTCCAAAGTATGATCGACCGTGGATGGTTTGAATAATCTTATTATTCTGGAAGTTAAAACATGCAATTTGAAACAATAGTAAACAATTGACACAAGATAGTAACTTTACTCATAAATAAAACTCCTTTTATTCAATCATCAAATGTCAATTACATTTTATCTGTTACAAGTTTCTAAACAACTATCTAATCACTAAAACTAATATCGTCCTTCAACCCAATACTCCTAGCATGCTGCAAGTGCTTAACCCTACTCAGTCCCTTCGTAAGGGGATCTGTTGGGTTCTCCTCTAACGATACCCTCTTTACTACAAGGAGTCCTGCTTCTATCCGATGTGTTATGAAGTGATATTTTCTGTTGATGTGCCTGGATCTGCCATGATCCCTTGGTTCCTTGGTTAAGGTGACCGCACTCTTGCTGTCACAGAAAATCGTCAAAGGCTCCTTTACAACTGGTACAACTCCAAGGTCTCCGATGAAGTTCTTTATCCATATCGCCTTCTTCGACGCTTCACTTGCTGCTATGTACTCTGATTCGCACGTTAAATCAACTACAGTCTCCTGTTTGGAACTTTTCCAAGTTACTGCTCCTCCATTTAGGGTAAATACCCAGCCCGACTGAGAGTGGAAATTATCTCTGTCGGTCTGAAAACTGGCGTCACTATACTCTGTCACTCTCAAGTAATTACTCCCACCGAGGGTAAGGACCCAGTGCTTTGTCCTTATGAGGTACTTAAGAATGTTCTTTACTTCAGTCCAGTGAGATCTACCAGGATTCCCTTGATATCTGCTGACCATGCTCAAAGAAAAGGCCACATCATGGCGAGTGCATGTCATAGCATACATGATCGAGCCAACTGCGGAAACATATGGTACTCGACTAATCTCTGCTATTTCGGCATCGGTACTCGGGCTCTGAGTCTTACTCAGTTTGGTATTGTTCTGGATAGGCAATTCTCCTTTCTTGGAATTCTCCATGTTGAAACGTTTTAACACCTTGTCTAAGTAGGTACTTTGACTAAGTCCTATTAGGCTTTTACTCCTATTTCTCAGTATCCTTATCCCTAGAATGTAATCAGCTTCCCCAAGTTCCTTCATAGCAAAACACTTTCCAAGCCAGGACTTAACCTCCTGCAAGGTTGGAACATCGTTTTCTATGAGAAGTATGTCGTCTACATACAATACCAGAAGGCTAACTATACTCCCACTAGCTTTGACATATACGCAAGACTCATCCTCGCTTCTTGAAAAGCCAAATTCTTTGACTTTCTCATTGAAACAAAGATTCCATCTGCGAGATGCTTGTTTCAGTCCATAAATGGATTTCTCAAGCTTACACACTCTATTAGGGTACTTCGCATCGACAAAACCCTTTGGCTAACTCATGTAAACATCTTAAGCCAACTTCCCATTTAGGAAAGCGGTTTTGACATCCATTTGCTATATTTCATAATCATGAAATGCAGCTATGACTAGAATAACCCTTATCGACTTGATTTTGGCCACTGGTGAGAAGGACTCGTCATAGTCAACTCCAGGAGTTTGAGTAAAGCCCTTTGCAATCAATCGCGCCTTATATGTGTGTACTTTCCCATCCATGTCGGTCTTCTTCTTGAAGATCCATTTGCACCTGACCGTCTTACGACCTGGTACATTTTCAACCATGTTCCAAACTTGATTGTCATACGTGGACTGAATCTCGCTGTCCATCGCCTCTTTCCACTTAGCAGACTCAGGGCCCGCCATGGCTTCCTTGTAGTTAGATGGCTCATCCAAATTTACCAGTGTACTATCACTGATAAACGTATCACCTTCCGTAGTAATATGAAAACCATAAAACTCCGGTGCCATCCTAACTCGAGAGGAACGTCGAAGAGGTAATGACTCGTCAACTGGTTCAACAGGAGTTTCCTCCTCGGGTTGAGCGCTAGTGTTTGAGGTTCCTTCATCACTTAACTCTTGAAGCTCTTCAAGGTCAATTTTCCTCCCACTGTCCTCTTGACATATGAGTTCTCTTTCACGGAAAACCCCTCTCCTCGCAACGAAGACAACATTGTCATTCGATCTATAGAAGAGATATCCAAAGGACTTTTGTGGGTAGCCGATGAAAATACAAGGCTCACTACGAGGTTTGAGCTTGTCGTGAGTCTCTCTTCTTACGAAAGCCTTGCAACCCCAAACCTTGATACGCGCTAACAAGGGAACCTTCCTTCGTGAGGTGGTTTGGCAACCTTCTTAGTTGGGACTAGATTAAGAATATGGGCGGCAGTCTCTAAGGCATACCCCCAGAATGAGATAGGTAACGAAGCTCGACTCATCATGGAACGAACCATGTCCAACAAGGTTCGATTGCGCCTCTCAGCCACACCATTAAGTTGCGGTGTCCTAGGTGGCGTCAATTGTGAAACGATTCTACATTCCTTAAGATAGTCGTGGAACTCAATACTAAGATATTCACCACCTCGATCGGATCGGAGCATCTTAATTTTCCTGCCCAGTTGATTCTCCACTTCTTGTTTAAACTCCTTGAATTTTTCAAAGGTTTCTGACTTATGCTTGATTAAGTAGATATACCCATATCTGCTATAATCATCGGTAAAAGTCATATAGAAGCGGTTATCATCCCTTGTGGCGGATCTGAAGGGTCCACACACATCGGTGTGTATGAGATCCAATAAACCCTCACCTCTTTCACAAGAACTAGTGAAAGGTGACTTGGTCATCTTTCCAAGTAAACAAGATTCGCATGTGTCATCCGACTTTAAGTCAAATGACTCCAACACTCTATTTTTTTGGAGTTGGGCTATGCGCTTATTGTTAGCATGTCCAAGACGACAATGCCACAAGCATGCCTTGTCCAAACCATTGGACGAATCAATATGCAATACATTATTTCCTAAGTTGTCTACAACCATCACAGTTTCATATATACCATTACAAGGCAATGCTTCAAAATAAAAAATACCATTATAAAAAGCATTTATAGAACCAATTTCATTATTAAATGAAAATCTAAAACCTTGTTTATACAAACCATGAAAAGAAATAATGTTTCTCGCCATATCTGACGAGTAGAAACAATTATTTAAATCGAATTCTAACCCACTACTAAGCAATAAAGAATAAACTCCAATCTTGGTGACAAGCGACACTTTCCTATTCCTCATGACCAGGTTCATCTTCCTGTGCTCCACATCCCTACTTCTTTTTAGACCCTGCAAATCAGAACAAATGTGAAAACCACATCCTGTATCAAGGACCTAAGAATTAGCATGTCATGAGTTATTAGATAGAATAGTGTAAATACCTGCGAAGGTGGGCTTTATCTTCCCATCCTTGATGTCCTGCAAGTATTTGGGGCAGCTTCGTTTCCAGTACCCTTTATCATGACAATAGAAGCACTCTGCTTCTTTCGGATTGGATGAGGGAGTAGCAGAACCACCTTTGGTCCCACTAGAAGAGGATCCATCATGGGACTTTCCCTTGTGGCTCTTAGAAGGAGCCTTCCTCTTCTTCCCTTTCCCATGTCCAATTGCCAGAACAGAGGCAACAGTAGTAGGAGTGGGTACAACATACTTGCCTTTTAAACTACTCTCAACAGTTCTCAGTAGGCCTTGAAGCTTGCTTAGTGTGACTTCCTCCTTGTTCATATGATAAGTCATTCTGAACTGATCATAACAAGAAGGTAAAGAGTGTAGGATAATGTCGATAGCCAACTCTTCATCAAAATTGACATTCAACTTCAGCAAGTGGTCCACATATCTTTGCATCTTCTGTAAGTAGGCCGTGATGGACTCTCCATCTTTCATTTTGGTTGTTATCATGGAGGAAATGATTTAATACCTTTCCTGTCGAGCACTTTGATGGTACATTTCCATCAAGTCTTGGTGCATCTCGAAAGGATAGTAGTCCTCATAGGACTTTTGGAGTTCAATTGCCATAGTGGCAAGCATGACGTACGACACCTTTATCGCGTCCTTCTCATGAGCCCTATAGCAGTCGCTTCATCAACCTCCTTTAGCTCTTTATCGAGGATATATTCCTTATCCTCGTAACGAGTGACCATCCGTATGTTTCGAATCCAGTCATTGAAATTCGACCCATCAAAAATCACCCTCCCACATAAGTTCATGAGGGAGAAAGAGCCGGAAGGGTTGGAGCCAACAATGTTTGGGGTAGACATCTGAAAAGAAAGACAAAGTTTAGATTAGATAAGAATCCTTAATATAACACCCAAATGAAATATTAAGGCTAGGACCCAACACAATATTTCACAATTCGGAAGAGGGATGTCATAATCCAATTGCAAAATATTTGAAGGTAGGTAAATGACGATTTACCAATTTCCACCATGAAAAACGAAATTTAGGATTAAGTTTTAAATGAATTGAAATTCCTAGATCTTTGAGATTCATTGAACTTTTCAATGGCATGTTTAAATCTCGATTATGCCCTTCAAGTTTGTGACTGGGATACCGAGGATCACAAACAATGTGTGAATAACCATGCAAATGTGATTGGTACTCTCGATGTCATTTATCACCTAATCAATGTGCCGGTTAACCACACACGCTCCATTGATCTATGATAAACACCGAGCTACCCTTTGCCACCCTTGCTAGTCCAAGTTAGTGTGCTAGTTAACCACACATGCTCCATTAATGACTTGGTAAGATGCAAAGTGCAATTTCATGGAATAACACCAATTTCACATTTTTCCTAAAGTAACTAAGATTGGGAATTTATAAAAACATTTAGTTACTTTTATAATTATCATTATTCTTTTTAATGAGAATTAATGTCCTATCCCACCCGTTCGGCTAACGACCCTCCACTAGTCAAGGAAGCGGTGGGTGAGAGTGGACACCCATTCAATCGCCATTTTATAGGCAATTTCCTTATACTCCCTTATAGACCAGCTTCGTGAATGAGGTCTACTAACGGTAAGACTGACTTGTCTTATACATATATATATAAATATTAATCCTTTAATATTATAATAGTATAAGGGTTGAATTTTAACCTTTTAAAATTCTAGGGTTTAGAATTTAATGTTTCATAAATGAGACTTTTCAAATTCCAAAACTTGATGGCAAGTTTTGAAACTCTTCAAAAACTCTTGAATTTTAGAATTTAATGTTTCATAAATGAGACCTTTTAAATTCCAAAACTTGAGGGCAAGTTTTGAAAATTTTCAAACCTTTTGGATTCCAAAACTTGATGGCAAGTTTTGTAACTCTTCAAGACCTTTTGAATTCCAAAACTTGATGTCAAGTTTTGTAACTCTCCAAAGACATTTAGATCAAATTTTAAACTAGTAAAATAATCATATATTTTTATTATTTACCAATTTGATCTAATTCAACTCATATAGCAAGGTAATTTCAAATCAAATAATACAAATAATTAGCTTATCATATAATCTAGTAATTATCTTAAAATTTGACAATTATCTTTTAATTGGATGAGGATAATCACTACCATATCAGAAAAAATGGATTTTATGATACAAAACAGTTTGTGATAATGATCCTAATCGAATTTAGGCCAAAAAACTCGAAAATCTGCAAACAGAAGATCCTACTCGTCGAGTGCATGAACTGGACTCGTCGAGTTGTCAGTCTGTGAGTGAACTCGTCGAGTCAGATAATTGGACTCGTCGAGTCCATCCGTCAGAGGCCAGAAATGTGACTTTTTCAGCTTTGAAAATTTAACCAATGCATCAAGATAACAGAAAACAACTTGTCTCTAATACCACTGAAGGGTTTTGAGCACTATAACATCCATATGGTGCACATACAACCCTAGAAGCTTTGGATCTAAGTTTTCTCTAGTTATACATGTAATTTCATTTTTCCAAAGCATGAAGCCTAACTAGCATTCAACTTTGATAATTGAAACATAAAACCAAGTAAGATGATTACCTGTTTGTTGTAGCTTGTAGAACTTGGCCTTACAAGAGCTTAGCACCTCAAATGTGTCACAAAACACCAAGGACAAATGGAGGATTATGAGAGAGGTTTAGGAGGCACCAAAATCGGCTATACTCTTCTTCGAATACTTGTGTACCGATTTTAGAGGCTTAGGGGCTTCATATATAGTGTAGAATTCCAAGGGTCACTTGTAAACCCTAATCCATTCACTTAGGCTTTTGATCCAACAATTCATTTGGACTAACACTTCATGGACTCTCACATAAGCTTAATTCATCACTAATCAATCAAGGATCATTAGCCCAAACTATATGTATCACTGATTTACATAATCAGCCCCCGTTAATTTAATCAGTCTCTTTTGATCACTAAATTAATTCCAAATTAATTCTTGATCAATACCAATTAAATAATATGATTTCTCAATTAATATATTATTCTTATAAATATTAATAAATCACAAACAACCTATTTCTCAAATATCCTTCCTATCAAATTGTTTTGGTGAATTCAACCCAAATGGACCATGCTACTATCGGGTCAAGTACATACCAATTATAGTTATGGGCTTAGACACCTAGTCCAACAGCAAGTAATTCCCAAAATGAGATCATATAGACTATCAAATAATGATTCTACCCTAAGTCCACAACCAAACAAGGAATAGGAAATGAGGCTAAATCGATCATTCTCGGGCTATATGATCCTAATCGTATACAACTTTTAAAACATACGCTAACCGAGTAAGTGAGTTGATATCAATTCCAAGTAATACATAACATCCGAATCCTCTAGGCTATAAGGCATCACAAAAATCAGACAATTCTATCATATGATTCTTGAAGGTATCCTTAGCCGTATTCTAGCATACAATTCAGATATCAGACATACTAATCATAACACATGGGTATGGGTATTTTTGGAATTACTTACTTGAGCTCGACTGATTTCACGCATCGCACCCCCTTTTACTAGGTGAAAATCCTTTTAGAAATTCATTTTCTATCTTTTGAAAAGATTATCATTTCCTTAGTTTTGACACACCCAAAAGTGTGCCCGAATCCCTCAAACCAAGACTCTGATACCAACTTGTAACGTCCTAAAATTCAAAAGTAAAAATTTCATTTTTAAGTCAATCAAATCATCAAATATCCATATCAACCCAACAAAAGTATGTCAATGTGAAAATAGTTATCAGAGTACAATCCCAAAAATCATAAAAATGTTAAACACAGGTGGATGTTCTGCAATCAGCCCGAACCCTTCCCTTTTGACCCGGAAGTACCTGAAACATAATTAAGCACAGTGCTTAGTGAGTTCCCCAAAATAACACACACGAAAAACATATAAATATAACAACACGTGGCTGTGTCGGGTCCGTATCACCCCCGGGTCCGTATCAACTCCATATAACAACAAGTAGTTGTGTCGGGTACGTATCAACAAGTAGCTGGGGTGCCTCCGGAGAGGCAGGTGGAGTTTCGCATCGAATTGGTGCCGGGTGCCGCTCTGATAGCCAAGGCACCGTATCGGTTGGCACCACCTGAGATGCAGGAGTTATCTACGCAGCTTCAAGAGCTGCTAGACCGAGGATTCATCCGTCCGAGCAGTTCTCCATGGGGAGCACCGATCCTTTTCGTGAAAAAGAAGGACGGATCACACAGGATGTGCATTGATTATAGGGAGCTGAACAAGCTGACAGTGAAAAACCGCTATCCTTTGCCAAGGATCGACGACTTATTTGATCAACTTCAGGGTGCATCTTGGTTTTCCAAGATTGATCTTCGGTCTGGGTATCATCAGATGAGGATTAGGGACGGGGATATACCGAAGACAGCTTTCAGGACTCGTTATGGGCATTATGAGTTTGTGGTGATGCCATTTGGGCTCACCAATGCCCCGGCAGCATTCATGGACCTCATGAACCGGGTATGCAGGCCGATGTTGGACCAGTCAGTGATCGTTTTTATTGATGATATCCTGGTTTACTCCAAAACCAGGGAGCAGCACGAGCAGCACTTGAAAGAGGTACTGGAGACTTTGAGGGCGGAGAAGCTTTATCCAAAGTTCTCCAAATGTGATTTCTGGTTGCGGGAAGTGCAGTTTTTGGGGCATGTCATCAACCAAGAGGGTATTTCGGTCGACCCAGCTAAGGTGGAGGCTGTGATGCGATGGGAGGTACCGAGGAATGCCTCAGAGATTCGTAGCTTCTTGGTTTTAGCGGGTTACTACTGGAGGTTTATCCAGGATTTCTCCAAGATTGCTGTGCCATTGACCCGTTTGACCAAGAAGAATGTGACCTTCCGGTGGGATGAGGATCAGCAGAGGGCTTTTGAGACCCTGAGGCGAAGATTATGTAAGGCTCCAGTTCTAGTACTGCCTGAGGGGTTAGATGATCTAGTGGTATACTGTGATGCATCGATATCAGGGTTGGGTGCAGTATTGATGCAGAGAGGGCATGTGATTGCTTATGCCTCGAGGCAGTTGAAGCCTCACGAGGCAAATTACCCCACGCATGACTTGGAACTGGGGGCGGTGGTGTTTGCCCTCAAGATTTGGAGACACTATTTGTATGGAGTGCGGTTTATTATTTATACCGATCACAAGAGTCTAAAGTATTTGATGGATCAGCAGAACCTCAACATACGGCAGAGGAGATGGTTGGATGTACTAAAGGATTATGATTGCGAGATCCTATACCATCCAGGGAAGGCCAACGTGGTGGCCGATGCTTTGAGTCGCAAGGTGACGGGGTCCCCGATTAGGGACATTTGTATGAGGGGGCTCAGGTTGATGGGGTGAAAAAGGAGAACTGGAAAACAGAGAAAATTCGGGGTCAGTATCCCTTGTTTGTCAAGGATAGCCGCGGTCTTTTGACTCAGTGTGGCCGAGTGTGGGTACCATTGGCAGGGGGCGTGAGGCAGAGACTGTTAGAGGAGGCGCATAAGTCCAAGTTTTCTATACATCCAGGTGCAACAAAAATGTATAGGGACTTGAGACTGAGTTATTGGTGGCCCTGCATGAAGCGGGAGATCGCCGGGTTTGTGGAGCGGTGCTTGACCTGCAGAAAGGTCAAGGCCAAGCACCAGCGGCCTCATGGAAAGGTTCAACCGTTACCCATTCCCATGTGGAAGTGGGAAGAGATCACTATGGACTTCATTACGAAGCTACTGAGGACGGCGAGGGGAGTGGATGCCATATGGGTTATTGTGGACAGACTAACGAAGAGTACCCATTTCATTTCGATCTCCGAGAGTATATCCGCAGAAAAGTTGGCAGATATCTACGTTCGAGAAGTGGTGGCTAGGCACGGGGTGCCGGTGTCAGTGGTTTCAGATAGGGATGTTCGGTTTACATCCAGGTTTTGGAAAAAGTTCCATGAGGAACTGGGGACTCAGCTACACTTCAGTACATCATATCACCCTCAGACTGACGGTCAGAGTGAGAGGACGATCCAAACATTGGAGGACATGCTGCGAGCGTGCGTGCTGGATTTTGGAGGAAGTTGGGATACGTACCTCCCACTGGCAGAGTTCTCATACAATAACAGTTATCATGCCAGTATCGATCGAGCTCCATTCGAGATGTTATATGGTCGGAGGTGCAGGACCCCAGTGTGCTGGGACGAGGTTGGTCATCGTGTGATGGGAAGCACGGAGGTGGTACTCAAGACCACCGGGTTGATTCAGCAGGTGCGCGACCGGTTACGGATCGCGCAGAGCAGTCAAAAGAGTTATGTTGATCGACGACGATCAGATCTGGAGTTTCAGGTGGGGGATTTTGTTTTGCTGAAGGTGTCACCCTGGAAGGGGATTATCAGGTTTCGTAAGAGAGGCAAGTTGGGGCCTCGATTTATAGGACCGTTCAGGATCATAGCCCGAGTGGGCAAGGTAGCCTATCGCTTAGAGCTTCATGAGGAGCTTAGTCAGATTCACAACACCTTCCACGTGTCTCAGCTTCGGAAGTGTGTTGCTGATGAGTCCGCGGTTATATCCTTGGACGATATTCAGGTGGATGGGGGCCTGAATTATGTCGAGAGGCCGGTTGCCATTCTACACAGGAAGACGAAGGGACTTCGGAATAAGAAAGTAAAGTTGGTAAAAGTGCAATGGCAGCACCGAAAGGGCTTCGAATGGACCTGGGAGCCAGAAGAGGAAATGCGGGAGCATTACCCCGAACTGTTTTCAGCTGCAGACTTCGGGGACGAAGTCTAGTTCAAGTGGGGGAGAGTTGTAACATCCAAAATTCTGGTATGTCCTGAAACCCTAAGAAATGATAAGTTTGCATAATTGGTCCCTTAAGTACGCTGGGCGTACTTAAGTGTACGCTTAGCGTACCGCATAAAAATGGTCGCGCGGAATTCAGGGCACGCTGGGCGTACCTTGAGTTACGCGGGGCGTACGCGCCAGGGACGCAAACCCTAATTTTTCCGAACTTGAGGCCTATTTAAACAACTTTAAGTCCCTTGGACTAAACCTAGAGAGCCTCCACAGCCCTAGAACGCTGGAAACCTTGTGAGATCATTCTTAGGCCTTAAAGAGTGCATTTGTGGCCTTTTTGTGTGTATTTCAAGAAGAAGGGGTGGTCAAGCAAGCTTGGATCAAGAGGGTGCTTCAAGATCATGTACCAAAAGTATCTTGCAAAACTTCTGGAGGTAAAAAGCTTGCATCTTTCCTTTCTAATCTTTAGATCTAGCTAGGGTTTTGGTGGTTTGTCCCTTTTATGAACTTTGGACCTCTTTTGTTGAGTTAAGCCTTCCCTTTTGATATGAAAGTCAGATCTGAGGTCCCCTGGTCATTTAGAAGTATAAAAATGAAAGCTTGATGAGAGTTGTGACCTCATGCTTGGGTAAAAGACCTTGAAAAGGTCTTAATGGGGTGGTTTGGAGTGTATGAGACATGCAAGGGCATAAAGTTACCAACTTTATGCCTTGGGACATCTTTTCAATCTTAGATCTAGCTTTTGGACGTGAGAGATTCAAGCATTAAGCACTTAATGGGAAAAGTGCTTAATACGATTGTACGCTGGGCGTAACTGTCTGTACGCAGTGCGTAGTCGCTAGACCCTCAGTATGCTACGCGTACCAGGGAGGTACGCTGGGCGTACGCAGCTCAGATGGGCCCTAATCTGTTTTGGGCCTTTGGGCCTCATTTGGCTGATGAGCTTGTTTGGCCTCTGTAAGATTGAGGCCTTTTCATCTGTTTGGGCCAAGGACTTATTGGGCCAAGGGGCCCATTAAGGATATTGGACTTGGATTTTGGGGTCCAATTTGCAAGAAAGGGGTAATTGGGCCTTGGGGGTAGAGTTTGAAGGTTGGGACTTTCCTTGGGTAATTTAAGGTCTTATCATTGATTATATATTATTGTTATTATTCAGCTTGGTAGGTTGCGGATTATTGGGAGGGCAGTAATTGTATTCATTGGACGGAGGTGAGTCTTCTCACCATACCTATGGGTCTACGGCACCAAGGCCGGCCCATTATGTGATCATGTTATGTGTGTGTTATTCATTTATGAATTGATATGTTGTGTGATATTATGTTGGTATGGAAGACCCCGGGGGGAGCCCGTGACATTGGATATAAGACCATGTGGGGTAGCCCATGGCAGTCCTAGGTAAAGACCATGTGGGGTAGCCCATGGCATTGTATGTAAGACCATGTGGGGTAGCCCATGGCGGACCTAGGTAAAGACCATGTGGGGTAGCCCATGGCACTCTTGTTGAATCGTATTACATAGTTTCTGTGGCATGTTTATAGCTTATTTTTAGCTATCAGGATATATGTATGCGAATGTGTGTGGTATGCTCTGGGAAACTCACTAAGCATTTCGCTTACAGGTTGTTGATTTGTTTCAGGTACTTCTGAGCCTAAGGGGAAGGGCAAGGCGTGATGACGTGGCGTGCACTCTATCTCTCTTTTGATGTGTTTGGGACCCTCTGATGTTTTAAAAAGGAAAACAATGAAGTAATGAATGTTGATTTGAAAATAAATGTTTTGGGATTTTATGGTTTAGGGGATTGGCTTTGGTTTTAAAAGGAAAAAAAAATATAATGGAAATTTTCTTTGTAAAATTGGGTCGTTACAGGTGACGATGGCCTGACTTCCTTAAGAGAGCAACACGTTTCTTTATAGAGGGAAATATCATACTTAGATTATATTACCCATGTGGAGCTTGCTCAAAAGGCCAAAATTCAATCGGGGTGTTGAGGGGGATGAGAATTCGAGGGTACGTTCATGAGGTTATTAATCATAAGAGATGTCAAATTGCGATCTGTGGCCTTATGATCGGTGGAGCTTGGGTGGATAACCCGACCCGGGTTAAGAAGGAGTTTCATGCCTATTATCAGTCTTTTTTTCATAGAAGAGGAATTGGCGGCCCGCGGCCGATTCTTTTCATTTCAACTCTCTACAGGACTCTCAGATTGACTTTTTACATACTCCTTTTACTCGTGAGGAGATTAAAATGGCAGTTTGGACTGTGGGTCCACGAAGGCTCCAGGTCCCGATGGTTTTACTTTTGGGTTCCTAAAGCGATATTGGGACCTAGTGGCTGATGATGTTTAGGCCTTTGTTATGCATTTATTCCTTCATTTCTCCATTCCGAAGGGATGCAATATGTCCCTTTTACTATTATCCCGAAAGTAAATGACCAAAAGACCATGAAAAATTATAGACCTATTAGTCTCATTGGTTATCAATACAAAATTATTGGCAAACTTGTAGCTAATAGATTGGGGGAGGAGATTGATAGTGTCGTGATCTTGGAGCAGTCTGCCTTGGTTAAAGGTTGACAAATTTTAGATGGTCCATTCCTCGTAAATGAAGTGGTGTCTTGGAGCAAGGTGACTAAAAATCCACTTCTGTTCTTTAAGGTGGACTTTAAGAAGGCTTATGACTCTCTGTCATGGGATCATCTTTTAGAAATCATGCAAATTATAGGATTTGGACCTAGGTGGCGTGGGTGGATTAAGGAATTATTGGTTTATGTTTGGGCTTCCGTTCTAGTAAATGGTTCGCCTACTAACGAATTCCAGATTCACAGAGGCTTGAGAGAGGGAGATCCTCTTTCCCCTTTTCCTTTTATTTGGCTATGGAGGGGCTACATGTTGCTCTGATCAGGGCTCATTCTAATAACATTTTTAGGGGAATTTCTATTTCAGGGTTTGAGATTTCACATCTTTTTTACGCGAATGATGTTATGCTTATTTCAGTCTGGAATCCGGAGAATGCAAACTAGATTATTCACATTCTTCGATTTTTTATGGCTTCGGGGGCTAAAAATCAATTTTCTTTGCTAAAAATAAATTTTCATAAAAGAAAATTGATTAGAGTGGGTGTTTCCTATACCCAGGTTACTAATGTTGCTGGCAGGATTGGTTGTAATGCAACTGAGCTTCCGTTTATTAATCATGGTGTTCCGGTGGGCCAGAATATGACTCATGTTTCTGCTTGGAATTCTCTTTTTGATCGGTTTCGGTCTAGACTCTCGGGTTGTAAGGATAAAATCCTTTCTATCGGAGGAAGGCTTACTTTGGTGAAGTCTGTTTTAGGTTCGTTAGGCAGTTACTTGATGTCTAACTTCCTTACTCTTATTTCGATTTTGTCTTCTTTAGAGGCTCTGTGGGCAAGTTTTTTTTGGAGTATAAAGTTGGATGAGAGACGTATGCATTGGGTTAAATGCGACAGAGTTCTAGTGGCTAAAGATGAGGGAGGATTGAGAGTTGGGAACCTTTACTCGTTTAATAAGGCTATGATGATTCGTTGGTGGTGGAGATTTCATCACTACCTCGACCTCCTATGGGTTCATGTTATTAAATCTTTGTATGGCTCTGATGGTGGCTACAGATCCTTGATTACAGATGGAGTTGGTACAGGTCCTTGGAATGGAGTTATTCATATGCTCAGTCAACTTAGAGGCAGAGGTATCGATATTCAGTCTCTATGTCCTATTCGGATTGGGGATGGTCATCACACATCTTTTTGGCAAGATATTTGGATGGGAGAAGAGCGTCTCACCACAAATTTTCATAGGATTCATTCTTTGGATACTTCTAGACATATTACTATCAGTGATCAAATGTCTAAGGGTTGGGACACGACTACTTTGAGACGTGGTCCTAGAGGTGGAGTTGAGTAAAAGTAGTGGGATGGGTTACTTTCGATTGTACAACATGTCCAACTTCAGTCTATACCTGATAGATTTGGATGGATTATTGATATTGATGATATGTTTTCTGTTTCTTCAGCTTGTGGCTTGATAGATGTTACTATGCTTTTACAGTTTCTTAGTATTCCCACTAAAGAGAGACTTTATCATAGGGGGATTTTGGTAGATTTGATACTTTTCCCCATTTGTTATGGGAGTGTGGAGACCATTGAGCATTTGTTCGGAGGTTGCACTGATCTTTTTATGATTTGGAGACGTGTTGCTATTTGGTGGGGTATTCAGCTGTCGGGGCAGATCTCAGCTCATTCCCTTTTATTGTGGTCTTCTTCTATTTCTATGTGAAGAGGCCAATGACAAGCATTTTATACAGTAGTTATGACTACTTTATGGTGCATTTGGAATTTTCTAAATTCCACTATTTTTGGAGCGGATAACCCTTCTAAATCTATGATTTTTGATGATGTTGTTATTGTGCATTTTTTTTTGGATTAGTAATAGATGTAGGAAAGCCAAGATCATTTGGAATTCTTGGCTCCATAATCATATGTCTGCCATAATTATGGTGTAATTTTTTTTCTAGCTTCTTGCTACTTTTAATAAAATCTCCTCCGTTAAAAAAAAACCCCACATTATATGGTGCGGTTTGGACGGTTTAATGCACACCTCTAATTGAAGTAGAGAACCTTAGATATGTAAGGCCACGCCCTTGTTGAATATTTATTAATGATATTCATTATGTAGCTTGGACATACACAGTGGTGGCCATGGGGGTGTGCGGGCGGTGCGGTCGCACATGTCCTCCGATTTTAGGGGGCCTCTGAATTTTGGGACATATTTATAGTTATGGTGTTGATATTTTTGTATACATAGTTGATCAAGCTATTGGTTTATTGGAGTGAAGGTTTGAACAATAAAAAAAATATGAAAACGTTTTTAGTTTTTTATTCACAACATTGAAGTCACTGAATACTAGTGAGTTAAAGTCAAGTTGAAATTTTTTTGAAAAGAGGTTGCAAAATGGTCATATCTCAGACAAGATGCTGATGATTTATCCAACGAACCTAAATTTTTACAAAAATATTTACAATTTGAAAATAGTACAAAAATATTATAACTAATGGAATACTAAATTTCTTAAAAATGATAAACACTTATTCAGTTTCTTGTCTAGCATACAAAATATTGTTGACTGTTCTTATTAGGGTCGCATTAGAAGAAAGAAGTTGTTCAAAACTAAAACTTTTAAAATTTTATTTGTGCTCAATCATGTCTCAAAAGTGATTAAATGGTTTGGCTTTAATTTCAATTGAGAACAAATTTCTTGATAATATTGATTATGAAAGTGTAATAGATGAATTTGCTTCTAAAAATGTTAGAAGGTTGTGTTTAGAAAATAGTAATCCACTAATTTTTTATCTTTATTTTTTTAAAGTTGCTTGTAACAGTTACAACTTATTACTAATGAGTGAAGACATAATGTTGTGGTAGTGAATTTACCAGATGTTTGTTAGCAAATTTAAGTTTTAAATTTAACGATAGAAAAATTACTTAATAATATTTTAGAAAAAAATTTATGGGGTCTCACTTTGATTATCACACAAGGCCTCCGAATATCAGGGTCAGGTATGCCCATACAAGGGATTTGTTGCAAGATGACCCCTAAAAATTGAGTGGACAAAATCAAGAACGTGTTTCATGGTGTGAACCAAAGTATTGAATTTAACCCTTTTGTGTTCGCCAAAAAATATAGCGCTCACACAATTTAGTTTCGTTTTGTTGTAACCTTCAAGAAGACTGTGCTTGTTTAACTCGGTTAAATCGATTTTACTCTTGTGACTAAGTCGATAATAACATACATTAAGGACTTATCTTCCAATAGAAGTGGTAAAAAATAGGGATAAAGATATCTATGCATTTTAAAATTTCAAAAATAGAACGGACAACTATGTTGATCGATTTTGTTGGTATGATAAGAGAAAATGTGATATAAGTTATAGGTACATCAGAACCTATAGTTTAGAGCCTCATATATAGTAGATAGTTTAGAGCCTCATATATAGTAAATACCATTTGAGTTTATCATATTGGTCTTTAATACAACCAAAAAACCTTTTGTGATCCTTATAACACTATCTGCACGCGAATACTTGTAACCGTTGTCATAAAAGACACTTAAAGAAATATTTTTCTCTTAAACTTGGGAATAAAATTATAATTAAATAGTGCTATAATAGTGTCATCAAACATCTTGATCCAAATAGTGCTAATATATTAAACCTTGCATTAGGACTTGGGATTCAACAAAACCAAGAACTAAACAAACATTATAATTTGGTTAGAAAGTGGAAAACAAACTCTATGATGGCTCATATGATAAGTACAAGCAAATATAAGAACCCACACATTGTTGATGTTGGCACACTAACAACTACAATATTTTTTCATTCATAACCACTATCACATGCATAATTTATAGAATTGTCATCTTTTGTACCTTTTTATTTATTCAAGTCATTCTTTATTTATTTATTCTGTAACTTATTACATATAGTTTTTGCATGCCTGTCTTTCTTGTAATATTTGTAAGTCCTAAACTTGTAGTTAGATTTTGATCTGCCCTTCTTGCCTCAAGAACTACTATTTCAGCATTTTTTATGTTGATCAACCATGAACTGATGACCCCTATACATTGTAAGACACCATATGTTTCATATGTTTCTTTAGATGTAAGACTTCACAAAATTTATTAATATTAAGGGTATCATGACTCTAGATGACAGTATTTCTGAAATTTTAGTAAGAGA